>NC_132782.1:8171250-8487500 GCF_048418805.1 Vulpes vulpes
TAATGATTTGGAACTGCTGACACAATACTCGTAAGTAACATTTTCCCTGTTGGCCATGAGGCTTTATCTCTTTACAAAATTACTATTGTTTTTAGAAATATGAGAAAGTTACCCTGCAGATAATGTGACTTAAACTGATTCATGATCCAAATCCTTGACCAGATTCTCAGAGTTGAAGAGGATTTTAAAAGTCATCTCAGCAGCTACTCATCTGATACTCGGGTTCTCATTATAAAAACAAAAACAAAACTCACTGAAGTTAAATGTAATTTTGCTTTCAGATCTTACAGCATTTCTGATGGAGGTACTCAGGCTTTTCCTGTTGAAGGTGATATTACAGTTTAGGGTTAAAGATGGGACTGTACCTACTGCCCTTTCTAGTTTTAGTTTGGAATTTCTCTAAGGCTATGTTTGCGGAGTAGGTGTGGACATTATATTGCTCCTTCCTTTGATTTGATTCTAGGATTTTTTGGTCGCATTTATATATACATTTTTGTACAGCAAATATTTGAAGCAATATGTTCTTTACAAGGCAGTTAAGCCATCAACATTCTTATAAACTGCTTAGGTATGGCCTACAATCCCTTGAAGATTTATTACCTTTATTTACTAGTAGAAGATAGTGGAATTGTTGAAATTAGGCCAAAATAGTATAATGTTAGAATTTTGTTAAGAATGATGTAGTGATAGTGTTGAAAATAGCATGATTTTTAGTACTTCTGATTTTTTGTGGTCATCAGAGACCACATCAGTATACATCAGTATTCTTCTGTTGCAGGCAAGAAAAATTGGAATGAAAATATAAAATAACTTTCCCAAAAAGCAAATAGTGAGGGTGTTGTGAACAGGACTCAGAAGTGGATGAAGGCGCTGTCAGGGACGCTCAGGAAGCAGACAAATAAGAAAAGCAGTTTGATCAGTTTGAGGGATAACCCTTTCAATTCTCTTTAGAGAGCAGTGTCACCTAATTTGGATATCCTTGCTGGGATATATGTTTATCTGCTTGGATTTTTCAAATTTATTACATGCCGGGTACTACACTAGAGGCACGAATAATACTTTGTCCTCAGTGAGCTTCCAGTTTAGTAGGAAATGTAGACAAATAGACAACACAATGAAGTAAGTGCTGTGTGAAGAGATTGGTACAGAATGCAATGGTACCACATCAGACAAACACCCAACCTGGATTTTGGGTTCATAGAGGACTTCCTGGAGGAAGTGACATAGAAGACCAAACAAAATATTAGTAGGAGTTAGGAAGGTGCTGAGGAACGCAGTAGGTGAGGAGTCCAGATGGAAGGAATGGTCTGGATGCAAGAAATGCATGAATGCTTTGAAATATTTGTTGAAAGTCATATAGATAGTGATAAAACAAGAAACTAGATTCAGGTTTTATGATTTTGATGCAATTTTTCAGTACACCGATGAATACAAACAAGCTCTCCAAAAGAAACAATATAGAACAGGTACAACAGGTAAAAGCAGACCTATTCCGTTTGAAGTGGTGGGGACACACCAGCTGTCCACCCTTCCTATTGTTCTGAACCCTCAGTGGTCACTTCTAAGGTACTTCAGACTGAGGAAAACCATTTTAATATCTCCTGGTTTAAAAAGGGAAAAGATCAGAGAAGCAAAGACTCTGCCCTGGATAATGGTCATAACTTGAAGGTAGAAGAAAAAAATAAGACAAAAGAATCAGAAAAAGAAAAAAACCTGGATAATGTCAGGTTGTAAAAGGCAAGGGACAAGGCTATGCCAAGAGACAGTTAGAGGACAGTGGTGCAGAGATCCAACAGACTGAGGGAGAGAGATAATCATTAGCTTAAGAAACAGTGTTGGGTAGGGAGAGGAGGCAGAGCTAAAAGCTAGTTTGCAAAAGATGGAGAAGGGGCTAGGCAGGGGTCATGAAATGGAGAAAGTATGCATTGGCCATTTTGGTATCAAAGAAACTGCCAAACAGGGCCTGCTGGAAAGGGCAGTGAGGTCCCAAGAATGGTGTTTTGTGACGGAGCAGAGCTATGTGTGATCGGAAACGAGGACACCGAGGCAGAGGAAAGAAAGAGATTAGAGATGATGGTGAGAGAGTAGATAAATGTGGGATTGCAACCTTCCCAAAAGTGATGAGATCAAGACAAATTGTGGGGTTCAGTAAGACAAATGCTCAGAGGATAATTGGTGAGCAAAAATAGCCTTGTTTGTCCATGATTCCTGCTTTTCAGAGCAATCAAGAGGAGGAGAGTTGCATGGGTCCTGACTTCCTCAATGTTTCCATCTCTTTTGCTCTAAAAACAGATTCCTTCAAGCTTAAGTTCAAGTTCTGCTTTATCACAGTGTAGGCATCCAAAACCTAATCATCTGAAGGCAGAGCGGGAATGTGTGCTGATCACTGTGTTCCATTGCCCAAGTGCTCTTCTCAGCCACAATTAGGAGAGATGGTTTATCCTGCTGAGTGCTCAGGTTTTAGTATCGTTTGGTGCTGAAATGGGTATAAGACAAACAGGGAGGTTGACAGTCTCCCTGAGAAATGTGCTGACCAGGTATCTTTACTGTACCATCTTCACTTTGCTTTTCACACCGTGATTCCCTGGCCCTCAGTACCACTCACATTGTGTGCATGAATCTGATCAGTAGTGACATTTGCTGGTCTTTGGAGAAGCAAAACCAAAATTTGTTATGCACATAATGCATATATTTATCAATGTACTTTTAGTCACGTGAATTTAAAAAAGTAAGTAAAATTATTGCTAACAATAATGGCTAATGCATTGTATAATCTCATACTTGTGCCGAAAGCATTTTCTGTTTCATGGATTCCATACAGCACGTTTGGTCATTTTCTTGTTCTTGCCACTGTGACCTTTTCACACTAATCAGTTTGTAGTGTCATACTCATGCTCACCTAAATTTTCTACTGATGTTGCTGGCCTCATGCTTTCACAGTTTTTAAGAGAAAAATTCTTAGAAAATGTCATAGCTAGGATGCCGTATATCTGAGATTGCAATCTTTGCAAAATTAATACGCCCATGCTCTCACATAGTTTGTTTAGGTGTAAGATATTGAAGAAGGCATCACATTTAGGATCTGCATTTCAGATATTCTTTATGCTTGAGCCTCCTATATTCAAATTTTCTTAAATTCATAGTTTTATCAACCATTAACACAATGTCTTTGATTTTTAAAAAAACTTTCCTAGTTTTCCTGGCATCCTAACCTTGTAATGTGGTAATATGTAGACCTTATATTTGAAGCTATAAGCTTTCTTTTCATTGTGCCAAGAGCAAGTGTCAAGATAATCAATTTAGTTTCAAGAATGTGTACATTACACCAGATGATCAAGTGGAATATGTCAAGTTAGCAATAAGTAATGAGTTTGTGGAAATAACTTTTTCTAGGTTGCTTTGATTTTAAGAAATGGCAAAAATAGAATAAAACATTCAGCTTATGTAAGATGGATTGTTCCTTCAATATATAATAATAATCTAAGCTCTCAAAGATGGTTAGCAAAAGAAAGAGTGGGATGGTATTCTTTGTAGTTGGTTGGGTCAAAGCCAAGAGCAAGGTCTATTACTCTAATTTCTAATATACTAGCACACTAGGGTTAAATAATATCCAGCAATTACCAAGCCATTAGGATGAGTGATTTACTACTAGGGTATAGGAAGATTTTTGTTTGGTTGGTTTTGGTTTTTTCCCTATCTCTTTGTTGTTTTTTCCAACTCCCAGCTCTCTGGATAAACCAGGACTATTCTGGATAAATGTTATTTATTGACTGACATTATACTCATAGAAGAATATTATTTTTCTTATCTCCTCAACTAGATTTGAGTCTCCTTCAAAGTAGAAAACGTGTAATAGTTTTATCCCTCCAGTCCCAGCATAATACCATAACTGTAGTAAGTGATACATATTGATTAACTGAACATGCTGTAAAAGAATTGACATTACCTGGACAATCTTGTTTGACACCTAAAGACAACTGTGCTCTTTTACAGTGTCTATAACATGACTCTTAAAGGTTTCATCCAAAAGTTTTTAATTGACTTGAGGTGTTATGAAAAATCTTAATGTGGGACAAGATGTACAAATCTGGATCCATAAAATTAGTTTTGATGGAAGATTTAGAGAAGGTGCCTAATATGGTGGATAAGTTATGTGGAAGAATGAGAGACAGGATTGCAACCTATAGCAGAGATTGAAAAGTTTCTCAGAGATGTAGAGAGAAAGAAGATGGAAGGGAAATTCTAACAGCTTATTAATATAGTATTCACTAGTCAAAAAATAAAGATTAAAACTCAGATTTGGAGAAACCTCTGCACTACAACTTTTTTAAATCAGATTTTTACTACCCATGCACTCAACGAACTTAATCAGATTTCTTGCAACATGAGTTTATAATTATATCTTTATGTATTTATTTGTGTAAGGTATGTGTAACCCCACTAGGTTAGTCTCTGTAATGCTAGGTCCATGACTACTAGGCACACTTTTGAACCCACTGTCCTAGGAAAGTGCTTGGCATGTGTCACAAAATAAGCATGTTCATATTTTTACATTTCTGGAAATAGCCTTACGACTGATACACACATTTAACAGAGTTTTTTTCTCCTTTAAAAAGCTGATAGGTTATCTGACATCTTAAAGTCAAATAAATATAATTGTAAGCACTCAATAAACAACTATTCAATAAAGAAACTTTGGCAATCCATCTCATTCTTGATTTTTAATCCAAACACTTGCTATCTTTGTTTTCCCTTCTTGCTTTGAACCAAATCTTATTTTAATGATAAAGTCTTAACTTCACTAGCAATAGTATCCAATGTAAATTTATCATTTGCCTGTTTTATCCTGATTGTTTCTAATGGATTATGAGCCTTTTGTGTACAAGATTAATGTCTCTTCATCTTTCTGTCTCCAGAGGCCAAGGGGATTGGTAGATACCAGTAGGCCTTTCTTAGCTGTCTTAAAACAATCTTACTTCTCACATGCACCTTCAGCTACTATTTTCCTTCTCTATATCTATAGATTTGTAGACTTTAAATAGAATTATCTTTCATGCTTTCCTGTCAAATAGCTGTGAAAGGACGGAAACTTTTATGAGCATCCAACATTAAAGGGAGCGTGATAAGCAAAAAAATGTTGGTTTCTTCTCTTAAGATGCATTGAATGGCCTCAAGTCAATGTGGCTGTGTATCAAATACACAAGTTCTTTGTTGAGATGTGATGAACAATCTGAGAGATTTTACAATCTTTGAAGTACTGACCTCATTTCACTTCCTGAATTGACCTAGATTTAAGGATACATTCTGAAATATTTTAAATGGAATATAATGATGTTTCAATTTATATTAAAACATCTCAGCACAGTTACTGCAGTTAAGATATGTATGTAGGTTAACTCACAGCCATAGGTAGCTGCTATTTTAAGCAGGAGTCTGAACTCCAGGAGTGCTCAGCTAACGTTAAAACAGAGAGCCTAAACTCCAGAAAAGACCACAAACCTATCTAGTAACCACATCTCAATCAGCACTAAGGCTTTGCTGAATCTCAGAAATGGATTTTCATTGGTGAAAGTACTGGCTTGTTAATCAGTGTAATGAACCGTATTAGTATAATTAAAGGTAATCACTTTGAACTAAATGAAAATAAAAACATAGCTTATAAAAGCTTGTGAGATGCAATAAAGGCAGTGTTTAGATGGAGATTTATGGCACTGAATGCATGGATTAGAAAAGAAGAAATGTCTAAAATCAGTTATCTAAGTTTCAAACTTAGGAAACTAGAAAAAGAAAAGCAAATTAATTTAAAAATTAGCAAAAGAAAAGAAATAATAAAGATTAAAGCAGAAATTCATAAAGTTAAAAATGGGAAATCAATAGAAAAAATTAAAGGACCAAAGTCTGGTTCTTTGAAAAGATAAAATTGATAAGCCTCCAACCAGGCTAACAAAGACAAAAAGAGAGAGTACACAAATTGCTAATATTGGAAATTAAAGAGGGGACATCACTAAAGATCCCATGGGCACTAAAAAGAAAATAAAGTAATACTATGATGACACAAATTTGATGATCTAGATGAAATGGACTAATTCCTTGAAAGAGACAGTCTGCCGAAACTCATACAGGAAATAGATGATCTGAATAGGCCTATATCTATTAAAGAAGTTAAATCAATAATTAATAACCTTCCAAAAAGGAAAACACCAAACCCAAACGAATTCACTGTTGAATTCTGCCAAACACTGAAGGAAAAAATTTTATACCAGTTCTCTACAATCTCTTTCAGAGGATGGAAACAGAGAGGCTACTTCCTAACTCATAAAGCTAGCATTAGCCTAATACCAAAACCAGACAAAGATGTAAGAAAAGGAAACTACAGGCCAATATCTGTCATGACTAAATATGCAAAAATCCTCAAAAAACATTGGCAACTCAATTTCAACAATGTGTAAAAAAATTATATGCCACAATTAAATGGGATTTATTTCAAATATGCAAACCTGGTTCAACATTCAAAAATCAGTTAATACAAGACATTCCATCAACAGACTACAGTTGATAAATTCCATGGTCATATCAAAAGCAGTAAAAGCATTTGACAAAATCCAACACCCATTTATGATAAAACTTTGGGTAAACTAGGAATAGAGGGGACCTTCCTCATCATGATAAAGATTACAGAAAAACTTAGAGTTAATATCATACTTCATGGTGAGAAACTAGAAGTTTGCTCACTGAGATCAGGAACAACTCAAGGATGTCTTCTCTCACCACTCCTTTTTAACATCAGAATGGAACTTCTAGCAAATATTGTAAGACAAAAGCAAATAAAAAGTATACAGATTTGGCAGCCCAGGTGGCTCAGCGGTTTAGCACCACCTTCAGCCCAGGGTGTGAACCTGGAGACCCGGGATTGAGTCCCACATCGGGCGCTCTGCATGGAGCCTGCTTCTCCCTCTGCCTGTGTCTCTGCCTCTCTCTCTCTCTCTCTCTCTCTCTCTGTGTCTCTCATGAATAAATAAATAAAATCTTTTAAAAAAGTATACAAATTGAAAAGGAAAAATAAAACTGCCTTTGTTTATAAATGACATGATTGTTTCTGTAGAAAATCTGGAAGAATCAACAAAATATTCCTGGATACATAAGTAAATATACCAAGGCTGTAGGATACAAAGTTGATATATAAAAGTCAATCACTTTCCTATATACCGGCAACGAACAAGTGGAATTTGAAATTAAAAACAAAATACCATTTACATTAGCACTCCAAAAAAATACTTAAGTATAAGTCTAACACAATATGTATAAGATCTATATGAGGAAAGTGACAAAACTCAAATGAAACAAATTTTAAAAACCCCAAATAAATAGATAGTACATGATCATTGTTAGGAAGACTCAGTATCGCCAAGGTGTCAATCCTTCCCTTTTTTTTTTTTTTAATTTTATTTTTTTATTTATTTATGATAGTCACAGAGAGAGAGAGAGAGACAGAGACACAGGCGGAGGGAGAAGCAGGCTCCATGCACTGGAAGCCTGATGTGGGATTCGATCCCGGGTCTCCAGGATCGCGCCCTGGGCCAAAGGCAGGCGCCAAACCGCTGCGCCACCCAGGGATCCCAGTGTCAATCCTTCCTAATTTGATCTACAAATGCAACGCAATCCTAAGTAAAATCCTAGAAAGTTATTTTGTGGATATCAACTGATTCTAGAGTTCGCCTCTGGAGAGGCAAAGGTCCAGAATAGCTAACACAATAATGAAGGAGAAAAAAGTTGGAGGACTGGAACTACCAGACTTCAACACTTACTATGAAGCAGTAGTAACCCAGACAGTGAGGTATTGGCAAAAGAATGGATAAATAGATCAATGGAACAGAATAGAGAGTCCAGAAATACACCCCCATAGATATAGTAAACTAATCTTTGACAAATAAGCAAAGACAATACAAGGGAGCAAAGATAGTCTTTTCAACAAGTGGTACTGGAACAACTGGATATCCACATGCCAAAAACTGAATCTAGACACAGACTTAAAGCCCCTCATAAAAATGGACTGAAAATGGATCATATTCCTAAATGTAAAATGCAAAACTATAAAAATCCTAGAAGATAACACAGGAGAAACTCTAGATGACCTTGGGTTTAGTTAGGACTTTTTAGATACAACATCAAAAGTATGATTCATGAAAGAAAGAATTAAAGCTGGACCTCATTACAATTAAAATATTCTGCTCTGTGAAAGATAATGTTAAGAGAAGGAAAAGACAGGCCACAGACTGGGGGAGAACATTTACAAAAGACATATCTAATAAAGAACTGTTACCAAAGAACTACTAAAACTTGACATTAATAAAATAGGATTTTTAGGGCAGTAAAACTACTCTGTATGATACTACAATGGTGCATACATGTCATTATAAATGTGTCCAATCCCATAGAGTGTCCAACAGCCAGAGCGAATCCTAATGTGAACTATGCACTTTGAATGATAATAATGTGTTAAATGTGGTTAGTTGGTTACTGCAAATGTTCCACTCAGGTGGAGAATGTTGATAATGGGAGAAGTCCAGGCAGGGGGGGTATAAGGGAAATCTCTGTATCTTGTGCTCAATATCCCTGTGAACCTGAAACTACTCCAAAAAATGAAGTCTATCTAAAAAATTAAAGGTAATTTATATATATGATATTGGAATCTACCAAGTGAATCGTGAGCTTCAGCTCCTAGTGATGGCACTTGAGGCTTAATTTATAACTGATTCAATATCCAGCCATTTTTGGTACCCGATGAGAGACTAAAACAGTACCAGAATTCTGCTTATGGAATGTTTTACCTGCGAGGCACGTTGCCATGAAGCCTTTATGAGCTGAGTGTAATGCCAGTGTTGGCACTTTGTATATGATTTAATAATGTTACTTGGGGCATCTGCCATTCCTATTGGGAAGTTTTGAACCAGTTATTCTTGTTCATGTAAAAAGTTGCTACATTATTTATTCATTTATCTCCACTTTGCTGGATATTTTAAGTGTCACCGCTACATACTTAATAATATTAGTTATGCTGAGTAGAGGCTTAGAGACATTGGTAATAACTTGTTTTGGAGGAAGAAACAGTTCCCTTTACCTATTGAATTAATATGTTAATTTCCCTGAACACTATTTCTGCTAGATATTTTAAAAAACTAACCAAATCCAGTTAACTTAGCATTTTTTTATACATAAAATTCTTTTTTAAAAAGATTTATTTATTCGTGAGAGACACAGAGAGAGAGGCAGACACAGGCAGGGGGAGAAGCAGGCTCCCTGGGGGGGGGGGGGCCCGATGCGGGACTCCATCCCAGGGTCCCAGGATCACACCCTGAGTTGGAGGCAGACGCTCAACCACTGAGCCACACAGGTGTCCCTATACATGAAATTCTTGATAAAACAAGGTGTTCATTTATTTTTTAACAAAGAGGAAAACATCAGATAATAAGGATTTATATACAACTCTGGAAAAGAAGATGTTTACTTTGTAAAAACATTCTGTGGTTATTGTTCTCAGTAGCAGGCAAAAGAGTTGTTATAAACCACCCAAAAAAATTCTCTCTATAAACAATCTCTCTGCAAGACTGTACAAATATTATGTGAAGGGTAACAAAATATGCTGTATAGATGAACTCTTATTGCTAGCCTCTGTGAAGTTGTGTCCAAGCCAGTTATGCTACTTCCACTCACTCCACTGTGTTGCTCATCTCTTCATTACATACATACCTGGTGTCTTCTTGTTCTATTAGAACTTGCTCTAAAGATAATTAGTAAGAGTCTAATTTTCTTTCTTCCATTTTTAAAAAAATTTGATATCAAAAAGAATGAAGCACCCACAGTAAAAAAATTTTTTAATTATAAAATCAAATTTTTAGAAGATAAGAGACGGTCCTACTCACTCTGAAATCATATCACTGAGTATTATGGGCTGAATTGTTGTCCCTCAAAGTTTGTATGTGGAAGCCCTAACCCCCAGGAGCTCCAAAATGTGGCTATATTTGAAGACAGGGCTTTTAAAGAGGTGATTTGGGTTAAGTGAGGTCATATGGGTGGATCCTAATGAAATCTCACTGGTGTGCTTATAAGAAGAGAAAATTTAGACACACAGACATGCTAATTGCACATACGTGATGAAGAGACCATGTGAAGACACAGCAAGAAGGCAGCCATCTGCAAGTCAAAGAGAGAGGCCTCAGAGGAAACCAACCCTGTTGGCACTTTGATTGGGGAGTTTCAGCCTCCAGAACTGGGAGAGAATAACTTTCTGATGTTTAAGCCAACCAGTCTGTGGTATTTTGGTATGGCAGCCCTAGTAAACTAATATACTGGGTAGATGCTTATAACTTAGTCCAATTTGTGTTTGGAATTGTAGACCAGATTCTCTCAAGTCTCTCCTCCTATTAATGGAGGTTCCATCCTTTCAGCTGTTTAGAATAAATAAAACCATGAATTTATTCTTGACTTTCTCACACACCTAGATTTCTTGGCAAATCAAATGGCTTTATATAGAAGATGAACACTTTTTTTTTTTAACCACCCTCTCTACCTCCATACTCTCTTTTCTAAATTATTTCAGTTCGACTTCCAACTAGTGTTCCTGATTTTATACTTGTTCTTTCATAGACTCTTCTCTATGAAGCAGCTGGACTTGTTCTCTTAAAACTCAAGTCACATCATGTTACTCTGCTATTCCAAGCCTACTGATAGCATCCCATTCTTTTCAAAGTATTGTGTGATCTGTTCTCCTCTCTTATCTCCTGCTTCTTCACTCCTCTGCCCCAGGCACACTGACCTGCTTGCCCTTCTGTAAACATACTTGGCATGTTTCTGCCTCTCAATCTTCATGCTTGCAATTCTTTTTGCCTGAATGCCCTTCCCCAGATATCTATGTGGCTTATTCCTTTCAAAATTAGCTACTTGAGGACTTTCTATCTGAAATTTCAACTCTCTTCTCTCCTTCTCCTGTGTAAAATATTATATAATTTACTTAGATATTTAAAAGTAAGATTTATTGAGGCATCATTTTTGCGCACAATAAAATATACTCTTTTAAGTATATACTTAAATGAGTCTTAACAAGTGAATAACAGCATATTGAAATATAGAACATTTCCCAAAATGTTTCCTTATGCTCCTTTGCAATCAATATCTCACACGAATCCACAACCCCTGACAATTACTCATATGATTTCTGTCTGAAGTTTTGCCTTTTCTAGAATTTCATAGAAGTAGAATTATAGAGTATGGGAACTTTTGTGTCTGCTTTTTTTTCCCACTTACTATAATACTGTTAAGATATACTCATTTTGTTATATGCCTCAGTTTATTCCTTTTTATTAGTGGGCAGTATTCCACTGTATAAATGTACCACAAATTGTCTATCCAATCATAAATTGATGGCCATTTGGGTTGTTTCTGCTTTGAGGCTATATTACTTTACCTGAAGGTCTTTATTTGGGATATGTCTTCATGTTCTCTTGGGTAAATATGAGGAAACAGGATTGTTGGGTTGAAAAGAGTATATTTTAGCTTTATAAGAAACTGCCAATGTGGTTGTACCATTTTCATACTTACCAGCAATGTATGAGAGTTCCCATTGATCTGCATCCCCACCAGCATATAGTTTTGTGCTTATGTATAGTGGGTCCTTTATTAATTAATCTAATTTATTTATTGTCTGTGCCCCTTCTAGAGTGAACAATTCATGAATGGAGGGAATTTAGTCAGTCAGTTTCGATCACTGCTTTTCCAGTGTCTGAATCAGTTCCTGGCACAAAATAGATATTCAATGAATTTTTGTTGCATAAATGAATATTACCTCTGTTTAGGGCTAAAAACTTAAAACAAACAAAACACAAAAAAACAGAGGGTCAGAGGGTTTATGACTTACCCAAGTGGAAGAACTGGGGCTAAAACTCAAGACATCTGGGGCACCTGGGTGGCCCAGTCAGTTAAGCATCTGCCTTTGACTCAGGTCATGATCCCAGGGTCCTGGGATGGAGCCTCATGTAGGGCTCCTTGCTCAGTGGGGAGTCTGTTTCTACCTCTCTTTCTGCCCCTTGGCTCCCCCCTCCCCACTGCCTGTGCTCTCTCTTGTACTCTCTCTCTCCCAAATAAATAAATAAATAAATAAATAAATAAAATCGTTAAAAAATAAAAATAAAACCCGAGACATCCAACATCTAGTTGAATAATTTTGACATTCTACTACATTATAAACCAAAGTAATTTTTATGATAAATATTTAGGATATAGAAGAGTTTGGATAAATTTTTATCGTATTTAGGTCTTTTATTTTATCTTCAAGTAGTTTTTACTTTCTAATAGGAAATACAAAATATAAAAATAGAGATAAAAACATAAATATTTGAATAATAGTAAAAGTAAAATGAATTCTTATGTTAGGGCTTATTAGAACACAACAGTACTTATTTAGATTACCCATAAATAGGCATTTGACAAGGAGGGAGAAAAATCTTGGCTAGAGAAATGAATTGTGCTGCACCACATTGAAGCTCTACATCAACTTGTTATTTTTAAGAAGCTTGGTAATAGCTTGGCTTAAAGATTGGGGTAGGAATCTGCACCAACAACCTATTCTGCGGCCCCTGAGAGCAACCCTCTAGAGATGATGTCTTAACTCCCAAAAAGGCGTAGGAAGTATATTTGAAACACATAGGAAATAAAAGATCTGGAAGCATAACTACCAAACCTATGATATTTGAGGGGGAAGAAGATAGGATTGTGAGAAAAAAGGCTTGTTTTCTCTGTATATTTCAAAGCATCCAACTGACATTGTGTGCATGTATTATTTCATAATTTCTTTCTAAGAATAAGTCTTTTTAAAATTTTATTTATTTATTCATGAGAGAGAGAGAGAGAGGCAGAGTCACAGACAGAGGGAGAAGCAGGCTCCATGCAGGGAGCCCTATGTAGGACTCGATCCTGGGTCTCCAGGGTCACACCCTGGGCTGAAGGTAAGTGCTAAACCGCTGAGCCACTGAGGCTGCCTATAGAATATGTCTTCTGATGGGAAATTCATCTTATGGCAGGTCATAAGATGAGCTAATTAGGGCCAGGTGGTGCTCATCAAATCAGTTCCCTATAACCAAATTTACTTCTCATTTTAGGAAAATAGCTACCTAAAAACTTCAAAGGTAGAGCAAAATGTTTAAGATATAATAAATAGATTTGCTATTTTGTTCATGCATTTTCTTACTCACTCACTCACTGGCTCATTCCTTCAATATCCATTTGTCCTCTCTGTTTTGTGTTAGCATTGATAGTACAAAAATGAGTATGATATGGTCTCTACTCTAAAGGAGCTCAGTGATTATCAAGAGCCTACAGATGCACTTTATACATTGTGCTGCAAATTGAATATTTGTCGAATCAATAAATGAAGAGGGAGCTAGAGATAATGTATACTCAAATAATTGCAGCATACTGTAGCAAGTATTTATACTAGATATATGCATAATGGCCTGAAGGTAGAAGTGAGAAACTACCCTTGGGAGTTGGGAAATATTCAGAGAAGAAATAAACTCTAAGTAATCATGCTATCTCTGTTGTACCTGTCACTTGAGTTTATTATATTTGGCATATTTATGTTCTTTTCTCTTAATTGTATCTGTATGTTCTGCATGAGCAGGTCATAATAGAGCCAAGGGCACTGAGGTACATAGAATGGACTCCTGGGGCAAATGGGCAAGGATCCTTAAAAATTGTAATAATTTTTATCTGGTAAAAAGTTAGGGATAATTACAAAGCTCTGCGAAGAATTATGTGATAATAGACTAAAAGATGATCATAGGAAGTGGAACAAGGATCAATAGCCTAGTGTGAAATGTTTAAGTCCTTACTATTGACTCAGACAATGGTAATGAGTGGGGGGGGGGGGGAAGAAAACCCAAAATTGACAAGGCTTTATTCATTCATTCAACAAAAAATTATGGAAAACTTTCTAATTTATGTGAACTATAACAACATTTTGCAAACATGACTTTACGAATTATTTTAATTTCACAATAACCTGTGGAGCGAGTATTACCCTGCTTTACAGATGATCAGTATGAGGCTCCAACAAGCTAACTAATTTGCCCAATTTCATATAGCCAATGAATAATAAATGAGAGTCAAACTCAAATCCATCTGGTTTTAAAGCCCATGAACTTTTTCCTACAACGTATTAAAATAAAAATAATAGTAAAGGATTATTATTATTATTATTAATTATTACAATTCCTTAAAAGCAAGAACTGTCATATATTTCTATGTATTTCCCATAGCAGTGAGCAAAGTAATCTGCGCAAAATAATTTAAAACCATTATATATCAATGAATGAATAAACAACATTGCCTGCTGTGTGCTAGACTTTTGGATATAAAAATGACAAAAATAGATGGGGTTTCTGCTCTTACATAGCATATTATCTATTGAAAAAGTTAGACGTTAAACATTACACAAAGAAGTGCTTAATTATAGTTGACATAAGGTAACACATAAAGGTGCAGACTATCATGAGAGTGAGAAATATTTCCAAAGTTATATATTTAGAGGCCAAGGAGAGGACACAGGTATTTGAATGGAAATGAAATTCAAATGAGAAAAAGTTTAAGAATTTAATGGAGAGAGTATTTATATTTTTAGTATTAGCTAGCAGTCATGGTGTTTTACAGAGTTATTTTGCATATTTTTGAAAAGCTCTTTTCTTCATGATATAGCTATAAGTTTAGATAATTTCCTAGAGAGATAAATATAAGTATTTAGACAATCTCTTCTAAGAATAAATTCCAAGATATGGAAATAAATATATTCATCAAAGATTTATCACTGTGTTATTTAAATAATCCTCTAAATAGAAACAAATTAAATGTTTAGTAATAAAAAGTAAGTAAACCATGTCACATCCATTAATAATTATAGTTATGAAGAATAATGGAGCCACATGGAGAATGCTTTCATTACGGTGCTACATAAAAAAGATTAAAGGGGCACCTGCGTGGTTCAGCCAGTTAAGCATCCAACTCTTGATTTTGGCTCAAGTCATGATCTCTGGGCCATGAGATCAAGCTCCATATCGAGCTCTATGCTGGGAATGGAATCTGCTTGGAATTCTGTCTCTCCTTGTCTCTTTTCCCCTCCCCACCCATCTTAAAAAAAAGAAAGAAAAGAAAAAAGTAAAGATTAAAGACATTGTATGCTTATACACATGTTGAAATTATATATAAGAACTACTATTAGAAATATGTCAAAAACATTATAGTAATAGATGGAAATACTACGAGAGAGTTCTTGTTATTTTTTATTCTGTAAATATTCTGTAATGTGATTTTATTATTTTGTTAACTCAAAATACTGAAAAGGAGAAAAGACTAGGTATAAAATGTGTTTGGCTTCTACAGAGAAATCATAGTTCTCTGATTTTATGCCTTATATCAATACCTAACTTGCTATACAGCACTCTGGGGGCTAATTTAGTCAATAAAGAGACTTCAAAAAGAGAAATAAATCACGAACCATTATTGTTCAGTACACACAGGAAGGTACTAATAATAACTACAAAGACAAAAAGGAGGGCATCTGCAACCCAGAAACTAAAATTAGTAATAATGTTGAAGGGAGTTCTACCAAATTATGTTTTCCAGAAGACAGCCACAGGCTCTTCTCATGTAAAGAAGACTGATCACCTCCATTAGCCTTGAAACAAAAGCAAAGACTTCTGGATGAGGGCATTTAATTATAATGTTTATCTAATCACTCTGTAGCCATTTATATAAATAAGATGGCATAGAGCATATGCTTTTCTTTGGGCAAAGTAAGTAGAGGATGTGTTTGGTGAAGTGTATTTTAAGCCAAACAATCCAACAACACAAGTCAAGATTATTGGCATTTTATACTGGTGTTTTAAAAACTGTAAAAAAGTGCAGATACTGCCCATTGTTTTGCCTTTGGATTGTTGAACTTCCCAGTCTACGAGCTAGTTTTAGTGACAGTTGTATACCAATAACAACTGTGACGATACCTAATACCTAATTAGTATTTACTTATCTATATTAACTCATTTTATTCTCATAATACCCCCATGTGGTTGGTTGCTCTCATTCGCCCCACTTCAAGAAAACTGAAATATAGGGAGGTTAAGTAACTTGCCCAATGTTGTTCAACAAAGTGCTTGGATTTGAATAATACAGGAATTCTGGCTGGAGAGTCTGAAGCCCAGTGTCCTAGGCACCAGGCTGTCTTATGCACCCAAAGGAATTTTTTTGTCTGTTTGTTTTTGTTTTACAATTTTATTTATTTGACGGGGAGAGAGAGAGAGAGCGAGAGAGCGAGCGCACAAGCAGGTGGAGTAGCAGGCAGAGGAAGAGGGAGAAGCAGGCTCCCCGCTGAGCAGGAAGCCCAGTGTGGGGCTTGATCCCAGGACCCTGAGATGATGACCTGAGCCAAACGCAGACACTTAACCAACTGAACCACCCAGGCATCTTAGACATTTTTTCATTGATATTTCCATCTTATGGCCAGAGTCACTAAAAATTATTCTAGATGAAACTAACGACAGAGCTTATTCCAGACTCCTATTCCATCTCTTCACATTGCTGTCTCTAGTTTTCTTTTCTTTCTTCTTTTCCTTTGGTAGTTTTGTATTAGAGTTATTTGGACTAAGTTCATCGATATAGATGAAGAGCAGAAAAGTGAGTTTGTTTCCTCATTTTATCATGATTTATTTATTTAGAATATTTATATATTTAGAATATCTGCTTTTGACATTCAATAACCCTAAATATCCAGAGCCTTCTTTGAGCTACCAAGAGTTGGAACAGATACTTTTTTTTTTAAGGTTTTATTTATTGATTCATGAGAGACACACAGAGAGAGGCAGAGACACAGGCAGAGGGAGAAGCAGGGTCCATGCAGGGAGTCCGGCGGGGGACTCGATCCCGGGACTCTGGAATCACTCCCTGAGTCCAAGGCAGACACCCAACCATTGAGCCACCCGGGTGTCCCTAGATACTTTTTTAAAACTTCCTGTAGAAGCATGCAGCCTCTAAGAACTAAGTGCTGAGATTTCAAACATCAGAGGGGCAGACTGAGGAAAGAACAATGATTTGATGGCTATACTTGATATCTGTGATGTAGGTTAATAAATGTATTTTTCCTTTTTGGAATTGATTTATGGATGAGCAATATTATTAACTAGAGATAGGCCTGACAAGGAGGCATAGGTGACTAACATCCACTTAGAGACCTGACTCTCCAAAAAATAAGTTTCTTATGAGCTTACTATTTTTATACCAAATTGTACTTTCAGAACAAATTTAGTACTAAGTATGTAGTCATTTCATTGTTGAAATGTAACTATCCTCCCAGAAGTGGAGTAACACATTATGCCATTGTCCTCACTAACACAATACAATCATTTAGAAAACAGAGACCAGGGATCCCTGGGTGGCTCAGTGGTTTAGCACCTGCCTTTGGCCCAGGGCGCGATCCTGGAGTCCCGGGATCGAGTCCCACATCGGGCTCCCAGCATGGAGCCTGCTTCTCCCTCCTCCTGTGTCTCTGCCTCTCTCTCTCTCTCTCTCTCTCTCTCTCTCTCTCTCTATGTCTATCATAAATAAATAAAATCTTAAAAAAATAGAAAACAGAGACCATAATCCTGAGAGAATGATGCATACAGCAAACGAAGTGAGTGGAGACATGATACCAGCCCAGTGGCCAGGTTAGGATGAGGCCATGAGAAATAGGAATCTGGGCAGTTGGGCCAAAGGAGGTGGTGGTAGTATAGCTATCAGGATATGAGGGCAGGGCTGCAGGGTGTTTTTCTGGGGGGTTTGTATATCTCAAAGGAGAAGTATCTACAAGGGGGAAACTGAGACGATCATACAGTGTAATGTAGTTTATTTAATTTGTTCTAGAGTCCTCTCACTCTTCTGGCTGTGCTGATGAAGATTACAGGAAGTTACAGTCGGAGGAAGCATATTGTAGCTAAAAGAGCAGAGGTTTCAGGGTCAAGCAGACTTGGATTCAAATTTGATCAGTATGGCCTTGAATAGGTTACCACTCAGTTTCCTCCATCTATAAAATGTAGAAAAAAATCAAACGATTAAACTACGAAACAAAGTGCTTCCTGCCATGCACTGGTAGCCGTATGCATGTCATATCTATATGCATAATACACAGTATCTAGAGAAAGCACATTTACATAGATATATTTATTCATCTGTTTTAGTGCTACCTTTCTCCTTTGTTAGATATACTCTTTATTTTACATTTTAGTTTCCTTTCATCATATGCAAATTTACTTTCACCAAATTTTCAGAATATTCAGATCATTTCCTATTAAATAATTTTCTCTTGTTCTCCTGAGGTAACTTAGCAAAATGACCAAATTAGAGAATTCTAATTGTTAGCTACCTAAAAAGAATCTTTGCCACTTGATGTAACAGATTCAGACAATATATTACTAATTTACTCTGACAATAAAAAGATTACTGCTCCTAATGAATATTAACTGTTTTCTTTTTGGTAACACTACTATGCAGTAATCATCTATGTTATTATTTGAATTTGTCACAAGGCTCAGGAATGATTTCTGGCAGTTCTGTATGTTTAGATGAAACTTGAATCATAGCATATACATTCCCTGGGCACATATAATTAATCTGTGTAGCAGTTTAAATACATTTTTTATGATTCTAAAAAGAAGACTTTAGGGAACATACGCCAGTCTAAAGCTAGGCACATGTTCCCGTGACCCTAAGTTACGGATCCTTGAATGATCCCTATCATCTAATAGGACCTTAAAGTCTTACCTGGCAGGTCTCTAAGCAGCTCTCCAAGCCATTTGCTTCCTCACTCCCACCTGCTTAGTTAGCTGGGGATCCCAGTTGGGGTGAGGAGGGTGGGGGAAGGGCAGGTAGCATTTTTGTTCTTCCTCACACTGCCTTCAGTTTACTTTCTTCTCAGAACCATCCCTAGGGAGCTAAAAGATCTCAGAAATATGAAAAATATTTCTGCCTTACAAGTTTGGAGGCCCTAGACCTGACCATTTAAAATATTTATTTTTACATTTTTTTCAAGTTCTAACCATTTATGCAGAGAAAAAAAACTACAGATACCTGTCCTTTTAACAAAATTTCTTACCATACTTACATAACAAGAGTTTTTAGAAGAATAAAGTCGTTGGTACATATTTGTTTTCTAAGTATAGCTTTGGGCATAGTTATAAATATTTTAGTTTGTGGGTTAATGCTGTACCTTGTCATATCCTAACCTACCTGGTCTTTCTTGGAGTAATAAAATAGATATCCTTGAGGCCAATATCCAAAGTTTCAGAATATTCTCAGTCATCTGGCTCTTCTACAGAATAAAATTAGACTGGAAATAAGACAATGGTAAGCCAAAGAAGCCTCCTTTGCCCACCCCTCGCCTCAAGGGCTCCATTTGTAAAAGAAGTACAGACCAGAAATCCTGTGCCCTAATAGATCCCTTTCTTGATACCAGCCTGCTGCTGAGCTTTAGCTTCTCATTTTTAAATGAGGACAAAGATACCTACCCTACTAGTCATAGGCATGATCTGTTGGTTTACTATTATCTCAAAGTACTTTGTAACCCACATAGCAAGCTTATATAATGATAGCTACTTTATACTGAGTACTAAGTTCTAGGAATAGTACCGGAAGCTTTATATATTTTATGATACCTCTTCTAAGCCTCAACACAACCCCGCACAATTGTTATAATTACATTTGATGTACAATGAGTTAACAGAAACTCATAGAGGTTGTGCAATTTTCTGAAGTCAAATAGGTTGAAAGGGATGAGTCAAGATTCACGTCAGTATTTCCAAATGGAAGCTTTAATTTTCTTTCTACTCAGAACTAAGGCAGCAGTATTGTTTAATGTCCTTAAGAATGGTAGGTGGCATTAAGAAAAGGGGAAGAAAAAATACTGAATAATCTGTCCCTTCCAGGAAAGCTGACAAATAACCTTGATAAAATCAATCCTTATATTTTAGAGAAGACCACCTGAAAACCCCTGGGCTTCATACATTTTTATGTAGTAAGTGTTGAGTAAAAAGGGAAAATAGATGTTTTAGATGCAAGAAGAGTTTGGTAGATCCAAGCTTAGATTTTTTTTCATAAGTTCCACTCTAGTTATATTGTCAATCATATACACAAATCACAAGTGACATGAAATAAGAAAAACTTAAGGACTTCCTTTGCTTTTGGAAAACCTATGGTAAACAACAGAAAGTTCTTTTCAGAAATGCAGCAAATTATTTTTTCGTAATAGCTAATATGGCTTCTTTAGGCATTAAGAGAGATTTATTGCATTTCTATTTATAATCTTAATACAGCTATATTTTCATTCTTTATAAAAATCAAGTCTCTCAGCAGAAAGAGTGTATTTTACCACAGTAATCTTTAAAGTCCATCACTAAAGATGTAAGTATACACACTAATTTCTAACCCCCTAGAGCATTTTGCACAATGGATTTTAGACATTGGAATAAATAGTTGCTCAGGAAAGCGGTACTGCCTCATGCAATATGATTTAGTGGTCAACATTCTTGTTTTCCAAAAAAAGGGAAATTTCATGAGCAGAAACATTAGGCTCCTTGAGATTTCACTGATGAAGAGAATGTTTCTGAGAAAATATATCCTAACAGGTTGATCACAGATCTGGGGGATTCACTCCTCATAATAGCACTGCCGGACAGAGTCATGTTAGCACCTATATTTGCAGTTATGGATCGTGTCATACCTGCCCTAACATTGACCTCTGTGTCTAAAGATGGCACTGGATCCTCCACTGTTGGACTTTTGACACTGTATCTCCCATATGTTGCTGCCCTCCAAATTCAGGTTCCACTGGCATAACAGAGCTTGTATCTATCTGATTAGCCCACGTTGCTAAATATTCCACTGTAGCTCCTAGTTTGATGGCAAGTCTAACCTTCATCTCATTTTCCCAAGTATCTTTAATCAAAGCCCCAGGGGTCTTAGTATCCTCAAGATGAAATGTATATTGATTGGCTACTACTGCAGCCACTGGCCTCACCCAGTGTTCCAGTCTGGACACCGTCCTCTGCATGCCAAAGAATCCTGGCCTCGCTGCTTTTAGAAACTCTCTATCACAGGGTGACCAAAGGTGATGTGAACAAAATGCCCATCTATTTCATCTGGGTGCAGATAATTGGCCTGGAGGCCAATGTCTGGAGGCACTCAGTACCCAAATTTGGCCAGGTTGCTGTTGAGGATGGATGGGCCAGTCTTACAGCCAGACATTATGGTACTGGTTCCCAAGAACCAAGTTATTCCATGAATTCCCTGGTGAGATGAAGGTGTCCTCTCAATCTGTCCTGTTTTAAAATGTGTTGGTACTTTAATTGTTAAGCAGTGACTAATTTTTCTTTTGAAACGATGATCAATTTTCCCAGTGTAAATCAAAGTAAAGCCATGAGTTATAGCTTTGAAGAATTTATTTTAGAATCAGTTATGTCTGAAGTTTACTTGCCTATTATTCAAATGAGTCAGAACTAGCAATTTGCTTTGTTTTTGTTAAGTGCAGTTAGATAACAGAAGAGCTGGCTTGTTTAGTGATTTCACTAAAATATGCAAATGAATAGCCTCAAATCTCCACTGATGTGCCCTCTGTTAGTAATATAAATGGGATCAAAGGGCTAGTAAATGTTTTTGTTCCCAACTTCCTTTTAAATGAAATTCTTCCTTTCAAATTAAATTCTATGTGTGTATGTGCATGTATATAAATATACGTATATATACACACATATATATTTTTTCCCATTTAATGTATACATCTCCTATAATGCTAATTCTTTCTTATTATGTTACTCCTACAAGAAATTTGGCATATTTTTCCTATTTTGCATTATAGTTTCCTTTTATCATCAATAAATTTACTTTTAACAAATGTTCAGAGTATGAAAATGTTTTCCCATCAAACTCCTATGGTGTTGAGCTTTTTTTTCTGATGCAGAGTAACAGAATGTTCAATTTGGGGGATTTCCCATCATGGGAACACGCTCTCCCTTACTACTGAACTGATTTACAGACAGAGTTTGGCAGGTTCATATATGTATAAGCAGAATAGTAGCAAGACATATGAAGACCTATAAGCCTTGCTTTTTCACTGTTGCTTTTTCATCTAATCCTGGCACAACTGTGAAAGAACCAGAGTTTCTAAACAAGACATTGTAGGCACAATTGGGTATTTTGAAGGCTATCATAGGTGTAATCCTTAAACCTTCATTTGGAGGATCCAAGATCAAAGTGAGTGCTTACGTTCTACTTTTTTTCACTCCAAGTTTTTATTTAAATTCCAGTTAGTTAACATACAGTGTCACATTAGTTTCAGGAGTAGAATCTACTGATACATCACTTACATGCAACACCCAGCATTCATTACAAGTGCCCTCCTTAATACCCATCACCTATTTAATCCATCCTCTCATCCACCACCTCTTCAGTACTCTAGGTTCTACTTTTGAGAGATAAGTAATGATCTTATTTCAGACTATAGACATGCTGCTGGCAGCTCTACTGTTAATTTTTATTTCCTAGACCAGTGTCTAAGCATCTTCATTAACTATGGAAAGGTCATTCATGTTAAAATTTGTCCCTGGACATATTGGAATTTATTCCTGGGATTAAGAAAGGATGCCTTGTAGTAATAGGCAGCTCTTTTATGCATGATAACATTGATATCTGTGGTGGTCCAGAACTTCAGGAATTACTTGATCTGCCTCCCACACTTCCCTTTGGTGGGTGCCAAATGCAGTTATCTACTGTGTCCACTGACTCTTCTTGCAAGACCTCTCAGTGACCTAAGCACTTTCCTTTAATGCCATTTTTTGAAAGCCTGAGGTGCAGTTGTTCTAGATAATGCCTAGATCTGATCTTTTCAATGAATGATGTGGGCTTTGTATGAGGATTGCAAAACCAACATTAATCACAAAAACCATAGAGATAATGGAATAGGAATAAGAAATCTTTCCAAAAAAAAAAAAAATCCTTCAAAAGGTTCCTAGTGTTCTCATTTTAACACTCAAAATACCTATGAGGGCCCTCCATGCTCAGTCTATGCAGTCTGGGCCTTGCCTATCTGCTTCTGCCACACTAAACTTTCTGTGTATGTCTATCTGCTCCTTGACTCAGGCCTTCCCACCTGCTATTTGCTCTTTCTAGTCCACCCCCTCCACCACCCTGCCCATACCATTTCTTACTTAATTTTGTTCACTTTTTAGTAGATCTCAGCTCAAACACCACTTTCTTAAAGTTTTCTTTAAGCACCCAGATTCAAGGTGTGGCTCTCCTTTTATTTACCTTATTAGCAGCCTAGAATTGTTTATAGTGCATTTCACAAATGTATTTATATTTTAATTTTTAAAATTGATGTATAGTTGACACAATGTTGTATTGGATTCAGGTGTGCAACATAGCAATTCAACATCTGTATATGTTATGCTGTGCTCACCACAAGGTAGCTACCATCTGTTTCCATACAAGGCTATTATAATACCATTGACTCTATTCCCTATACTGTGCCTTTTATTGCCAGGACATACTCATTCCATAATTGGAAGCCTGTAAGTCCCACTCCTCTTCACCTATTTTGCTCATCCCCAACCTGTTCTCCTTTGGCAGTCATCAGTTTGTCCTCTGTATTATGGATCTATTTCTGCTTTTTATTTGTTTTTGTTTTTGTTTTGTTTTGTTTTGTTTTGTTTTGCTTATTCATATGCTTGTTTTTTAGATTCCATATATAAGTGAAGTGAAATTACATAGTATTTGTTTTTCTCTGACTTATTTCACCTAACCTACTACCCTCTATGTGCATCCATGTTGTCACAAATGGCAAGATCTCATTCTTTTTATGGCTGAGTAATATTCCATTGTGTGTGTTTCTTTATCCATTCATCTGTCAACGGACACTTGAATTGCTTCCATGTCTTGGCTATTGTAAATAATCCTGCAACAGACACTGAGGTTCATGTATCTTTTCAATTTAGTATTTTCCTTTCTTTGGGTAAATACATGCTAGTGGAATTACTGGATTGAATGTATTTCTATTTTTATTTTTTTTAATTGAAGTATGATTAACATACAGTGTTATATTAGTTTCAGGTGTACAATATAATTATTCAACAATTCAGTACATTTCTCAATGCTCATCATAAGTTTATTCTTAATCCTCATCACCTAGTTCACCCATCCCCCACACACTCCCCTTTGGCAACCGCCAGTTCTCTTTATTCGAGAATCAGGTTTTGTTGTTGTTGTTTTTTAAGATTTTATTTATTTATTCATGAGAGACACAGAGAAAGAGAGAGAAAGGCAGAGACACAAGCCAGAGGGAGAAGCAGGCTCCATGCAGGGAGCTTGACATGGGACTCTATCCCAGGTATCCAGGATCAGGCCCTGGGCTGAAGGTGGCGCTAAACTGCTGAGCCACCCGGGCTGCCCAAGAGTCAGGTTTTTTGTTTGTCTCTGTTTTCTTTATTTGTTTTATTTTTTAAATTCTAACATATGAGTGAAATGATGTGCTATTTGTCTCTATCTAACTTAGTATTTGTTATCAGCATGCTGTGAAGGCACACACACGAGTTGTGTCTTTCTACAAGGTCAACTTTATTCAATCATAAAAGCAAAGTTAAATCATAACTATAAAGCAGGTTCAGGATACCACACTCAATGACAATTCACCGTGTCATTAAACTTGGCTTCTTACATAGCATACAGAGCAGGACAGAAGACAAACCACACAACAAACAAGATAAAAGAAGGGTGTTGGTTGTTAATGAACCAAAGGACCAAACATAAAGTTGGTCTGTGGGCCTGCATTTGACATAAGGCCTTAGTCTGGTCTGGGTCAGTTCTGGGCACTTAGACTGCTTCTTATGCTCAAGCAGTGAAAGATCTTGGTCCTGTTCAGAGATTAATCAGGCAGGGGCTTTGGTGGCCATTGCCTATTTTAAGTGACCAAACATAGAAAGGTCAGGTCTGAAGAGTCTGACATTTTGCTGCCAAAATCCTTCCCTTTTAAAAGGGATTTAATTGGTTTCAGGTTCCTGCGGACCTCCTCTGGTTCTTCTTGTTATCAGTTCTGGGGGGTCAGCTGACATTAGTTGCAGGATATCTTCTCCCTGTAGCACCTTCAAGTGCTTGTGTCATTGCTTGACACAGGCCCCTGCTTGACACAGGCTTCTACTTGACGTGAGAGACTCCATTTTGCTCTCTACAGCATTATATCCTTTAGATCCATCTATGTTGTTGCAAATGGCAAGATTTCATTCTTTTTTACGACTAAGTAATATTCCATTGTATGTATGTACTACAATTTCTTTATCCATTCACCTATTGATGGAAATTTAGTTTGTTTCTCTACATCGTTCACTCTAGAGCTAAGTAGTGTGCAGTGATTACATATCCTTCTCTATGGCTCTAGTATCATGACTCCTATGCCATTACAAAGTGTTCTGAATAGATAATTCCAGAATGGTAACATAAGAAGCTCAAACAGTTCCCTCTCTGTGATGAAATAACCACACTGGTAAAAACCATTTTAAAAAGCAATAATGAAGAGGCACCTGGGTGGCTCAGTGGTTGAGTATCTGCCTTTGGCTTATGTCATGATCCCAGGGTCCTGGGATCGAGTCCTGCATCGGGCTCCCTACAGAGAGCCTGTTTCTCCCTCTGCCTATGCCTCTGCCTCTTTCTTTCTCTCTGTGTCTCATGAATAAATAAATAAAATCTTAAAAAAAAAAAAAAGCAATGGAGGGGCACCCAGCTCAGTATGACAGAAGCTTCATCCTAGGCAAGTATAGCTAAGAACACAGGGCCCCTTATCCTTCTAACTTCCAGGGGAGAACAGTGGTATCTTCTCAAGAAGAGCAGGTTGCAAGCATTTATCATTCCACTCCCGTCCCCTGCATGAGTTATGAAAACTAAATGTTGAGTCAGTGTATCCAACAGTTTGGGGCTACCTTCATTCATCCAGACCCACCCAAAGTGTAGGCCTTGATTTCTACCCTTGCCCAGTTCCTTACTCCTAAAGCAAGGGAATCACGCAGAAAAAAACATACCATTGTCCAGGCTCCTAACTCCGGAGCCAAACCTCAGAGATTTTGCCCAGGGAGGGCCCCAAAATTCTCTACAAAAGTACTGGTTTTCTTTAAAGCACAGCCTTAAACAGACTCTCATAAATAATGGAAGCTTTGGTGGAAGGCAATTAGGGAGGTAGCTGTATGAGAGACACAGGCTAACAATAGGCCACCTAGTGTTCCAGAGAGAACCAGGGAAAGACAGCTAAGAGCCCTTCCAGGGTCAGAAAAACTTCAAACAATGACCTCTAGCAGAGAAGCTAGAATTTAATCAGATCAGATCACTAGAGCAGTTTATGCTTCCAGGTTATTGTAAAAAACAATAGAGCAATCAGCCAGCAATTAGTGTACCCCAATAGCTGGATGTATATGGTAAGCCCTAAGAAAACCACAAATAAAATAACTCAAATATAATATAATACTGAAGAATAAAAATCTGCAGTGTTCTTAACATTGTGGTCAAATGAATTCTCCTTTTTAACATTTCATGAGCTGCTCAAAATCATTTCATATTTTAGTTTCTTCCTCTTTGGAATATGCTTTTCTTGTAAAACCTTTTATCTTTCCTAGAATTGCTGACCGCTTTCTTTTTTTCTTGCCTTCTGTGCTTGAATATCTTCAAGCTTTTCTAAGAATTCAGTAAGTCTATCCTGTTGACTCCTTACTAAAATTTTAAGTATGTAGTACAGCAGATGTTGCACAGTAGATCTCTTGAAATTTTTCATACTGCATGACTAAAACTCTGTATCTGATGAACAACTCCCATTTCTCCTCCCCTGGCCCTAGAACCCACCATTCTACTTTCTGTAAGTCTCACTACTTTAGATATCTCATAAGTGGAATCCTGAGGTGTTTGTTTCACTCTGACCGGCTTATTTCACTTAGTATAATTTCCTCAATGTTTAATTATCCTTGTGGTAGCATATGACAGGATTTCCTTCTTTTATCAATGGATGAATAATATTTCATTGCATATATATATATCATATTTTCTTTATCCATTCATCTGTAGATGGACGTTTAGATTATTTCCACCTCTTGGCTGTTGTGAACAATGTTGCAATGATCATGGGAATGCAAATATTTCTGCATGATCCTGGCTTCAATTCTTTTGGATAAATAGTCAGAAGTGGGGTTGCTGGGTTATATAGTAGTTGTATTTTTAATCTTCTGAGGGACCTGCATAGTATTTTCTATAGTGGCTGCACCATTTTACATCCTAACAGCAATATTGGCACAAGGGTACCAATTTCTCCACCTCCTCACCAACACTTATTCTTTTCTCGTGTTTTGTTTGTTTTGTTTATTGTGGTCATCCTAACAGGTGTGAGGTGATACCTCCTTATAGTTTTGACTTGCATTTTCTTGATGATTAATGATGTTGAGTATTTTTTAAATATAGCTATTGATCATTTGTAGGTCTTTTTTTTTGGAGAAATCTCTATTTAAGTCCTTTTCCTCCCTCACCCCATTTTTTAAAGTAGGCTCCACATGGGGCTTGACCTCATGACACTGAGATCAAGAATCAGACATTTAGCCAACTGAGTCATCCAGGCACTCCTGCCCATTTTTAATCAAGTTGTTTTATTGCTATTGAATTGTAGGAAATCCTTATATATTTTGGATATTAACACCTGTTCATTCTCTTGACTGTTTTCTTTGATATGTAGGAGTTTTATAATTTGATAAAGTCCCACTACCTATTTTTGA
This sequence comes from Vulpes vulpes, assembly GCF_048418805.1. Taxonomy (NCBI): domain Eukaryota; kingdom Metazoa; phylum Chordata; class Mammalia; order Carnivora; family Canidae; genus Vulpes; species Vulpes vulpes. The sequence continues at coordinate 8,199,111 of NC_132782.1, forward strand.
TTTTGTTGCCTGTGATTTTGGTGTTATATTCAAGAAATCATTGCTAACACCAAGGTCATAAAGCTGTTTCCCTGTTTTCTTGAAGGAATTTTATAGTTTCAGGTCTTATTTTTAAGTCTTTGTCCATTTAGAATTGGTTTTTATATAAAGTGTAAGAAAAAATTTCATTCTTCTATATGTGGATATCCAATTTTCCCAGCAATATTTTTAAAAAGACTATCCTTTCCCCATTTGTAGTCTTGCTGTTGTCCTGTTGAAGACCTTTTGACTGCATACATGAAGGTTTGTTTCTGGGCTCTCTATTTAGTTCTATCGATCTATATATCTGTCTTCATTTCAGTACCATACTCTGTGATTATTCTAGCTTCGTAATAAGTTTTAAAATCAGGTAGTGTAAGTCTTCCAACTTTATTCTATTTTTTTCAAGATTGTTTTGACTATTCAGAACCCTTTGTGGATTCATGTGAAAATTAGAATTATATTTTTCTATTTCTGTGAAAAATGCCACTGGGATTTCGTAGGGATTACATGAAATATGTAGACCACTTTGGGTAATATGGGCATTTGAACAACATTAAATCTTCAATCCATGAACACATGTATAGCTTGTCATTCATGTCTTTACCTTCTTTCAGCAATGTTTTGTAATTTTAAATGTTCATCTTTCATATCTTTAGTTATATTTATTCCTAAGTATTTTATTCTTTTTAATGCTATTATAAATACAGTTATTTTCTTAATTTTCTTTTTGGATTGTTTACTAGTTTATGGAAGTTCAACTGAGTTTTATATGTTGATTTTTTATCCTACAATATTGCTTAATTAATTTAGTACTTCTAACAGATTTTTATGTGTAGTATCTTTATAGTTTTCTACATATAAGATTATGTCATCTGCAAAAAGATAATTTTACTTCTTTTCCAGTTTGTATGCCTTTTATTTCTTTTTCTTATCTAATTACTCTAGCTAGGACTTCCAATACTATGTTTAATTAAAATGGCAGGAGTGGTCATCCTTGTCTTGTTCTTGATCTTGGAGGAGAAGCTTTTGGTTTTTCCCTATTGATTGGGATGTTAGCTGTGGGCTTGCCATATATATTTTTATTATATTGAGATAATTTCCTTCTATTCCTTGTTTCATGAGTGTTTTGTTTTATCATGAAAGGGTGTTGAGTTTGTCAAATGTGTCTTATGCATCTAATAAGATGATCCTGTGATTTTTATCTTTTATTAATGTGGTATTCTATTAATGTGGTATATTACACTGATTGATATTTTGTATGTTGTATCACCCTTGTATTTCAGGGATAAATTTCATGATGTGGGAGCCTTTTAATGTGCTGTCATATTTGATTTGCTATTATTTTAGTGGGGGTTTTTGAATAAATATACATCAGAGACTATGGGCTTGCAAGTTTTCTTCTTTATAGTATATTTTTCTGGCATCAGTATCAGGGTAATGCTGTCCCCATAAAATGAATTTGGAAGTGCTTCTTCCTCATCAGCTTTGTGAAAGGGTTTGAAAAGGATTGACATCAATTCTTCTCTAAATGTTTGATAGAATTGACCAGTGAAGCCATATGATCATGGGCTTTTCTTTTCTGGGACTTTTAAAAATACTTATTCAATCTCCTTACTTGTTATAGGTCTATTCAGAATTTCTATTTCTTCATATTTCAATTTTGCTACATTTCCTGTTTCTAGGAATTTGTCCATTTATTCTAGGTTATCCAATTTGTTGGCATATAATTGCTCATAGTAATCTCTTAATAACTCTTAATTTTGGTAGCATCAGTTGTAATACCACCTCCTTCATTTTCAATTTTGAGTCTTCTCTTTTTTTCTTAGTCTAACTACAAGTTTGTCAATTTTATTGATCTTTTCAAAACACAAACTCCATTTCATTGATCTTTCCTATTGTTTTTCTAGTCTGTTTCATTTATTTCTGCTCTGATTTTAACTATTTCCTTTCTTCTGCTAATTTTGGGCTTAGTTTACTCTTTTTCTAGTTCCTTGTGGTTTAAAATTAGGTTGTTTATCCTAGATTTTTCCTCATTTTTGATGTAGGAATTGATTGCTATAAACTTCCCTCTTAATACTGCTTTTGCTGGATCCTAAGTCTTATTATGTTGTGTTTTCATTTTCATTTGTATCAAGATATTTTCTAATTTTTTTTTAATTAATTTTTATTGGTGTTCAATTTACCAACATACAGATCTTCTTTGACTCACTGGTTCTTCAGGAGTGTGTTGTTTCATTTCCATGTATTTGTGAACTTTCCAGTTTTCATTCTCTTACTGTTTTCTGGTTTCATTGCATTGTGGTTAGAAAATATATTTAGTATGATTTCAGTCTTTTTAATTTTGTTAGGACTAGTTTTGTGACCTGACATGCAATCTCTTCTGGAGAATGTCCTGTATGTGCTTGAGAAAACTATATTCTGTTGCTGTTGGCTGAAATGTTCTGTATATGCTGTTAGGTTCATTTGATCTATAGTGTTGCTCAAGTCTTCTGTTTCCTTATTTCTCTTCTGTCTGGATACTATCCATTATTTAAAGTGAGGTATTGAGAATTTAAGAAATAAAACAAATGAGCAAATGGGAAAAAAGAGTGAGAGAGAGAGAGAGAGAAAGAGAGATGGGGAGGGAAATCAAGAAAGTCTTTTAACTATAGAGAACATACTGAGGGTTATCAGAGGGGAGGTGGGTTTAGGGGCTAGGTGAAATAAGTGATGAGGATTAAAGAGTATATGCCTCATGATGAGTACTAAATAATGGATAGAATTGTTGAATCAGTACATTGTACACCCGAAACTAATGTAACACTGTATGTTAATTACACTGAAATTAAAATAAAATGTTTAATTAAAAATTTAAACATAATTATAAATTAATTAATTAAGGTACTGTAAATCTAATGTTGTTTGTTACTATTTGTCTTTTCCTTTCATTCTGTCTTTGTTTCTATGTTTCAGTGCTCTGCTGATAGGTGCATATTCATTTTTTTTTTGTTAAGATTTTATTTATTTATTCTTGAGAGATAGAAGGAGAGACAGAGCCAGAGACACAGGCAGAGACAGAGCCAGAGACACAGGCAGAGGGAGAAGCAGGCTCCATGCACCGGGAGCCCGACGTGGGATTCGATTCCGGGTCTCCAGGATCGCGCCCTGGGCCAAAGGCAGGCGCCAAACCGCTGCGCCACCCAGGGATCCCCTGCATATTCATTTTTAATTGTTATATATTTTCGGTGAATTGACCCTTTCATCATTATACTATGTCCTTCTTTGTCTCTTTATAATATTTGACTTGAAGTGTATTTTATCAAGTGCCTGGGTGGCTCAGTTCTTAACATCTGCCCTTAGCTCATGTGATCCCAGAGTTCTGGGATCAAGCCTCATGTCTGGCTCCTTGCTCTTAGCAGGAAGTCTGCTTATTTCTCTCCCTTTGCTCCCTCCACCCTCCATTCGTGCTCTTTCTGTCTCTCTCTCAAATAAATAAATAAAATCTTTAAGAAAGTGCATTTTATATGTTATAATTATGCCCCTTTCCCTGCTCTTTGGGTTACTGTTTGCATTGAATATCTTTTTTCTATTGTTTAACTTTCAACCTATGTGTATCCTTAAACAAAAAATTTATTCTAGGCATATTAGTGGATTTTTTTCTAATCCATTCATCTATACCATGCCTTTTGACTGGGTAGTTGAATCCATTTGCATTTAAGCAGTTCTTGGTAGGGAAGGATTTACTATTCCATTTTGTTATTTGCTTTCTGTCCTATAGGTTTTTATCCCTCTTTTAATCTTTTTCTTTCTTTCTTTTCTGGGTGGGGGTGGTTTGTAGTGACATTGATTCCTTCACAGTTTTGTGTTTGTTTTACAGCTATTTTCTTCGTGGTACCATGGAGACTTAAATAAAGCATCTTATATTTATAACAATCTATTAATAAACTGATAAATTTAATTGCACATAAATACTTTTCACTTTTACTTTCTCCCCTTTACACACTTTATATTACTGATGTCACAACTACATTTTTTCTATCATGTATCCATTAACATATTTTATAGTGATAGTAATTAAAATTTTTTTTTATTCCAGAATTTTATACCAGGATTAAAAGTGATTTTTTACACACCTTCATTACAGTATTATTTTTGTCTGTATATTTATCTTTACTAGCAAGCATATTTTCATATGCTTTTGTGTTGCTATTCAGGGTTTGTGTGTTACAGCTTGAAGAATTTCCTTTAGCATTTCTCGCAAAGCAGGTCTAGTGGTGATGAACTTTCTCAGCTTTTTTTTTCTTCCAGGTCTAGAAAGGTTTTATTTCTTCTTTATTTTTGAACAACAGTTTTTACAGACATAGCATTCTTTGTTAGTAGTTTTCCCCTTCAGCACTTTGAATGTGTCATCCTACTCCCTTTTGGCCTACAAAGTTCTTGCTGAAAAATCCACCGAAAGTATAATGGGGGTTCTCTTACACATGGTGAATTGTTTTTCTCTTGCTGCTTTCTGAATTCTCTGTCTTTGACTTTTGACAGGTTACTTATAATGTGCTTAGTGTGTATTTCTTTGAATTCACTGTGGTTGGAGTTCTGTGGGCTTCTTAAATCTGGATGTCAGTTTCCTTCCTCTTTCATTAAGTGAACTTTTCATTCCTTATTCTCTTTCTTTTTCTCCTGGGACTTCTGTAGTGTATATATTGGCCTATTTGATGGCATTTAATACATTTCTTAGGCTTTCTTCATCCCTTTTCATTTTTTTTCTTTCTGTTTTTCTGACGGGAAAATTTCAAAAGATTTGTCTTTGTATTCACGGATTCTTTCTTCTGCTTGTGTGAGCCTAATGTTGAACTGCTCTAGAGAATTTTTCAGTCTAGTTATTGTATTTTTCAACACCAAAATTTCTGTTTGGTTCTTCTTAGTATTTTCTATCTCTTTGTTGATATTCACATTTTATTTGTGCATTGTTTTCTTGAGCTCTTTAAGTATCTTTATGATGGTTATTTTAATTTTATGTCAAGTAATTCATATACCTCCATTTCTTTAAGACAAGTTTCTGGAGATTGATTTTGCTCTTTTATATAGGCCATGTTTCCCTGTTTCTTCATGTGTCTTATTACTTTGTGGTGGAGTTGGCACATTTGAAATAACATCTACATCTCCTAGTCTTTATGGACTGACTTTGTACAGTAGCAGACCTTACTAATCAGCCTGACTAGAGATTCCAGGGGACTCTAACCTTTTTGATGGAGGGAATTTAACTTCACTGGAAAAGGGATGTATTAGTGTGCAGTAGTAGAGCGAAGATTTCTGAAATCAAGTGTGTGTGTGCGTGTGTGCATATACATATATATAGTCAGACTCTCAATTAGTTTCCACATTTTCAGTGTTATCTCTTCTTATACTTCTTTGTTTAGTATGAGCCCTTGCCTTAGTTCAGACCCTCTTTGGGATTCTACTGAACAGTCCTTTACTGCAGTTGGAAATCAAGATTTAGAGTGCTTCAATGATCCTCCCATGACCATGCAGACAGTAAAAAATAGAACTTTATGTACAGCCAATCTGAGACTTAGGAACCTATAGTTTTAAATAAATTGCTTTAATGTATATCCATTACTGCATCTAAGGTTCCTTTGTTTCCCTTTTGCTGTAGCATTTCCTTTTGCTACCATGGAGGTCACTTCACTGTAGCTGCCCATAGTAGCTGGCTAATGCTTCCATATCCCAATCTCTTAAAACCCTTGTCACCAGCTTTCTCACTGGAACCGTTTACCCTCTTAGAGGCTCAGCCCCAAATAAGTCCAGCTAAGGAATCTTCTGACCTTCCTTAGTGAGAGAAGGAAGCATGCTTATTTGTTTTGCCCAAGTTAAGTAGAGTTCTTGCAATAATAGACATACAATATTCTTTGAAGCATGAATGAATGGTGTAAAGAACAGCAGACCAAATTCCTGATGTAGAAGACACAAGAGAGACTGTTGTTTAGGCAGAGGGATTTTCCACGTAGAAACAGTATGATATGTTTTATAGAAAGGATGTTAGTAATGATAATTAGATTCTACAGTTTATTTTTTTAAAGATTTTATTTATTTATTCATGAGAGAAACAGAGAGAGAGAGAGGCAGAGACATAGGCAGAGAGAAAAGCAGGTTCCATGCAGGAAGCCTGATGTGGGACTCGATCTCCTGACCGGGGATCATGCCCTGAGCCAAAGGCAGACACTCACCACTGATCCTACCCAGGCATTCCAGATTCTACAGTTTAATGCCACTAAAACAGCAGTTCAAATAACTCTTAAGTTATGCAATATAATGGGTTAATCTGGGAGCCCAACCACCATTTTTATAAACTACTTCTATAAGAAAATACTTTCTGAAAGACAAATAGTTTGTGAATGAATTTTTGGAAACAAAGAATTTGTAAATTGAAGTTAACATCTAAGACCATTAATCTGTTGATAATCTCTTTGCTTGTGTATTCTTCTGATTTATTTTTAAAGTTAAAGAACCATGAACTCAACAACTGCTTTCTATTACATAATAATACCACTACGGCCAATGCTTGCATTTTCTTTTTGCTTTTATGCCCATCCAGCATTCATTAGGTTACCTTCCATGTAGGAAGTACTCAAAAAGCTTGTGTGTGTTTGTTTGTTTGTTTGTTTATTTATTTATTTATTTATTTATTTATTTATTTATTTATTTTAATAACACTCTCACTCATCACAAAGAATAGTATATTCTAAGATACCAAGGGTTCTTTCTTCAACCTAATTAGCAATATAATAAATGACCTTCAGAGTATAAATGAATAACTTCTGTTGATATGGTTCTTAATATTAATAAAATAAGTAAATTATAATAATAGATTTGGATGTTTATAGTATTTTCCATAACTAGGAGAAAATTGTCAAGCTAAAGGATAGAAGCATCCTAATTTCAAAGGCCCCAGAAGCCTTGTGATCTAACCCACACTTTTAAGAATTTCCTCTCACTGGGAGACAGGTCTTATTAGAGAAAATACTATAAAGTAGTCTAATGTCTTGACAATATATCTATCCTGCTTTCTGGAAAAACTGTGTCTTGGAGTTTAGGATGATGTAACTACTTTTCTCTCAGACAATGGAAAGTTATAACTGGGGAAGAGAACTCATCACACATTTATTTTGAGTACAGTGACAAAAAGATACTTAGTTAACAGAAGACACTATTTTGCCTTTTCAGGTGTAACTGTGTAGAACCACATAATCCTAGCAATGATACATTAAAGGAATGGAAGGAGTCCAATATTTCTGCCTCTGACATAATTTGGGAGAACCTAACTGTATCGGTAAGTGAAATATTAAAAAGTAAGTCCTATCTTGATTTTCCTACTATAGGGGCTCTTGTTGACATTTTGAATGAATTATTGCCACTAAGGCAATAATATTTTGAATGGTTAATTATTATAAAAGTAATAGTTTTGTCCTAATTATACTTTCATTTTCAGGTTTTCATTAGAAAACTGGGGTTTTCTTTCAGTATTAAGTTTTACTAATAGTTAGTAGACCTGAATTACTCTAACAGCAGTCATAATATGACTAAATTCACTCAAGGCACATTGAGTAAGAGTGGTGTTGACCTAAAAGAAACCATATGGCGGAACTAAGTGGGTCTTCTGTGTAAGGAACCCAGAATGCAGGAGGCCTGGGTGACCCAGTGGTTGAGTGTCTGCCTTTGGGTCTAGGAGTGATCCTGGAGTCCCGGGATCGAGTCCCACATCGAGTTCCCTGCACGGAGCCTGCTTCTCCCTCTGCCTATGTCTCTGCCTCTCTCTCTCTCTCTCTCTCTCTCTGTGTCTCTCATGAATAAATAAATAAAATCTTAAAAAAAAAAAAAGAATCCAGAATGCTTTTACTTCACTCTGTAATACTGCTCCAGCTGTTTGGAATATGCTGAGGTGGAGATGTTCGTCAATATTTTAGTGTAAATCTTGAAGTCTTTAGGAAGAACAAAAGTCACTAAGCAAAATTGTGGCACCGTCCTCAGGAAGAGCTTTCTTACATTTTCTTCTTATCTCCCACTCCAGAAAAGGAATGGCAAAGATTTTTTCACCTATCAAGGTTAAATCCTATACCTTTTAAAAACTTTTGGCTTCCTCTGTTTTGTGATTTCTTTTTTCACCCTCTTCATAGCTGCATTTCTCCATTCTTCCTAGTCTCATAATGTTTGTGCACCTCTTTTTCCATCCATATTGGCATCCTTCCTTTCAATCTAATCTCATAACTGGAGAAATTGAATGTCTACTTTTAGTAAGTATTAGAATCTGAATTATTCTCATTACAAACATTATAATCCAATGCTCCTGCCACTTTACTTACCTGTATAAGCTCCAGTCCCATTATAACCGTCAACATACCACTACATAAATTCTAGTTCAAATTCATTTTATGAAACACATGTTTTTTTTTAGCAAGTGATCCAGTTAGTGGAACATACAGATCTTTTTCTACAAATATCACAAAGAGCATTTGATCTATTGGTTATTTTCTCATTTTTCCCCATTAACTGTTTTCTTTCAGAATCAAAATCAAATTATTTACCTTCAGTTTAAAATTCTATCTTGACCTATATTTTATGATCTTTTTCCTTATCCTCATCATTTTCTCTAGAATAGACTTTCACTTGTTCTTGTTTTCTTCTGTTATAATTTTTATTCTATTCTATTTGTTCCTAGAAAAATAACATTACCAGACTGTTTCCCTTCAGAGAGCCATTGAAATGGACCAATAAAAGAAATGTTGAGCAAGAAAGAATGCTACAGTTATTGAGAATTTAGGCATGGGATCATGGTTGATATTCTGTAGTGTATCTTCCATTTATATTTCCTTTGTGTAAACTATAAAGATAATGTGTCTAACGAGTCCCTTGCTTGTGTACCTCATCTTGGTGTCCCCTTCAATGCAGAAACCCAATAATCCCATCTTTAGATTATTTAATATGATAATTTAGTCTATGTGTCATGTACTGCCTTAATAATTTACTGTTAAATAATAATATTTATTCTATGTAATGGCAAATCCTGAATAATACACTTCTAAGAGACTCATAGCAAAATTGATCTAGCTAGTCATGAAGTAATTTTAGATGTTAAAAGTTTTAAGGTCAAGTAGAGTACAGTAAAAAATATATTTTGCAATCAAAGCAAATCTTGCACTGTTTTTTGTTGTTTTTTTCTTTACGTTCTGTAGTAGGTGTTAACATTCTGGCAGAAATTTTCATATTATTTTTCATTAGTTAAAAGCAGTTTTTTGCAATGGATAATTGCTAGTCTTGACCAGAAATAGCCTTTATCACCAAAGGGAATGCTACATAATGAAAAGATCTTTTAATTTTTAAGTCAATGAAGACCATTAAGTTTTTTTGTTTTAATAATTATGCTGAAGTTTTTTCAGCATAATCATAAGTATCACCAAAGGCATTTTATTAATAAAACATTGTGCTAATGGCTATTATAACTGGTTTTATAAAAATGGTGATATAACATTTATTTACATAATGTTCATTTGAAAAGTTCTTTTGAATTGTTACGTATTTCATGAATTGTAATTTACACCTTGCTAACTCAGGAAGGGTAAAGAATTTTAGCTTTCTTTGATTCTCCCACACTGCTATGTGCATAGTAAGTATTCAATAAAAATTTAATGATTGTTTTGAAAAATAAATTCATGTCACAAATTTACTATTTAATGCAGGTGTTTTGTTTTTGTTCATTTTATTTTCCAGCTTTATTGAGGTATGTTTGACAAATAAAAATTGTATCTATTTGAGATTGAACAACATGATGTTGATTACCACAAGTAAGCTAGGTAACATACCCATCACCCTTTCCCTTTTTTTCTTCTTCTTCTTATTCTTCTTCTTCCTCCTTTCTTCTTTCTTCTTTCTTCTTCTTCATGAGAACCATTAAGATCTATTGACCTAGCAAACTTTCAACTATATAACACAATATTATTAATCATAGTCATCATGTTACATATTAGGTCTTCAAAGGTTATTCATCTCACATAACTGAAGCTTTGGACCCTTTGACCAATATTTCCCCATTTTTCCTTCTTCATCCCCACCAGCCCTTGGTAAAACTACTCTACTGTTTGCTTCTATGAGGTTGACTTCTTAGATTCCACATATAAGTAAAATTATGAAGTATTTGTCTTACCATGTCTGTCTCATTTCACTTAGCATAATGTCCTTCAAGTTCACTCATGTTTTTTGCAAATGACAGGATTTCCTTCTTTTTTAAGGGTAAATGATATTCCATTGTGTATTTATACCACATTTTCTTAATCTTTTCATCCATCAATAGACATATAGGTTATTTTCACATTTTGGCTATTGTGAGTAATGCTCAACTCAGTTCTTTTATGGCAAGCTAGAATATATGTTTCTTTTATATAAGTATATATTTATATAAATAAATAAATATATTTATCAGTATCTCAAAATAAGTCATTACAAGGAATTCCTAGGCAAGGTTTAAAATATTCACGTGCAATTTACTAGCAATTATCTCCGTGCTAGAATTACATATTTAGCTTGTACATATATGAGGGGGAAATACTAATGCCAACTTTAATTTCTTATTCTCATTAACAAGATAAATATATTTTCTTATCAAACTAAATTTGTACAAACTTATAAAATTGTTGAAACTTAGAATGTGCTTGAAGAATAATTGGTAGAAATGAGTTTGTCAACAATCATTAAATTTTTGTAAGTGAAACCATATGTTAGTTTCAAAAAAGAGAACAGGATTTATATTTGGTTTTCACTCCTAAATCTCAGGACTGGCTCATGTGTATGTGTGTGTGTCTGTGTGTGTGTTAGGGGTATAAACCAGAAAATAAATGTAGAGTTTTGTAGGTCACAGTTTTTCTTTTTAAATAACATATTACCTGCTCCTCCCTCCAGGAAGGAAAAAAAAAACCTTTTCAAAATTGCTTTGAATTAAAGTAACAAGGCGAGTTATTGGCAATTTATTATAGGTGATACAACTGTTCAATGATTCTTTAAGTGGCATCTATATTCTTAAGAATTGAGAACAAGGCCCAGCCAAGTCCATGGAATATTTAGAAGACTTTCATATCCGTACAAAAGACTGAAGATGGCTACAGATCTATGGATACTGTGTTTGCAATGGAGCTTCTGTCCTCTTTGTGTTTAGCTTTTCTGCTTTTACCATTATTTTGCTTAATAATTGCTGTAGAAGCATGTCTGGACAGGGGCAAGAGAAAAGACTAAAAACATAGGGATTCACTTTTGATACTTTATGTTTTTAAGAGTTTTGTGATAAGGAAAATTAAAGCCATAATTATAGTTGGGAGACTGCAGTCTGTTTGGCCTTTTAATTAACCAAGTTACTGTATTCTGTGTTAGCTTAATAGGGATAACTGGAATTCAACTTTAGCCAGCAAGGAAGATATTTGGGCTAGATTAGAAAAGGGGACAATTCTTTTAGATAATTTTAAGGTAGCTAACAGCATTTTTCAATAATCCTAGCCTTAGGGGTAGCTGCCCCAAATAGATTTCACTAGTTGTTGGTTTGTTTTTGAATAAAAATATGGCTATGATCTATTCTAAAATCCTTCGAGGGTATTTACTTTCTGCTTTACAAGGAGTCCAGGGTCTGAGGCTTTGTTCATCAGGCAGACTCTGTTGCTGATCAATCCATCAGTTGATATTTTCCTCTAAGATCTCTCTGTACCCATGGAACAATTCAATTTCTGGTTTGGTCCAGGAGTGCTACTCACTGGACCACTTAAATCATTATTTTCTCTGTTTTGAAAAAAAAGTAATACTTTGGTAATCTAATCTCTAGTATAAAATGAGGGAAACTAAAATGAGTTTAGAAGAATTTTTTATTTCATTTCAAAATATTTATATTTAAAGTGCTCAGTTTTTCTTGGAGAAAAGAAATTTTTTTGACTTTGCTGCCACCTCATGGCTAAGGCAGTAATTAGAATGATCCTTCAGGGGCTTATAAAAATATATACCAGGAAAAAACAAAAATGAGAAGTCCTAGTAAATATGAGCTTTGCCTTGCTCATGTAGTAACTTTCTCTTTTGTTTTGTAATATAAATTTGAGCTCCATCTTGGACTCCCAGTTTTATTCTCGTGGGAATATACCATGGTTTCCTTGTTGCCTTTCTCATTCTCTTGGTAGCTTGTGGGTTAGATAATTCTACAAAATCACTGTTCTCTAATGCACAATAATATTTCCACCATAATATTGCCTATGGTGAGGCCGCAGCAAATTACTTAACTTCCCTATGTTTCTGTTCTCTCAGACATGAAATAGAAATAACGACATCTCTCTATTTCATAGGGTTAATGTGGAAATTAGTTAAGATGGTATATTTAACTGGGGGCGTAGTGTTGACCCTAGTAACCATTCACTATCAAGTATGTCATATTTTTAATAAATCTAGTGGATATTAGGTTATATATACATTGATTGGTAGATCAATTAGTTTTATAGATTTAGACTTAATTTGGAAAAAGCAAAGATTTTAAAAGTGGTTCATGTTCAATTTTATAGTAATATAAATCTCTGATATTGCTCACTACCAATCCAAATAGAACTCATAAAGCTCACTCTGATGTCTATTAAATCACTGAGAACCATAGATGAAGGACTTCAGCATCTCAACTACAGTTGTCCTTCAGATGTTAGTTTTCTGAAAGAAATGTGTCCTTTTCTTTCTTACTAGCTCCGTTTGTTTTACTTCCTCTGGCAGGAATGCAAATCACTGCATGGAGAATATGTTGGACGAGCTTGTGGCCACGATCACCCATATGTACCAGATGTTCTATTTTGGTCAGTGATCCTGTTCTTTTCCACAGTTACTCTGTCAGCTACCCTGAAGCAGTTCAAGACTAGCCGCTATTTTCCAACCAAGGTACTTAGACTAGAATTTTTCTGATCAAAACATAAACCAACATAAAATGTGTTATAGAGTCATATGTGTTTTAAGACCAAAGAAATAGCGATTGCTATTGCTATTTCATAAAAGGAGCCATTCAAAGGCTTTTTTTGTGTGCGAAGGAGCTACCACATTAGGGGTGAAGGATGATGAGGGAGATGAAGAGAAAGCATTATATGATTCAGGTGCTAGGACTGCACATGCTTTTATGCTAACTTCAGATCCCAAAGATAAACTCCCACTTCCCCACTTATGCTTTTGGAAATCAGAAGCACACACTGCATTCCTGATTGTCACTTTCTTGCCCAGTGAACGGTGGGAACGATTCCAGCCTGACAGATACCTCATAGGAGCTACTGTTACATCCTCTAATTGGGAAAGCCCCTGCAAGACTCATTGGAACACTGTTCTCTTTTTCGTTTTTAAAGTGTCAGTCCCTCCCCCTAGCCCACCACGTTTGCATCTGCATATTTGGAGAGGAAAGTAAACAGAGAAACAGCTTAGTTCAATATTTAACACTGCAAAGTAACACCTATAATGTCTGACTCAGCCAAAAAGAAAAAAAGAAAAAGAAAAAAAAAAAAAGAAAAGAAACAAGAAAACATGCTTTTTTAGGGATGAACTAAAGATTTTGATCAAAATTCTACTCTAAGAAAATGTTTTAAGATCTGTTTCTTCCAGAGGAAACTTCTGTTTTTGTCACCTCTTCCTTCCGTAAGGTGGAAAATTAATTCCTTTCCCCTCAAAGCTCAATTTGATTAATAAATTTTTTTTGATAAGTTGAAACACTAATCTCCCGCATTTTGTGTGGGTTTATGTGTCATAAAGTCATCCTAATAGAAGCTATATCTTGTTGACGACTGTAATAAGGATTTTTTTTTCTTGAAGATGGCTTTATAAATGAAAAACGGCTTTAATGGGGCACCTGGGTGGCTCAGTTGGTTAAATGTCTGCCTTCAGTTCAGGTGCTGGAATCGAGCCCCACGTTGGGCTCCCTGCTCTGATGGGAGCCTGCTTCTCCCTCTCCCTCTGCCTGCCACTCCCTCTGCTTGTGCTTTCTCTCTTTCTCTCTCTGTGTGTCAAATAAATAAATAAAATCTTAAAAAAAAAGAAAGAAAGAAAGAAGGCTTTAAAAACTGGCATACGCTTATCTTGATAAACACCAAAGAATATTGGGAATTGTTGAATGACTATATTGAACACCTAAAGCCAATATAACACTCTGTTTATTATGCTGGAATTAAAATTCTTTAAAAAGGAAAAATATCTGGCTTATACAGACTAACTTTTAAAATTCCCCACTCTGTTGTATACATTCCCTGCTGCCATACTTAACATCCCAGATAGACTAACCAAAATATTATACTTCTCCGATATAAACAGATTCTTTTCTTGTGCTTTAGGTTTATCATATTAAAATGTTACCTGTGGGAGAAGGAATCCTAAAATTCAGCCAGATTCTGGCCATGCAACCTTATTCTGTGTTTTAAATATTCACACACTTGAGCTCATAATAAAGTCATGTTTTACAATTTTTTTTTTTATTTATAATAGTCACATAGAGAGAGAGAGAGAGAGAGGCAGAGACACAAGCAGAGGGAGAAGCAGGCTCCATGCACTGGAAGCCCGATGTGGGACTCGATCCCGGGTCTCCAGGATCGTGCCCCGGGCCAAAGGCAGGCGCCAAACCGCTGCGCCACCCAGGGATCCCTAAAGTCATGTTTTAAATACTGAAAACAGCACAATCATCATTGTATTTATTACATAATACCTCATTCTAAAAAGATAAGGTGCATATCCATCTTAACAGAATACATAAATATATACTCAGGCTCTGACAGAGATAATGGAAATATTATAGTATGTTTAAAATATATTATGATCATAAACTGATTATATCATAAAGTGATTATAAATTGTGATTCTGGATTGTTATTGAGTGTTCCTTACTATTTAAAGTTCTTTAAGTGACAAGCATTTTCATTATTTTTAGGTTCGATCCATAGTGAGTGACTTTGCTGTCTTTCTTACAATTCTGTGTATGGTTTTAATTGACTATGCCATTGGGATCCCATCTCCAAAACTACAAGTACCAAGTGTTTTCAAGGTGAAGTTATCATAGCATTTACAATCTCTTTGTCTATAGGTCTAATCTTCATTTAGATGATGGCTATGATCCTAGTACTTGAGGTTTTCATGAAAATATAAGAAGATAGATTAATAGAGAAAAAAACAGAAATGGAATCTAGAGGCCGCTTGAAAAAATTTCCTGTCAATTCTTCCAGTAGGAATATCCACATACAACACTTCTGAAAGATAAGAAAGCATTTGGAAACTAAAGGAAAATGCATTATCTTGATGCAAAACTGCACCGTGAACTGGGCTTAGAAAACACAAAATTAGGTCTGGAATAGAATTCTGACCATGTTGCTAAGTCCGTATGTAACGTTGGGCTAGTTACTTAACCTCTTTGAGCTTCAGTTTTCTGACCCGTCAAACATGGCTGGGAGATCCTCAAAGAAACAAAATGAATTTCTCTGGGCCTCATCTCAGGCACCAGCAATGTTTAGAACCATTTCCGGAGCTCCTGATACAACCGAGTGTCTTTTTGTCATTTTCACATAATGGCTTGTGCACACATCTAAAATAAGAGTTAATGTGCTATTTATAAATGTAAATAAATTTGCCAATTTTAAGTAGTTAATATTATTTTATTTACTATAGGTACTGATTAAGAACATAGATTTTTGAGTCAGTCTGCCAGAGTTTAAATTCTGTCTCCACCACTACCTTTGGGGCCTTGGGCAATTTACTGGACCCCTCTATGCCTCAGTTTTATTATCTGTACTTTCTTTAGAGTGTTGTGAAGAAAAAAAATGAGCTAAAACACTTAAAGTACTTAGACTGGTGCCTTACATCTTACAAATGCTTTGCAAATACGACTATTATTATTGGATATATCTCACTTAGCATATCAACTTATAATTAGGGCTTTCCTGGCAACATCTATAAGACTTAATTTGATTAGGTATTCATTAATCCAGTTACTAACTATATGCATCGTTTTATTTCTCACAGCCTACCAGAGATGATCGCGGCTGGTTTGTTACACCTTTAGGTCCAAATCCATGGTGGACAGTAATAGCTGCTATTATTCCAGCTCTGCTTTGTACTATTCTTATTTTTATGGACCAACAGATTACAGCTGTCATCATCAACAGAAAAGAACATAAGCTAAAGGTATATTTTAACATCCATTTTAATGTAAATCATTGTGCCTTAACTGACATCGATGGATGTTATTATTCTTTGCCTGTACTCTGTAGTCATTTGTACAGTGAAATACTAAGATAGCGTTTTTAAGGTTGCAATTTTTATTGTCTATATTCATGATGCCTTGTCTTACAATGAGTTTAAAATTAATTAATTTTTAATTTTTTGATTAATGTATTTAAAGCACTTGGCTGAGCCTAAACTCTAAAACCTTACTTCCAGGACTTAAAATAATATACTCTGCTGAGGTTGTAACTTTCTTTACCATGTTTAACATATTTTCATAAAATAATAGTCCATACTGGTGAAGGGCAGCTTTACCAATTTGTCTTGTAAATGTGATTCCTCTGCTTCTCTCTCTTTTTTTTAATTTTTAAAATTTATTTTATTTTATTTTTTTACTTCTCTTTTTGATCCGAAGTATGCCTATTAGATTGCATTCATTATTGAAATAAATTACATCTTCAGGTATTTCTCATTTGGTTTAGTTATTCCTCTGTCCACAATGCCTATGACAACAAAACCCAGCCATAAAGGTTATAGTTTGTAAGTGATATCCTTGTTGAGTTTTATTGCAAATTTCAGTGACTTTTTTATAAGCTAAGAGAATGAATATGGATATATCTTATTTATTATATTCTGACCCTGCCTTTTTGCAGCTGTGAATAATGAAAGTTGTTCATGGGTGTGCAATATCTCAGAAATGAGATATTCAATGTGGTCACTATCTCTTATAGGAATATGTTAAATGAAATCCACAATATCAATAAATGGTCAAAAATAATCCAAATCAATCCTTATAAAAGCAGAACATGCCCAAGTAATCAAATTGCTTTGTTCTGGTATCATGGAATAATGCCCAGCTATCTTCATGTACTCTTTAAACTCTATGAAGAGGCTCGTGGTCAGAGCAACAGAAATCATGCTTTATAGGATTTATAAGTATGTTTGTTAGAAGGATTAAACAATCTCTGAAAAAAAAATAAAAAAATAAACAATCTCTGAACCATTATTTGTAAGAAATCTTACACGATTGTTTGTAATAAATCTTACTAAAAAGGAATTTTGTGTATATATTGGAGAGAATGTGTATCTATTTGAAAACAAAGAGCGTTCTTCATTCTCTTTGCAGAAAGTAACTCAAGTACTCAAAACTTTTATTTTTTTTATTTTTTTTATTGGAGTTCAATTTGCCAACATATAGCATAACACCCAGTGCTTCATCCCGCTACGTGCCCCCCTCATTGCCCATGACCCAGTCACCCCAACCCCCCGCCTACTTCCCCTTCCACTAACCCCTTGTTCATTTCCCAGAGTTAGGTGTCTCTTATGTCAAAACTTTTTCTGAAAGGAGTTTGTTTAATTCACTTTTCGGTTTTGTCAAGTAAAATTCCCAATTATGTGGAATTTAAAAAACAAAGCAAATGAGCAAAGGGGAAGAGAGAGAGAGAGAGAGAAAGAGAGAGAGAGAAATCAAGAAACATACTCTTAATTGTAGAGAACAATTGATGGTTACCAGAGGGGAGGTAGATGGGGGTGAGGGGATGGGGGAAATAGGTCATGAGCACTGAGTGTTGTGGAAGTGTGGAATTACTCTATCATACACCTGAAAGTAATGTGATACTGTATGTTAACCAGAAATTTAAATAGAAATTTTTTTAAGTAGGTAATTTTACAAAAATATCTCAAAAAGTCTTAGGAACTAGACAAGTTGGTGTGCTAGTACATGGCCAACAACCAGTTCTCTGCATTTAAAAGAGAGAGAGAGACACTGATTTATAATGTTTGCAGATTTCTATGGTATGAATACTCCCACCATGGCCCATTTCAAGTTACCAATATGACATCAATTGGCAGGAAAATTTTTTGAAAATTAAAATTGGTTCTCATAAACCTATGTGAGCTGGATCCAAAATACTGCTGAACTACTCCATTTAATGTTGGAAACTTTGAGTGATACACAGCCCTTAAAACAACGAATTCAGCTTTCCAAGTTTAATAGTCTACTTATTTAATAACAATTGTTTAAAAATATTATTTGCTTGTAAGATATTAGTCATCTGTAAAAGCAAATACTACCACAACTTAATTATGAAAGTTCTATAGTTCATTAAATAGATCTGTAAAACATGTGTATGTATTTTAGATTGAATATTGTTAGTCTGCTCCTTCTCTAACAAGTAGGAAAATATTTTCCTAGACAGCAATTTATTTTTTAAAACTGAAAACACCTCTTTATTTCTCATAAAGCAATATATGATTTTGGTTTAAAAACTAGGCAATATAAAAAGTTAAAAGACAAAAGCAAAAAACACTAACATTCTATTTACTAGAGATTACATTGTTAATATTTCGATATATAACCAAATATGTTTTCATACTATGTATGTTACTATATTATTTTTCAAGTAAGAGCATTATGATGGTAGTCATTCATTGCCAACCATATAAATCTGCATTATCATTTTTAATGGCATTATCATTTTTATTATATAATGATATGTATATATCATTATATGACATGTTTCAGAATGAGCTAAAAGGCTCCTATTTTAGGAAGGAAGGAAGCCATATAATTATTGTTTACCTTTCAAAGGAAGTTAGATTTTTTTGTTTTTGTTTTTAGCCTTTATAATTAGGCAGAAACCCCATTGATTTCACTGAAAAATTATTCTTTGTAAAGACTATCAGCTAAACTGATATAGGCATTATATTTTTTCCTACGTATTAATGGAGTGAAACTGAAACAAAATGCAAAAGTCAGTGAAGATTTGCTGAGAGTGATATAACCTTGTTAGATATTTTGTATCCTTGATCTTTCCAGGTCTCTCAACCTTATAAGTCACATAGCACCTGCTCCTTGGTCTTCATGAGCCTCTGGTAGGCCCTTGACATCCACAGCCTTTCCAAAGCTCTAAATCAACAAATAAACTATATTTCTTCCTTTACATACCATGCAGAATAGCTAAAAAACCATAAAACATTCTTTAAGAAGTCTTTTCAAGTACTTGCATTTGTAGAATTAAATGTAGCATTAAAGCCTTTAATATTTTTGTCACTGAAATAAACTTGAGGCTGTGTTACTAAAATATATTACATGATTTGCAATTAATTTTTTATTGTACAAATAAATGACTATGCAACCAAAAGATTTATATTTTATCCCTTAATAATTAGCTGAATCTAGTAAACAATAGAGCAAGTGATTTAATCATAAGTTCTGCTATATTGCCATGAGTAGAAATAAAATTTTTTAAAGATTTATTTATTCGAGAGAGTGAACACATAGGGGAGGGCAGAGGGAGAGGAAGAGAGAGTCCTAAACAGAGTCCCCATTGAGCCCAACTAGGGCTTGCAAAGCAGGGCCTTGGCCCTGAGATCATGACCTGAGCCAAAACCAAGAGTCAGACACTTAACCAATTGCACCACCCAGGCACCCCAAGAATTAATCTCTTCTTGGTCACTATAAGTCTGAACGTGCCATCCTTCTCCTTAGATGTGGATGTTTGCAAAACAAATTCCTTCCGGTGAAGACATATTTTATCTATACTGAGCACTTTTTTTTTTTTTTTTTTTTTTTTGCCTATAACCATTGTCCTCTGTAAGCTTCAGTATAGTGTGGTCTGCTGCTGCTGGTTTTCCTGCTAACAACAACAAAAGCTCGCCTTCTCAGAACATTCTTGACTCAGAGTTAACGGTTTGTTCCTTAGCCGCTCTCCCCACCTGTTGCCTCACAAATATCTGCACAGTCTCCTGGCTTTGACTTGAATCACATTGTCAGGAAAAGATAACGTGTTTCTTGAGTATATCCCCAGATCACAAGTTAACCACATTTTCAGCTTTTACTAACTTTTTTTTTTTATCACTTGAAAACCCATTTTGCCTTGGTTGGATCATGCCCTGAAATAGTGTAATGAATCTAGTTTCTGTATCAAGCACCTGGTTGACCCCATCTATTTCATATATCTAAGTCAGCTTGGAATTCATCATTTTGATGTCTCCCAAACTTATATTTTCACCTTTTCTTCACTTCCATTACCAAAGCATTGGTTGTTTTCTTGTAGAGCATTTTTTAATGCCATTAAAAATGTTTTTTTTTAAATCATTTTGAGAGTATTACTACATACACAGTAAAGCTGTGTTGAACTAAAGAAGTTGGCCCAACTCATTAAGTGACTTGCTCCTCCCTCAGAATGAAAAAGCTCAAATTAGCAAAATTCCAATTCACTGCACCTCATGATCTTTTGGGCCATTCAAGAGTGATAGAAGCTGCAAATGTAAACATTTGAGAAAGCAAATTATCAACTATATTATACATGGGTATAGATCCATACTCTCTCTAGCACTTTTTGTTTTATACCTAGAAAAGTGGGATAGGCATAGGTTAGCTGAGTCCCTTTGAAAAGCATTAGAAATAACTGCTTTTAAAAAAAAAGCACATTCTATAAAAGTGGAAAGAAAGATACTATCTTACAGAAAAGAAAGTTTCTGTTAAGATACAACTGTGGGCTTTTCTACATGTTTCTGTAGACAGTTCAGGCTTCTTTTGACATCATTTTTAATAAACAGCAATACAATCTCAGATCACTTGAGTAAATGAATGCATTTGCAACATTCATTTGGCACCATATTCTCTTGATGATTATGGCATTTGATATGTTCTTTTTTGCCCTCTTTGTCAGCCTGGTTCTTCATGTCAATCTATAGTCTTTTATGTGGTTAACTTGACAGATGCAGGAAATTGCTGCCAAGCTTTGAAATGAATTTTTTCAGCAGTGGCATCTGGGTATCAGATGGTCCTCTTGGCTGGCCTCTTGTCTTGCTGCATGTTGGTTTTAGTGGGGTCTGGTGTAGCATCACCTGTTGCTATGCTCCCTTTTCCTCCCATATGTCCATTTCCTGTGATTCATGGATGAAAGTGAGAATAAAAGCTCTGATTCTGTCTTTATTTCAGAAAAAAATCTACAGAAATATGTTAGAAGGTACAGAGTTCTCTCTCTGACAAAGGGATACTTCCCTTTGGCTGTCATGCCTATCAGCTAATAATTTGGGTACAAAGACCAAGTTCTAAGATATTTAATGAAAGGCAAGAAGGATGATGATGATTAATTAGTGGAAGTGCCAGAACTGCTTTATTTCCTTTGATTCACATTAAATTAAGAAGCTCCCATTGCTGCATAACATAATCAGGGGGAAATTGTAATTTTGTTTTTATTAGATCCTTATATTTTACAAAGCTAGCTTTATAAATTTAAAAATGAAATTATTCACTCGGAAGCCATTATGTTGTCTGCTTCCTGCAATCCAGAATCCCACTGTTCGTATTTATATTGTATTTTTAAAAGACTAGGTAAGAGCTATAGGAAATCACTACCATGAAGAAGGCCTTCCTTAAATTATTAAGCGAAGGTGAAGATGGACCCTGGGCAAGTCCAGGGTGTGCTAAAAGCACAAGCCAGACTCTCACAGCTCCTGTCCTCTGCCCTTCTCTGATGTTTATCTCATGGCTGCTAGCACCTCTTCCATTCTTTCTTAGCATAATTTTGCAGAACAGGCCAGAGGGGCACCATTCACATGGTACTCCCTCAGAGGCAGAGGCTTGAGTAGTTAGGTCCCTTGCCATTCTCTACCTTTCTCACTCCAGGGTCCCTAGGACAAAACACTGCTCTAGCTGGTTAGGACATGCTCCTTTAAAGGGACAAAATTTGAGTTCTGTTGGATGCAGCTACATCTTCCAAACTGTTCATTCAAAAGGACTAGAAGACCATAGTGTGGCCCTGGTGAAGCTTCTTCCTATGCTGTTTTGGTTAAGTTGGCACCAGAGTGTTTCTCTTCTTGGTCTTTGTACCCAGATTATTAGCTGATAGGCATGACAGCCAAAGAGAAGAATCACTTTGTCAGCTCTCAGTAATAAAAATCTTTGCTGAGTTACTTGGAAAAAAAATTTCTAGAGTCATATTCATGAGGGAACTTGAATTTAGGTGTTCTGGTGAACTGGAATATTGCTCTGATGAAAGCCAACCCAAGGAAGGACACTACTGAATTGGTGACAACAGGAGGAAAATGTACTTTTGTGGATATCTGTCATGTTCTCCTCACTGTTGTCTTCTGGACTTTTATAATTTGGCAGGGGTAAGCAGAAATGAAAGGAAGTACAACTGACTTTAAGAGTATTTTTCTTTCTTTTTTTTAAAGACTTTTTCTTAATAAAATAATTAACAACACAAAATAGCAGAAAAGAAACACTGTCAAATATGTAACAAACACTCAGTATGTTTCACACTCTAGGCTCTATGAGCTTTTATATTAACTGGAAACTGCTTGCAGTTGGGTAAAACTGCCTGTAAAAAAAAATCAAAAGTAATCCTCTAGAAGAATTGGTAATTTCTGCTTATATTCATAATAACAAATTTAACGGCTAAATTTATTTTAAATTTTAATTTTTAAACCTGATTCTGAAAGATCTTTTAATGATGCATATTTACCTCTAAGAAAGCCAATCTGTACCTTATTGATTGCTTATTGTGTGCCAATGATTGTATTAAAAACTATAAAATACTGAGAAATTATATGACATGTGGACCTGTCCTTAAGAAACATAAGACTTTTATTGAAGAGCCTTGAAACAAATGAGTATCAATAAGGATTTACTGTTCAATTGCCAGAGTCTAATGGTCTGTAACATTTACTGAGTGCTTCGTATATCAGACACTGTTCTGAATAATTTTCAAAATTAAATAATTTAATTCTCCCAACAGCCCAATGAGGTGCCCCCTGTTATCACTGTCATCTTTTTCAGATGGGAAACAGAGGCACAAAGGGTTAAATGATTTGTCCAAGGTCATTGGTTGAGGCAGCATTTGATCCCAGGCCACCTATCTCCAGAACCTAAACCCTTAACCACGGTGTTACACTGCCTTTCATAAAATTAGTCCTTAAGAGTTGGGACATAAAATAGGCCAGGCCGATTGCTACCTCTGAGGCTTTACACTGCCGATCCCCTATGGGGGGGTAAAGGGAGAGGGAATCACCCCTCAGTGTCTTTCCTTGGCAGCCCTCAGCTACTCATCCGCTCGCAGAGAGCAATCTCACTTTCCTACATCTCCACCCCACACACACCCTCCCCACCCTGGCCTCCCCCGTGCCCCCCCCCCCTGTTTTTTCTCAATTATGTTTCCTACCTGGTCCTAGAAAGCACTGAAGTTTGCAATACCTGGAGGTCAGTGATAGTGGAGTAGGATCACAGAGAGGGAGAAAACACAAATCTAATTTTAGGAAGAGGCCAAATTTTTCTAATGTTAAACTGAAACAAATGAGAACAAGATAGACAGCAAGAGCTGGATTAAGATAAAAATAGGTGTGTATAAAGAAGCTTAGATTCCATGATACTATTTTTCCCAGTAAGACATTGAAACACCCACCCATTGAGACAAAAGAGGACAATTGGAAATGCAGTGTTCAAGAAGACTTTCTCTTTAGGAGATCTGATATGAAAGGCTTCTTAAATATTGTCAGGAAGTGGTTTCTATTCACATTCAGGCCATCTGATGCTGTTGTGGAGACAGTCCTTACTCTGTTTTCTCTTTGTTTTCTACCTGATGCCTGGTATATGGTGTTGGGTGATTTTTTGTATGAATTAATAATGAATGAGTAGATATATGAATTGTGAGTTACCTTGCCTATTTAAGGAAACTAAGAGAAGTGATTGTATTTAATAATGACTTTAATTATCCAACAGAAATAGAATGGAAACTAATGTAATATTAGCCCAGACATACATTAAATCTATTAAAGTAGGTTGAAGTCACTGTAATCATAATTGTAATAGGAACATCTGCAACTTTTCTTTAAGTGGACTATATATTTTCAGACTGTTACTTTTTTATCTTTAATTTATTTTGCATTTTAGAATCAGTTGTCTAAGACTCAAGATAGTATCTCTTTTCTATTCTTACTGTTCCATGGTGGTGGTGTCATTTGTCTCTATACTAAATTCAGTTCCTATGAGAATCCTCTTTTCTTTCTTTTAACAGAAAGGTTGTGGGTACCATCTGGATCTATTGATGGTGGCTGTCATGCTTGGGGTGTGCTCCATCATGGGCCTGCCGTGGTTTGTGGCTGCTACTGTCCTGTCCATCACTCATGTCAACAGCTTAAAACTGGAATCAGAATGTTCAGCTCCAGGAGAACAGCCCAAGTTTCTTGGCATTCGGGAGCAAAGGGTTACTGGGCTTATGATTTTTATTCTTATGGGTTCGTCAGTCTTTATGACCAGTATTCTGAAGGTAATGAAAGCTGCCTTTATGAAGTTGAGAGAGGGCACAATATATTTATTATTGTTTAAGAAATTCCATTTGAATCTAAGCCATCAATTTGCAAATATTTTACGGCATGTGACAAAAGCGATGGATTTCTTTACCATGTTTATAAAACTTAACAGGGGAAGTTATGGGCTCTATTTTGGAATCCTTAAATACAGAAGAAATTTAGCCAGGGAAAGTAAAATTTGATGTATTAATTATTACCATAATTTTGAAATAGTTACCAAGTTATAGGGAAAAGTGATTCATTACTTCTAACTGATTTGTGACCTGAATTCACTGCAGGCCTACGTGAAATAAAGTCTCTATTTTCTTGTCCGATGAATTTGCAGTTAACATTACCCAGGATAAGATAGAGGTGCACAGATGAGCCACGTAATGGTCATGGCCACATATGCAGTTTTGTATGGTACATGTTCCATGAAATGTTCCATGTACTGCATGGACATCATCACCATTGTATATATTTATTTTCTTTGCATTTAAAATAATTGAATCCATGTTGAAGAGCATTAAAGAGTAATTATTTTGTCATAGAATTTTGGCATATATTACCAAGGTATGTCATTTGTATTTTAAATTATAATTCATTTTAGTTGCCTATAATTTGGAAGTTCTAATGGAATGATTTAATCATTTATACAAGCTTACTTATATTTAATCATTTATGCAAGGACATTTGCAATAATTAATTTCTATGTTATATAAGTAATTATATAGCTACAATTATGCTGAACTCTTCCAATAAAATGAGGAGAACTGAGCAGTCCACATGTTTGCAAATATCTGGCATACTGTCAGAACATCTAGCTGTTAGTTCCATTCTTCACCTTTAATCTAAATATCTTACCATTGTGAAACAAAATTCAAATTTCCTTAAAGTACATAATAATAACTGATATTTATTGTTTATTATGTATTTTATATGTACTTTATAGGTTTTGACTTATTAAATATTTGTAACAACCTTACTATTACCATCCCTTTTTAGGTACACATGGGGAAACTAAGACACAGAGAGCTTAAGTAATTAGCTTAAGGTTATGCAGCTAAAACATGCTAGACCTGGGATTTGAACCCAGGACTTCTGGCTCTGCCCTATATTGCTTCTAAAATATTTATTTTTCTGGGTTTCTCTTTGGTAAGTGAAAAATCGCATGACGAGTTATTTAAAAATAACTTGTATCTTTTCTCCAATTGTCCTTTTACAGTTCATTCCCATGCCAGTGCTATATGGAGTGTTTCTTTATATGGGTGCTTCATCCCTAAAGGGAATTCAGGTAAATTGCTTACAGTAAACCACGCACATCTGTGATGACTTATCTTAAGTCTATTGGTGCTAAATCATGTGATAGCTAAGGAAAAGACATCATCTGAGGAGCAGCTTTCAGACCACAGTTAAATTTCTTCCAACTGGTTCATAATTTTAAGGTACTTTTGTTTACCATAAGTTATATTAAAACTGTATAAGGTTTAGACTTTAGAACCCTCTTAAAAAAACAGTTAATAGCAGTATATTTCAAAATATATCCAAATGCTTTTAATCTTTGATACTGTAGTCATGTATATGGAGCAAAAAGAAGAACTGTACAAAGATGTTCATTGTAACACATACTATCAAAATATTGGAAATAACCCAATTATCCATCAGCAGTAAAATAATTAAGTGGTCCATGTTACAGTCACTTAAGATTGGTAATTATGACGGCCATAAAACATGGTAAAAATGCTTATGGCTTAATGCAGAGCAGAAACGTCAGAACCTACCATAAAGGTTTTTAAAGCTGTGAATGTGAATGGACCAAGAAGGAAAGTAGAGAAATAAAAACAATGTATTAGGGTAGTGAGATCCTGGGTAATTTTTTTCCTTTTATGTTTGTTTTTCTATTATTATACAATTAACTTTATAGAAGTCTTTTTCAAAATTAAACTAAAAATAAGGTATAGGGTGAGGCAATTTCAAAATATAAAGGAAAACTTATTATCTGTTTAAGAAAGTATTGGTTAAATAAATATAGTTGTATTCATTTTCTATTAAGAAATTATATACCATTTCATAACAAATTACAATGAACTTAATGGCTTTAAACAACAAACATTCATTATCTCACAGTCTGTGTGGACCATGAATTTGAGAGCAGATTAGCTAGATGATTCTGGCTCAAGATGGCTCATGTGGTTGCTGTCAGGATGTGGACAAGGGCTGAAGGCTTGAAGAGGACTGGAGGACCTTTGTCCAAAAAGACTTATCACACAGTTGTAGGAAAAGGCGTCGGTTCCTCTGTGGCTATTGGAAGGATGCCTCAGTTTTTTGCCACACTTTAGTGCCCTCATGACCTGGAAGCTAACTTCCATCGGAGTGAGCAATGTGAGAGAGTAAGGGTGAAGTCACTGTATCTTTTGACTTAGTCTCCAAAGTTACACACGATCACTTCCATTTATTTCTATTTGTTAGAGGTGAATCATTATGTCCAGCTTGCACATATGGAGGGAAATTAGACTTCATTTCTTGAAAAGAACAGTATTGAGGAATTTGTGGACATATTTTAAGATGACCACGATTGTATTCTAAATCTTTGCAGAGGCTGTTGGTGAATTGTTCATGCTCATGATACTATAGTGATTTGAATAGTATTTCCCCCAAACTCCTGTCCACCTGCAATCTCAGGATGTGACACTATTTGGAAATATAGACTCTTGAAGATGGACTAGTTATGGATCTCTCAAGATGAGCTCAGAGACACGGAGAAGAAAGCCACATAAAGACCAAGGCAGATTTCTACTTAAATTTGCCTTTGAAATATCTTGTCTTATAACTGAACATTATTGATCTACAATATTTACACTTTCTTGAAAGGAGACTAATTTTGAGGGTTATTTATTGTAAAGTAGTTTACTTTTTGTTGACCAAAAGGAAAACATAAATTACTGCTTTTTCTATGGCACAGCTAGTCTCATTGTCATTCAGAGACATGAAAGAAAAGTCACCTGGCTATTAGGAATTTGTCAAATTAATACACGTTAAGTGGGGGCACAGGGTGCTGGATGGCAAGCTGTAGTTCAAGGATAGATGACAAGAGAAATTGAAATAGATAATTTTTTACTCACAAGTCCTGGAGGAAGTACCTGGCACACCTTAAGGAGCCGTATGCGGAAGTCAAGGCAGAGCACAGACAGAAAGAATCAAGACCTGGGCCATGTGCCTTTATTACGATTTGTGGATGGAGCGCTTTGGGGTTCCTGGTATATGGCTGATTTATCAACTCAAATAAAAACAGCAGGGATTTGGTAAGCCCCATGAGGGTCTTATCTAAGGAGCACAGAAGGGGAAGGCCCTGGGAGTTAGGGGAGACTGTTGATCGCAAGGACATTTGGGGGAGTTGTCTTAGGGACTTGTATTTACTTGTGACCCTGCTGGCTATTATCTAGGACAAGTGCCTACATGAGGAGCTAGTGTTGATCCAGGTGACCACAGGCTGCTTAGCCAAAGAAAATGAATGCCGAGGCAGCAAAACCATGGGGTAGCTTAGGTAAACTCTTGACACTGGAGGACATGTAGCACGGGAACTCTCTTCCGGAATGAACAAGCAAGCAGTTTCTCACTTTGGGAGAAGACAAAGCACCTCAGCTTTAGGAAACTACTAGATGTCAGAACTGAAGCAAAATTTCAATATGAAGTCATTGAAAGCTCATTGGACACCCAAAATAGATGCTATGACTGCTCTTCTGATGCAGGGTAAAATTTACTTGGGAGAGGGAAATGGTTGAGAAGTGTGTTATGCATTTAAATTTTACTCTAATTAGATGTAATTTGTTCATTTATAATTTCATGAAAAGTATGAAAATGTATGAAAAGTGTATTTTGAAAGAATTGGTTTGGTAAGGCAGAGAAGAGTACTGAAGAGGTTTTGTTTATTTGTTTTACTGTTTTTTTTTTGCCTTTGGCAAAAGTTCCACGAGTACTAATTTCATCTGTAAGTGAAAAGTATTTATTATTAGGCCCCAGGCTCACATAAATACAGCAGCAGAAGTTTAAGAAACAAAGTAAAATCATTTTGATAGGTTGCAACAGATTTTTCCCCCTAATTCCACTCACATGATTTTATACCCATGAGGTTTAGAACTAAACAAGAATGTCAAGTTTTGGAATTATTTGGGGTGTGAATCTCTCAAATGAAAATTGAGGAAAACATTATTAACGTCCCATGAGAAAAGTATAATGAGTATTAAATAGCACAAATGAAATGGTAAGCTGGGTCTCACACTGAGATACAAGGTTAGTGAAAATTGAAGTGAACCCCAAACTCAGGAAGTTGAAATTTCTATTTGGGGTTTTGTGGCCAACTGGGTGGGGGAATGGAATATTGATATTAGGAAAAGGTGAAAGTTAAGTGTAAAACTCAGGATATATATATCCTGATTATCATTACTTGAGTAGTAATATGCATGTGCTGAGTGCCAACAATCGAAGGGGCATGTTAATTAGTTGCCCTATATGTTGAAGGAGCCTATATGCTACCTGACTGTTTGGCAATATTATGAAACATATTATCTAGGCTTCTCACTGTGCAACATGGCAGAAAAAACAGATCACAGTGTTCTTATGAATGCTGTTTCTGTACTCAGATATATAACCACATCTATATTCATTCCAACACTTCAGGAATCCAAAGTAAAGCAAATGTGCCATTTAGACAATAACAATTGAAGCACCCACACACTGAAGTACACTTATGCAATAACAGCTTCCCAAATGGAGAAATGGTGGCTGGGAAAAACGAGTTCTATAGAAACTGAAACATTCAGTTATAAGCCAGAGGATTTTACTTTATTTCTCCCCTATTCCCACCTCCACCAATCACCAAATTTTGTTTGTTTAATGACATGTAATTTACAGAGATATTTAGGAGATAGGAATAAGAAGACCTAATGAAATATTTGGAGACAATATGGAGAAGGATGAACCAAGAAAAAGAAAGTCAGCACTTGGTACTTGCCTAGAAGGTTTTTGATAAATGATTTTGGAAGGCATTAATGAATATAAATAAATACATGAACAGTGGATGAACTAAGCTACGTATGATTCTGGTTTAGATGACTGAGGGAAGAAAGGAGGTCAGGCAGGCTGTATCATAAATCAAGGAACACAGAAGGAATGATGGATATGCTGAGTTTGAGATTCCTATTACACACACGTAACACACACACAGACAAGTTTTGGTTTAAAAAAAGGATGTTCAACTCTAACATTTAACACTATGGATATTTGCCCCTCAGCATATTAGAGTAATTTTGGAATATTTGATGAGAATTTCTTACAATTTTTTTCATAAGTTAGCCAAGAAATAAAATCAAATATCATTCTTTTGAAGATGCATAATAGATATAGGACTAGGTATGGAATAGAACTGACAGTGATTAAAACCATCATTTTCTAAATAATCACTTTTTATCAGAAGCATTGGAAACTATAAAAAATCGGCCTGATAAAAATTCAACAAAATGGTCTACATAAAAGTAACATACAGCCTAATTTGTTAGTGAGTGAAATGTGATCGAAGCTTTAAGCTTCTTGTGAGAATTTAATCTATAAAATTTGAATTGAGAAAATTTGCTTTGGTAGATAAAAATCAAAATCAAAAGCGGAACATTATATAGTCCAAAAATAATTGTACTGTCTTCGTGGTAAAATTTAAACAGAAATAACTGTTCCAGATGAAAATAATTTTAATAAAACGCTATTTTATAAATTGTAACTAGTTTGACAGCGCACTAGAAGAAATTGAACAAGAAATCAAATTAACAAAATTAGCTCTGGAAAATACTGCCGATAAACAGTAATTCATCTAGGTTAAATCTTTGTGGCCAAGCTGTTTGTGTTTGTAAAGAGGGACTCAAAACCTTGTTGGGGGTCACTGTGGCGAGGCCAAAACAGCAGAGTCAACACATCCCACTCAGCAGCAGGATGTGGGTGGAGAGCTCTGGAGAGAGAGAGGGGGGAAGTAGAGACCTAGGTCTGGGAGTCTCTAACAAGCCTGTGAAAGCTGAAGCCATGGTGTGGATGAGGTCTTTCAGGAAAGAAGAGGATGGAGAATGGACCATGGTGCTCAGTGTGCAAATAAGAGGAAGAGCTTCGTAATGTGATAATGAGAAAGAGGATGAGGATTATGTGTTGTCCCTCAAAGGCTACATTCTCCCGGGTAGCAATGTTTAACATTGGCTTTAATATTTTTAAACTTTTCTAAGTTATAGCCTGTCTCCATATTTAATAAATGTGGGATATTATGAAACTGAAACTGCTTTTGAGAGTGTACACAGAGCATAACAATCTCCTTGTCCTGATGTCCAACTGTCAAGTGTGATCCAGATGTATGATACTTTGGACCATATTAAACATCTACTTGTCCTACTTTTATTGTCTGTAAAAAGCAACTTAGTCTGTTTATCTTTTAGTTCTTTGATAGGATAAAGCTCTTCTGGATGCCTGCAAAACATCAGCCAGATTTTATATACCTAAGGCATGTACCACTTCGAAAAGTCCATCTCTTCACAGTTATTCAGATGAGTTGCCTTGGCCTTTTGTGGATAATAAAAGTTTCAAGAGCTGCTATTGTCTTTCCCATGATGGTATGAAACTTCTAAGTCAACTTTTTTCTCCTCCTCTGATTTTTCTGCTCTCTTTGGAAACACATAAACCTGAAATTGGAACAGTAGAGTCATTTTGAACGATTATGGAAAACAATGATGTAAACTTTAGCTACTAAAGCTAACATAGGATTTGAGATTGTATGTGAATTTCAGTGGTTCATATTAGTTTTGACTCTGTCATTCTGAAAATTCATAGTGGCTTGAATGAATTGAAGTTGGGTGGAAAAATGAAAACTTTCAAAATGTAACATTAAAGATATACTAGCAAATCTGAAAAACTAGGGGATTTTTAAAAATTAAATTTCATTAAATATTTCAGATAAATTTCAAATACAAAAATGTAACAAATTTGAATGACTATAAATAATTTAAAGTACTATCAGCACAGATACAAATGATTTAATGTTCATTTAAAATGATGCAAACTGTTAACTACATCTATTTGAGAAACAGTCAAATATATTTTGTAGGTTTTTCTTTTCTTTCTTTCTTTCTTTCTTTCTTTCTTTCTTTCTTTCTTTTTTTTTTTTGAGATGGCTTCTTTAAGTGACTCCTTTACTGGGTAAAATCAAAGCTATTATTCTGGGGACATGGTAAGAAAAGGAAATGAAGGATGCAAAATTACAAGGTCTATTATACACACATGTCTTCAAATGTCACTTTAATCTCAGTCTTAACTGAAAATGACTTATTTCCACCAAACCAAAACCAAAACAAAACAAGCCACACAACAAAGCTACCTTTCCCATTTTTATTTTTCCCTGTTTTAAAATATTTTATTATTTGCTTCAGGTGTTAGCCTTGGTATTTGTAAGAAAATTGATGGACTTTTTGTTTACAAAACGAGAACTCAGCTGGTTGGATGATTTAATGCCTGAGAGTAAGAAAAAGAAACTAGAAGATGCTGAAAAAGAAGTAAGTCAGAGCGAAATCAATGTCTTACAAAGAGAGGCAAATGGAACACTTGCACAGTAACAGCTCTTTGCAAAACCAAATCATTGTGTTTACCTTTAGTTAGTGGCTACTAACAACCACAGGTGGCCTCTTAATGTTTGGAAGATAAATGCTTAAAATCAGAGTTGAAACATGAACACACAGAGAGTACAGATCTTGTATGAGAAAACCAAGCCCTTGTGAAATATGCAAACACTTTTTTCTTCATTATCCAAATCATGAGCTTTGCTTTTTTATTCTCTCCCTTGTCAATGGCAGAACCTTACTGGTGCTTAAGTATTTCCAAAGTATGGCCCCACCGTGGTTGCTTTTTGACTGAATATGTGAGAAGGAATGAGAGACAGTATTCCTGTTGGTATTTTCCTAGGGAAACAAAGTTTTGATGGCAAGATTCTAATTCTAATCAAAAGATAAAAGTAGTTATTTTTGAAATAGAAGAAATGCTTATGTTGATCTGATCTACTTTCAAAGTGATTTAAGATTGAGTAAATGGGGTTTGAGAATGTGTGGGGATTTAATTACTTCTGTGAGCTACTGAATTATCCTATTTTGTTTTATGCATTAAAATGATTGAAGTTTTATGGTATATTTAAAGCTCATGTGTAAGTCTGGGTCTCTTTTGAAGGCTAGTAACCATAATATTTTTTAAAAGTGCTTCCTATAAAACTACTCAGAGTACAAATGAAAAAAAAAAAAAAAAAAGACCAACATACCCTTTACCAGAATGATTGAGCCCATTGATTGTAGAACAGAAGAACAATATTTCCATGTAAGTGAAGATGAAAGAAAATATTTAGTGAGAATTCTTCCTACTTTTCCTTCTGCTATACGGTGGTCTGTACATGTGCTCAGTTTCCTGTCTACAGCATAGTTTCTCAAACCATGTATATAGTCCTCTCTCCTCTGGGGAATTTGTTTACAAACATTTCAATGGTCCTAGGTTTTACTCAGTCATTAGGGGAAGCCAGATTAGGCCACAGAGTCTAATGAAATTTCTCCTCAGATGTTTTTACAAATATGACTATCTAATATGTGACTGGCTGGCATTCCTTTACTTTTCCATAGCATCCCATCACTGACAATGGATTCCCACTTTAGAGATTGAACATGATGATATATCTTAATTTTGCGCAATCATTTCAATTTTCCCAAATAATGTAGAAGGAATGCTTAGAAACATAGTTCTAGTAATATCAATACAACGCTAAAAATACCATATTATAAAATTACCATTATTTCTTTGTTTTTCTATTTGACATATTCTTATTGAAGTATGAGAGATTTTTAAAAATAATGCCTTGACTAGGATATTTCTTTTTAGGGCTTTAGTCAAGGTTTGCTATTGTCCTCAGATACTGTTCAAGAACAATATGACGGAATTTGGTATAAATTGAATGGAAATAAGATGGACACTGGAATATAAAAATTCTGCAGGCTTAAATTATCCATACTTGACGTAATTAAAATTATGCAGGTTGAAGACAATTCCCAAGAAAGTCTAAGTTCCAGAGATTATTTTGAATATAAAACTCATTGACCATGAGCTTCCCTTCAGTCTTTCTGAGAACGAGAATACTATTAAGTATACTAAGGCATTATCTTATAAATGTAATTTTGCTTTATTTTCCTGCTTTGATTTCCTGTCTGAGATAGATTTGTGTGATGATCTGTTCATGAGAATCTCAGTGCATGGAAAGAAACAAGGGAATCAATAACACAGTAAAGACCCAATTCATTATTGAATATTTAAATATAGTCCTGACCAGTGCAAAGAGAGATAATTCTCCATCTGATAACTGGCGAAACAAAAGGAAGTGTAAAGATGTTCACTTTCTAACTTGGAATTAGTTACTAAAAGTGTATGATCAGTATAGTGAACGGGAAGATTTAAGAAGGATTGCGCTAGAACTTAAATTCTGCTTAGTTTTCTATTTGGTCACTCAGATCTCAGTATTTCATTTTCTTGAGGCTATGGACTCCTGATGGATGTGATCTTCTTACTGTGGCATCTTATACCAAGGCTTAGTCTTCTGAGAAATTGTGCATTCAGGTGGTAAATGGATAAGTTCTCCAGAAATGCCGCATTTCTGCAATTGCTCAAATTAATTGAGTAACTTTGATTGTGATCTGGAAAGATGGTAAATAGCAGAAAATGTTCAGCTCCCTGAGACTCGAATTTAAAGTAGGCTCACCTCTTGTCCTTTCGATGATAGTTACAAGCTTGTACCTTTATCCTCCAGGGTTTTCTTATCAGTAGCCCATTTCTGGTCTTATGGCATTGAGAAAACATTAGTTTGACCTTAAAATTCAATAATGAGTTAAGCAGAATAAATAGCTACACAGGCCAGTCCAAGGTCGCAGAGCTTCTGTTCCAAATTTTCATGTACTTCATGCATATGCATATGCATATGCTTCAGTTTTTAGAAAGAAAGGATTATAATCAGGATAGAAATGAATATTGGAACCCTGACATTTTGCACATTGCTCTGTGTAAAGGGAAGACTGCAGAATCAAATTCTGGATGTCCAAATGTGCTCAGAGTACCAACATGCTTTCCTTCCTACTTAAATATTCTCCAGGACATTGTACACATTTGACAAAAGGGCTGCTGTTAAAAGCAGAAAGCCCCAGCAGAATGTTTGTTCCTGGGTGAGGGTAGAAGGCAGTTAATGTTAGATAAATCCTGGAAAATCAGCTCTGGGCAGTGATCATATTGACACTTCTTGGTTTACGGGAGGTTCACTCTAACATATATGCTATGGGAAAAAACAAAAAGAGGCAAGTGAGATTTGTGATCTGAGGGAGGAAGGATCATGAGCAAGGCCAAGAAGATGCAAAAGCAAACTAAGAACAAGTGCAATTAAACAAATTACAGAGTAGGTCTTACTGCTAAGAAAGATGAGAATTGATTGTGGGTTGGGGAAGCATGGCCTAATTATTACATGGGCAAATTTTATTTCTAATTGAATCTTAGAGTGAGGCAAGCATATTCTTCATCAAGCAGTGATTTTGAAAGTATAGTTCTAGGACTTCTGCTGTTTCAGCCAACACCTGGCAACTTGTTAGAAATGCAAATTCTTAGACCGCATTCCAGACCTATTGAATCAAAACTCTATGGATAGGCCCAGGAATCTGTGTTAATGAGGCGTCCAATCCCTTCTGATATATGCTAAAATTTGAAAGAAGGCCTTTTCTAAAACCACAGTATCTATGTCTCCAGGATATAATCTTCAAAATCCAAAGTTACTCTATCGAAAGTTCTGTATTTTATAATAATTTAGCAAAGTCACTTAGAGATAATGAATCAAATATTCTGGAAAAAACATATGTCGCATCCAATCATTTATATGAGTTCTAAATAGACAACTCCTCCTTCCTATTTTCCCTTTTTCATTGTTAAAGTGAGTAGTTGTATGTACTGGTTCTTCTATCTATTGGAAATTTTAATTTTAATATGTACCTCTTAGACATATAACATGTTATGGCTTTCAGAATATTTGTGTGTGTGTGTGTGTGTGTGTGTGTGTTGTGTATTTAATGTTTACAGCATTATCTATTCTATTAGTAATCAAAGAAGAAAGTGGTCTGATACTTCTTATGTTCCATAGACTTAGTTTTCCTCTTGGATAAAATCAAGGGGTCAGACTTGATTGCTAAAGTCCCTTCCATTTTTAAGATCTATGAATTCTAAAATTGCTGAATATTTTCTCTAATACTCTAACCATCTCTGTGACCATTGGCTGTCTGCTGTCTTTTGTACTAAGAGCTATTTGAGGGTTCCTGCAATGATACAGAGTTTACCTGAGAAATGGATATAGTAGCAGATGCTACCTGTTTCACTAAAGGTAGAGCATTTGTCATGATATATGAATAATTTTTTATGCTATTACAAAATATAATTCAGATCCATACACCCTATTAATCAAAACACACCGCAGGCCCAATCCCAGGATCCTGGGATCATGACCTGAGCAGAAAGGCAGACGCTTGACTGACTGAGCCACCCAGGCACCCCAAAACACACTACAATTTAACTTCAATTTTATTTTTCACTTAGCACAAGCCTTTGGCTCTAGCTAGGCTAGGTGTTCATTGTCTTATTTATTTCTACTTTTTATTCTTGGCCTACATTGTTTCTAGAGTTTTTTCCTTTCTTCTACTAAACTGATCAAATAAGACTGGCTCAGATACTGCTTCTTCTCTTTCTGTATTTTGTACAGTGATCCTTCTCATCCTCTGAGAGTACAGTGTATGTCTTTTCATTGTTAAATCACCAGGACCTAGCAGGCTACTGTCATGTAAATTATGCTTAATACCTATTTGATAAATGGACTCATGAGTAGCTCCTGGGTTATTCACTGTATGCCTAGCACATAATGCATGCTCAAGTGAGTGTTTGTGTGCTATTGATTAGATACATTTTTTTTTAAGCCTCAGTGTTCCTACCTTTCACTGGGTATAACATTAACCATCTTTCACTTATGTAGTATCTGAAAAATGCTTTCATTAAAAGATGGCATTCGAATCACAGCATGAATAGTTCTCTAGTCAAATTGGTGAAATCCTTCAAATGTTCTTGGGGAAACTTTGATCATCATCCTTTAACGTCTTCACCATGTTGTAGAACTCGGCATATTTTTGATGGACCCCTGTGTAAATGAAGTGCTAAATGGAACTCATTTTAAGGTACTTCTGACTTATAAACTGATGGCTACCCAGTTAGCTTTGTGCTCTCACTCTCTTTTCCTGTATGATTGAGATAAACTAGGTTGTCATTGTCGTGACGGCCAATGCCTGATTTGACTGTTCCTCCCCAGAAAGTCTCAGATTTTTGGCTTCCTCACAGTGCTGCCTGGGATGCAGCCGGCCCTCCATCCCTGAGCTCTGGGGCCCACCCAGCTTCCTTCTGGCACTGAAGGCAGCGGCTGCTATGCCACCCTTCTCTTCAGATAAGCATGGCTTGGAAATGCTATCTTTAGAGGTGATGAGTTTTTGTTTGGATAGAATTATGACTAGTATAAAGCCCACACATGCTAACAAGCCACAGAGTGCAAAATAATTATTGAAAGCAATTTGAGAGAAAAGTGGAAAATCATCTGAGGAAAAAACAAAATTGTTCCCAAAGCTTTGGTCCAATTTTTTGCTGTTACATAGAATCTTCAGCCTTAGGTTTCTGCAGCCAGGTAACCTAAGTACTGATGGCACTGTTGTCTCTCTCTCTGTCTCTCTGTCTCTCTGTCTCTCTCTCTTTTAACTTTACTCCTTATTAAACCTTTCTAATGCCTTCTTGACATCTTATTCCAAGTTAGTCAGAAAACATACTACATACCAAGCTTACCTTCCAGTGGACAACCGAGAAAAGAATTGCATTTTGTATGTATATTGGTTTTACTTAAACAGCATTTGGAAATCACTAAAAATTTTCTCCTTGTGTCCCTCTGTGTATTAAGGTAATGTTTTCTGTAGAAAAAGTAAACTTTTTTTACCTGAAAGAATATATATGCTCAATCCATGGCCTCAATGTTGTGCATATGAGTTAATATGACATATGTATTATGCTCCATATATAGTGACTAACCCATTTGCAAGGCATGCCTTATTTCCAGGCTGCACATTAGCTCTGCTCAAATGCTAACGTGTAATTTCAAACCAATGATACTGTCTACTCGTTTTGAATTAGTTTTAATAAATAGTACTGCCAATGACAAGAGAAATAGGAATCATACACAAACAATAAAGTATATCAGATGATATAAAAATATTCTTGAAGAACAATAGAAAAAGAGAATGGGATTTATTTCTGTAATGTAAAGCAGGAACAGACATGTGCCATTAGTACCACGGAGTATAAATGTAACAAAGCGTTTATGATTGGGGAGGGCAGGAACTTAAAAGCAGAGAAGTAGTGGAATCATGTGGTTCCCTGGCCTCTCCATTATTACACAGCAGAGACTGGGCCTAGATATCTGGATGCATCATGGTTAAGGTCCCAGCAGAGGGGATCCTGCCTTGGTCACTAGGTTGGATGAGCACAGAGAACACTCCAAGAATGAAAATGAGACCTGCCCCCACATTACATTTTATATTCATAGGTTAGCTGAATAGGCTCAAGAAACCACTGTCTCTTTAACAAGAAATATGGCAAGGACTCTTCAGAGGCAGGATGCAATTTGAGGCCAAGGGCTGCATACTGAGGATGATAGTAGGAATGGCCTTGCCTGCCAGAAATGACATCACATCAGCCAAAGGTCATGTATTTCTAGAAGCTGATTCAGATCAGCCAAGCTACTGATAAGCTACTGAAGAGGGATGAGCCTCGAGGGTCATTCTTTTTTCTCTAACTCTTCATCTCTAACTTAAAATTCCATTTCTGCTGTCATGCAGCCATAAAAAAGGAATAAGATCTTGCCATTAGCGACAACATGGATGCTAAGTGAAATGTTGGCCTAAGAAAGACAGATGCCATATAATTTCACTCATACATGGAATCTAAAAAAACCAAACAAATGAATAAACAAAGAAAAAGCAGAACCAGAGCAATAAATGTAGAGAACAAACATGGTTGCCAGAGGGAAGAGGTGTGGGGGGATGGGCAAAATCAGTGAAAGAAAGTGGGAGATACAGGCTCCTGGTTATGAAATGAGTAAGTCATGGAATAAAGGGCACAGCATAGGGAATATAGTCAGTGGTAGTGTAACAGTGTCCTATGGTGACAGATGGTAGCTACACTTGTGGGCATAGCATAACACATAGAGATGTTGAATGTGTACACCTGAAACTACTGTAGCGTTGGGTGTCAACTGTACTCAAACAAAAAAAGTAAATAAAATTCCATTTCTGGAGTTAGAACTAATGATTCTAACATTCGTAAATGGTCTTAAATAGTTTCCTGAACTTGGGAATTGCTAATTGACCCATTTGAAAATAAATGCATTCCATAGGAGCTATATAACCTATAGATAACTAAAAATTTTTTGGTGCCTGGAAAAAGGTTGATAACATTACTGAAAATTAAACCAGGGCATTTCAGTGTGGTAGGATAAGATTATCTTTCTCCTAAAGATACGAATTTAAAGTGTTACATATCAAGAAATGAATATATGAAGTATATCTACCCTTTAGGGAAGGGTAGGATATTGTTATTGTAAGAAGAAATCTGAGGCATAAAACAGAAGCCTAAAATGTGTCTAGTGGAAAGCACACCTGTGTTTTGATCCATATAGGAAGGTATCTTTTCCTGTCTCAGAAAAAGTCTCTAGAGTAGTTCTCAAAATGCAGTCCTTAGACCAGGATCACCTGGAATCTTACTAGAAATGTAAATTCCTGGGCCCTACGCCAGACCTAGGAAACAGACTCTGGAAGTGGGGCCTAGCAATCTGTATTTTTTTAAAGCCCTCTAGGTGATTCTGATGTTAATTTTGAGAACCACTGCTCTAAATATATCCCTCAGTCCCTTCTAACAGAGCATTCTGGGATTGTAATTTAAACTTTATAGCAATGAAAACAATTACATTGCCCATACATTTTTCCTTTTAAAATTTAGATTTAAAAAAAAATCTGCTTGGAAATTAACCATGTTTTACATTGAGTGACATGAAGGAGATTGTTGTTAGCATTTAAATTACTTTGTGGTATGAGACTCTCATTAATTACTTATGTTCTTAGTAGCTGGTGCTTTATTGAAAGGACCTGTGCTAGCATTAATAAATGCAAACAAAGTGGAAGGTCCTGAGGTTAATGAGATAGTGAAACATTAATCTGTGTTTCTTCTTTAATGTAAAATGGAGACTCATCAGGTTCACTTTATATATTTTACATTTGTCTTTCTAGGAAGAACAAAGTATGCTAGCTATGGAAGATGAGGGCACGGTACAGCTCCCATTGGAAGGGCACTATAGGTAAGATATACATGTCAAAGCACTCGCTTTGAGTCATGGAATGTGTTGTTATATACTTAAGAATTGCATACTACGTGGATTCCTACAAAGGTTCGTTGAAGCTGCATTAGAATAGAAAGAGTTGAAATTGGGGAGTAGATTTTCCTGTCCTAGTACTAAGTTTTGACTGATAACTGGGTGAGTATGGCTAAATAGCTTACAATGAAGGCGGGGTGGGGGGCCAAAAACATGCTTGTAGTCTTTTCTTCTCATATTTTATAATGTTAGCTCTCTTTCATATCCTCTAAAAGTAGCAATTAAAAGACAGGTCAAGATTCAATACCAGGATAAATTAGCCAGGTAGTCACTAAATATTTGAATTCCGAGAGGTTACTCTTAAAACATGGCACTTCCAGAGAGATGATCTATTTCCTGAGTTGAAGGACTTGGTTGTACCAGTCATTTTAGGAAATATTTGTGTAACTCTCCAAAATATGCTAATCTTCTTTATGCACAAAGACATAGCAAAAGAATGCAAACTCTAGCATTATAATAAAGACTTTATTTGGTCTATTTGTCTTTATAATAAAGACAGTGTTTAGCCAAAAATTGTATGTATGCATATGAGACATATATATGATCTCAAAGTGCTTAATGGTAGTTTAAGGCCATGCCAGGAAAAAGGAGAGAATACTTTTCTCTTATCATAGTGTTGACAAAAAAATTGGAATCTTCTAGATCTTCAGGGTCTGCTGTGAAATCACATTCCCTAGGGTTTAAAAATATAATTATCTACCATGTAAGCATGGGAAGTCATTTTATCTTTTTTTAAGCAATATTTGAAGTTTTAAAATCCTGTTGATTCTTTCGTTGAATCAGTATATTCCCAAGTGTATTTTGTAGCAGCTTAGTCTCATATGATACCAGTCTGGAAAAGATTTTTTGGTTCGGTGCATTTCCATACAGCATTCCAGTTTGGAGATTCAGAATGCACACTGGCATACTAAAGAACCTAAGTGGCACTGTATTTTTTTTTTTACTTAATTTTATTTAATCCAGCATTTTCTACTCTTTTGCTCACAAGACTCTTTGTCATATAAATCATGAAAAACATGTATTCATATGACGTTGTTTTGGAAGCTGGTTGATCTCATGCTTTGAGTCAGTAAGAGCTGCCGGATTTGAGGAACACATGTCTAGACTGGGAAGGGAGGAAGCCTATGAGACCCAAGGTTTTGCTCCAGATCTTTGGTGTTCCTCTTAAAAGTCTAATTTGTTGCCCTCTCTGAACAAAACCACTCATGAGGGTCATGTGAGGTCAGCCTAGGATTTTGCTAGAACATGTTTTTTTTTTTTTTTTTTTTTTTTACAGCAGGCTATCTTTTCCACGTGTAGTAAGAAGAGTGCCGTTTTCTCACTAGAAACTTTCTTTGACTTGGCCTATGATTTATCTCTGCTGCTATTTGGTTGTGTTTCTAGCCCTGGGAATATTTTAGAGAGTTCTGAATGTCACCTATAATTGGTGCCATTTTAAAATGCAAGAAAAGCACCCAGCATTGTACATATCCTGATATTGCAGGCTCCCCTAGTCATTTGGAAAGACTTCTGCCAAACACAGACTGCCTTCATTTATCCAACAAATATTTATCGAGTGGGTACCAAGCATCAGGCTCTGTTTGAGTCTTGGGGGAGCAGTCGCAGACAAATGGTCAAGAATCCTCGTCCTCATAAAGCTTATATTTGAGTAGGCAGAAAATAAACAAATGAACAAGTAATATAGCACAGTACTTTAGATGGTGAAAAGTGCAATGAAAACAAAAAGCAAAAAAGGATAAGGGTGTTCTGAGGGGATGGAAATAGAAACTTTAAATAGAGTAGTCAGCAAAGGGCTCTCTGAGTAAGTGACATTTAAACAAAGGAGGGAAAGAGTGGTACCATGTAAAGGAGCATTTTGGGCAGAAGAAAGAGCAAGTAAAAGGCCCTGAGGCAGTAGCAAGCCTGGAGTGTTCCAGAACGGTCAGGAGCCCGTTGCATTGTGGCTGGAGAGGATGGAGCAGGGGTGTAATGGCAGGAGATGTAGTTGGAGGGTGAGGGCGAGGACAGAGCCTGTGCTCCATCCACCAGGTTTTTTTCTGAGCTAGTGAGAGCCCTTGTAGAGTGTGAGCAGAAACCTGAAGTTGATCTGCTGCGCTACGAATGTTAGGGCAGGAGGCTAAGCAATGAACACGTAGAACCTCATCTCTATAATTTGAAATAAATTAGGAAACTGTAGCCAAAATCAGTTTCTATAGAACTAGAATCTTTGATTTTTTATAGATTTTTAAAAGTAACTGTGAGAATGCTCCTAATTTTTAAACTATCAAAAATACTATACAAAGGCACAAGACTGTCCTATATTTAGTATCTATCTCTAGACAACTGCAGTTACTTATTTAATTTTTTAATTTCATTTTGGGTAAACTATCTAGAGATGATCCATCTGTGATCAATATTTCTGATGAAATGTCAAAGACTGCCTTGTGGAGGAACCTTCTGATGACTGCCGATAACTCAAAAGATAAGGAGTCAAGCTTTCCTTCTAAAAGGTTTGAATTCCAAAATAATGTGAATTTGTACTGACCCCAGTCATTAGTGAGAGAATAGTATTGATTTCCATTGAATTTAGGTCTATATAGCTCAGAAAGTTCTTTTTAAAAGTAGCTGGAAATTGTGATCAACACATTTGTTGGTTTTTCAATATCTCCCTTTCAAATTAAAAGCTCACTCCAGAACTCTGACAGTGGGGAGAAATAGTGCTATAAATGAGTCCCAATGCATGGCATTTTTGG
The DNA here is from genome assembly GCF_048418805.1 of Vulpes vulpes. NCBI lineage: Eukaryota > Metazoa > Chordata > Mammalia > Carnivora > Canidae > Vulpes > Vulpes vulpes. The sequence continues at coordinate 8,241,972 of NC_132782.1, forward strand.
ATATTCATTTGGTCCACTCTTTTGCAGTAAGAGATCATTATATTTCCTCATCGCCCACTTCCCAGGACCCTCTTAGGTGTCTGACCATATTTTGCACTCCCCCATTATCCTTTCTGAAACGTCATATGCACATGCAATGGTGACTTTGTATTTAGTATATTTCCAGGCCCCTATCCCAACCCCCTGAAAATCTTCCCTAACTTCCTTATTCTGAAACTTTCAACTCCAGAAAGTTCTATGCATTCTTATTTCTCTGCATGCAAACATTACAAACAACTCCTACAGTTGTAGATGCTAAGTTTTAAATGCATGCTGGGGGAAGAGTGTGTCCTTAAATATAAAGTCATCACAGGATTTCCATTGAATTTTCCAGAATTTATAAATAAGAGTTCAAACTATCCAGTCTTCTTAGATGCTGACCTGAAGAAAAATCTCTATGTTATGCTTATAGCTCTTCTTATTAAAGAGTGATTGAGGGATTTGGGACAGTGTTTAATTATTAAATTCCTTTATTTTCATGACTTTAAATTAACTTTTTCTACTTAATTTTTATATTACATTTTTGCCATAAGCTCCCCTTCCTAATCACTCTAGAAGCTGATTCCCCAAAGGTAAGACCCTCTCCCTCAAACCTATTCCTTGGTTGTATTCCCTTATGTTAAATGGTGCCTGGTCAGCCTATGTTCTCTGTGTGAGTTTTGGGGAGGCAAAAGTCATGGAGAGTCTTGGGCTTAGATCCAGCATCAGACTGTTTATGGTGTTCCTATAACTACTCAGCTCTTTAAGAAGGTTGAAGCTTGAGTGAACGTTTTTTTCCCCCACATGACTTATATAAATACATCATATGTAAATCAACAAATCTCACAGAACTATGTTAGTAATGACATCAAATGTTTATATTGGGAAAAAGAAAATTTTTCCTTTCAATTAAGAAATTGCAAAGCTGGGAGCTTCCATTTATGCACTACATGCTTCCAAACCTGTAAGCTTTATCTGGCTTCATGAGAAATATTTGGAAACATGGGCTCAGAAAAGATGCTACATGAGGCTTACAGAATATCTCTTGTTGCTGGTTTTTGTCACCCCAAAATGGCATGCTGCTTCGGTGTCATCTCTAACCCCAAAAGACCAACAGTGATGTGCAGTCTTCATCCCAGAAAGCTGGAGATTAGTCATCTCTCTCTCTGTCTTTGTGTCTCTCTCCCTCCCTCCCTCCCTCCCTCTCTCTCTTTCTCTCTCTCTGACAACTACCTCTCACATACTAGAGGTTAATATAAGTTACTCAGTAGGCTCCCTCAAAGACTTTTGATTGATGTTTTCTGTCTGTAACAGGGCTTTAAAATCTTCATGTATTTCTTTGCTTGGCTCAAGCAGAAGTAATATTTTATTCTGAAACATGCTTTATCTTCCTTTCCCAAAGATCCCTGCTATAGTCTGATAGAGTCATCCTCACAGTAATTCTGTTTGGGTAGGAGCCTTGGAAGAAAATAAGTTATGAGAAGGGTAATTTCTCAAACCCATTGAAGTATGTGCTTGTGGACTCACGTTAAAAATTTGGCATTTCTCTGATTTTTTAAATGGGAACTCCAAGTTTATGAGCTCACAATCAAATGCCAGCCATGGGAATATGTGGAAAATTTGAGACAACTGAACTTACAGATTACTTTTCTTCCTGCACTAAATGCATCCAGAGTACAAACACTTTCTCTCTTTTCCTTTGGTTCAAGCAAAAAATTTTATGTCACGGTATTTTAGGTACTCCTTAAAGTAAATAGTAAAGTCAAGTGATGCTTTTCATCAGGAAAACCTCACTGTTTTAAAACAATGTAAAATACTTTAAGCAGGTCCAATTTTAATTAGGACCATCCTTTATATTTTGATATAACCGCTTGCTTCTTAACTCTTTGAACATGTTACCACTAACAAAAGATTCAAGCTATTGTGAATGGAAGTTTACCCTTAGATGTGATAAAATCGGTAGATTTCCATGTGAAAATATTTCTTGGTTCATGGTTAATGTCATCTTCCTAACAGTGGAAAGTGGCGGAAACAGTGTGGCTTCCAGAAATCCCCAAACCCCCAACCCTAATGACAATGCCCTCCCAAAGCCATTGCCTTCTCATGGTGTGTCTATTGAAGGCATTGAACGGTGATGACCAGGAACTCTAAAAATGTTATGTCTGCTAGAGTATTGGTTGACAAACAAAACAAAAACCTAAAGACCAAGTTATCAGGGTCTGTTATCTCTTGAGACCTAAGCTGGCTTCCTTGCAGTTTGTGACACCCCCCCATGCCCCCCCCCCCCCCCCCGCCAACTTGTTCTCCATCCTATCCCTTGCAGTTGGTCCTGCATGCCTATCAGAGTATCAGAGAAGCCCAGATATTTTTCCTTAGTGGAGTTTAGAATAGCAGTTGTATTTTCTCCATCATTTCTCTCACTTTTTCATTGTTAATAGTATTTTATCCAGGCTGACTGAAAGAAGGATCTAAGAACTAATTGCAAATTTGACCACATCTGTAAGATGTCTAATCTGATCCTTGTTCAACAGTGCAGTGCATACATGTGACAGTCTCCTCTGTGGCTTATTGAATTGGCTTCGCAGAAATAGGTCTCATTAAAAACCATATTGCACCAGAATAGGTGAGCAACTGCTATGTCTTATATAAAACTGACACCCAAGATTGACATTTCTTGGGAAGGTAGCTGGCAACACTGGAAAAAACAAACAAACAAACCAACCAAAAAACAGCACTTGGTTTTGCGCTGGTGGCAGAGGCAAGGCTCTGGGATCACCTTCTCTGCTCTCCTCTGGCCACCCACTCCCACCACCTTCTTATATCCTGGGTTCTCCTTTGCTCTGATTTCCTAGGCCTGTGCCCTCTCATGACCACTTGGTAAATGTTGTTCATAACAACTATTTTGGTGTGATTGAAGTATAACAGTTTTCATAGATCGCTTGGCAGCATGAAGGTAGGAAATCACATTCTGCTCTCTTCTGAAATACTATTTCCTTATATTTTATACTGTAACTCTTCAAAGGCAGGGCAGTGTCTCGTCTGTCTCGTGTCCCCTGGTCTTTGGACCTGCTATATGATAGATGTGTAACATATGCCTATTGCAATAGCACATCATAGATACGATATATATTTAATAAATGTAAGTAATCTATTGATTACAATGGAAGTTTCGAATTGATTGGAGTCTTGAAAAATGACCGTAACAAGGAATAAAGAGAGTAATAGTAAGAAGATAGGTTCAGTCGATAATATTTTTCATAGAAATCTTGAGCTGGTGATAAAATGCTTCATAGTGGGTTGAAATCTCATCTGATACCCCAACCACCGGTTTTTAAAGAAGGGGGAGACACCTCCGGTCACTTGCTTGGTTATGGTTTTGTAACCAAACAATCAGTATGACCACAGCAGGGCACCGGGAAGAACCACTCCTGTGAATTGGGCCAAACCTGCTGAATGTGGCTCTTCCACTGCCCGGTCACTACGGGTGCCCTTGCAGCGTGCTGGTCGGTAACCAGGTGAATGCCGGCGTTCGAGCCGCGAGAGAATGTAGGGACCCAAGAGTCCCAAAGTAACTGTCAGATGAGGACGCCGAGTCCCCGAGGGGTTCGGTAACTGGGCCCAGGTCCCGCGGGCCGTCGCGGCTCCTCGGGCGCGGTCACCTCTGATGTCGCGGCCTGGCCCCGGGCCCACCCCCAGGGCAGGGGGAGGCCCAGGAAGCCCAGGAGCCGTCACCTGGGAAAGTAGGGCAGCGGACACTTGTCACGTGAAAGGCACTTACAGTAGGAGACAGTGCGTCTTGCCGAGGGAGGGGTTAAGAGCAGAGTCGAGGCCCCGCACGGCCCTGGGCGCGCTGTCCCGGCGCTGGCGGGGGGCGGGGGGAGGCGTTGCTCACCTGCGGCCCCAGGGGGGCTCCGGAGGGGGGGAAAGCCCAGAAGGCCTGTTGCTCACCTGACGGGGGCGGGGGGGTGGGTAGCAGCCCAGGAGGCCTGTTGCTCACCTGATGGGGGGGGTAGCAGCCCAGAAGGCCTGTTGCTCACCTGATGGGGGGGGGGGTAGCAGCCCAGAAGGCCTATTGCTCACCTGATGGGGGGGGGGGGGTAGCAGCCCAGAAGGCCTGTTGCTCACCTGATGGGGGTGGGGTAGCAGCCCAGAAGGCCTGTTGCTCACCTGATGGGGGGGGGGGGGGGGTAGCAGCCCAGAAGGCCTGTTGCTCACCTGATGGGGGGGGTAGCAGCCCAGAAGGCCTGTTGCTCACCTGATGGGGGGGGGTAGCAGCCCAGAAGGCCTGTTGCTCACCTGATGGGGGGGGTAGCAGCCCAGAAGGCCTGTTGCTCACCTGATGGGGGGGGGGGTAGCAGCCCAGAAGGCCTGTTGCTCACCTGATGGGGGGGGGTAGCAGCCCAGAAGGCCTATTGCTCACCTGATGGGGGGGGTAGCAGCCCAGAAGGCCTGTTGCTCACCTGATGGGGGGGGGGGGTAGCAGCCCAGAAGGCCTGTTGCTCACCTGATGGGGGGGGTAGCAGCCCAGAAGGCCTGTTGCTCACCTGATGGGGGGGGGTAGCAGCCCAGAAGGCCTGTTGCTCACCTGATGGGGGGGGTAGCAGCCCAGAAGGCCTGTTGCTCACCTGATGGGGGGGGTAGCAGCCCAGAAGGCCTGTTGCTCACCTGATGGGGGGGGTAGCAGCCCAGAAGGCCTGTTGCTCACCTGAATGGGGGCGTGAGTGCCCAGAAGGCCTGTTGCTCGCCTGAACGGGCGGGGGGGCGGGGGACCATTCCAAAAGCACACTCGGAGAATGTGGCACGTCGTTGACCACGAAGAAAAGGAGGCCGCAGGGGGAAGGAGGTGTGAACCGTCGCTTGACGCCTTTGAGCAGAGTCCCCGCACCACGGCTTCCCCGCAGCAAGGGTTTGGCGCGGGCCGGGGTGGGGGGGGCACCAAGTCCCAGCGCTGGGGCACAGCCTGCGCAGCTCTGGGCCCGCAGGTGACAAGGGAGGGACCCGGGGGGGTGGGGAGGGCCCGGAGCTGCCCGCCCCCGAGCTCGGGCACTGGAATGTTCCAGAAAACCTGGAGGAAAAAAAAGCAGGGAAGGTGCTCCCGGGAGAAGGAAGAGAGGCGTAGACCGGCGGCGCCTTGTCGCCAGCTCACCCGGGGCTCAAGCCAGCGGGGCGGAGCTCGGGGCACCGGGAGGACTGCCCGGGGGTGGGGGGGAGCACCGTCCTGCCGAGCACCCCGCCGCGCGCCCCAAGACCAGACCCGGCCTGCGAAGGTGGCCCCCAAACACCTGCTCTGGCTCCGCCGGTGTAGACGCGGGGGCCGTGCCCGAGGGTGGGGCAGCCGGTGTAGACGCGGGGGCCGTGCCGGTCGCCCTGGGGGGGGGACGCTGACCGCGCGAGCTTGCCTCCAGCCTGCATGCCTTTGGAATGGTCTTAGGATGTCTTGTCTGGGTTTGGGCTCCCACTTTTTGGCATCTCCCCCCTTCCTGCGGTTCCTGGCCTCTATCTCGTGGAGGAGGGAAGGGGGTCTGAATTGTCGCCGCCTGTCTACGCTTCGCAGCGTGAAAGAGCAGCGATGCTAAGGGCCGGGGGTGCGTCGGGTTGACGGGTTTTGAGTCTGGGCAAGCAGATCTCACAGGAGCCGTGCGGGATGGCAATAATCCATTTCTCCTTTTGTTTCCCCCCCTGTAGCATCGAAAGCCGAAAAGAGAAGAAAGCTGACTCAGGGAAAGGTGTTGACAGGGAGACTTGTCTATGACTTGATCTTCAATTTATTTTTTACATATATATGAGAAGAGTGCCACAATTATTAATAAAACTGCTTTGATCATGTATTGTAAATTCTGTCTCTCATCCCAAATCCACCTTCATACTGTAAGTAGTGCGATCCTTGTTTCATTTCTGTGTTTAAACTTCTGAACCGTGAGACGCCCTTGTGAGCATATACAGTAGCTGATGCAAAAATCTCTGTGCTCCTTGCTGTACGTTAGACATTTGTAAACACTGGATTCTCATCGTTAGTTCGACGAGAGCAATAGCTTTCTTAAAGAGATGTCCTATTTACCTAGTTTGTATTTTCCTACTTTAGTGACCTGAAGCTACCTGGTCATTTCATTCGGAAGAATTTTGAAAGGTAGTCTTAACTGCTTTTTATTTTTTATAGCTTAGCATTAGTGACTTATTTCAAAAAAAAGAAAAAAAAAACAACAACAACAAAAAACCCAAATCAAAAAGGTTAGTTTGGAAGCATTTTTTAATAATTGTATTTGTGCATTTCCTTGATTTATTATGATACATTTAATACTTAAGAGTTTATATGTGACTAAAACTTAAAGTCATTTGAAAACATATGTAGAAACCTTTTACATAAGGTTTAAACAACTTGTTTAAAAGAATCAGAAACTAACCAGAGTCAAGTAGTGTTTGCTTAACAATTCAAGTTGTGATTACACCACCAAATACTAGGCTTGTTATGAAATGCTTCAGGAAAACTTTGTAAGTTTTGTGAGATTTTGAATATAAACATTTATCAGAAATATGCCGTTAAATTTCTCTCCCATTAAAAACAAATGTTTTCCAAATAAGCCTATCATATACATACTCGTGGAAGGCCACGTGGTGAGTCCTTGTACATGGAATTTCACTCCTGTATAGTTATTCTGCTGCTAAAGGTCACGTACTGCTTAATGCTGCTTCTGAATCATGTTCTAATGTTAGGCTGACAGGTCTCCAACTATATTTTTTTCTTCTGCAAAGCTCTTTTCCACTTTTTAATTGAATGCATGTTGCAGAAAAATAATCTTTTAAATGAATATTTCAGATTCTGTTTGAGAAGGTTCTGTAGATATTTCAGTCCATATGAAAGAATGCATTTTTACTAAGCTTTCACAAGAGGAAGGAAAGTTAAGAGTTTTTGAGCATTACTAAAAATACGGTATTTCATTCCATTTTAGATAATGTGAAGTTAATAAAGATGAAATCTTGTAATACTCTTATTTCCTAAGAAGGACCAGTGATCATCAATCTTATAATCTGCAGTGTCCAATTTTACAGTAATTCAGAGCTCTTCGGCTTTTCCAAGCTATTAATTACATATTCTGTACATAAGTGTACATGAAAAGTAAAAAAAAAAAAAAATCCTCTTGTGATCAAGCTTATGAGGGAAATAGAAAACCCCAACAAAGCCTCCATCAGATTCAACGTTTTGATATTTCTGAAAATTCCCCTCAGTCTTTTAAGGAGCCACTTCTTTTATGGAATGTAAACCTAAAAAAATATAAGAATAATTTGCAGCTAATACAGCCTGTGTTTATAAATGCCAAGGAAAATTACAAAAACTTTCCGTTCCAAGTGTGTTGCCTTTGTGTGTTTTATAATACAGATACTACATTGTAAACATTCCCATTGTTTTATGACTTAGACTAGCTGTACATGCCAGTCAGTCCCCAAAGCAGCCTCCTAGTGTTTTAATATATTAAAAACTGTTCTGTTACAAATGATCATGGTGAATTAAAACCTTCACATGATCACTTATTTGAATAAGCAATCATACCCAATGAAATTCTGTATTTCTGAGTATTTTTATAGTCATTTTGTTCTTGTGTGAATTTTAATGCTATCTCTATGTTAATCCTAATATTTTGAAATCATATAAAATATAAGAAAAAAATGTAGTGTTATATATTTCCTCCTAATTTCAGATTCCTGGTCAAAATTACTGAATATCTTGAATGTAATTTATTGCAAAGTTCAAGTAATGTGTAAATGTGACTAGGATATTGTGTTTTTCACAACTAAGAAATGTTATGTGGAAATAAATATTTATCCTAATTAATTTCCTTGCACATTTTAAATTGTGATGCAAAGTGTCTTGTCTTTTTTCTCCTTAGTGTTACTCAGTAGATCAATGTAGAACATTTTGACTGAACATAGTATTCAAATTTAAACCCCCCTGTTAAGAAAATTTGGTGACAAAAACACTTCAAGAGTATTCTGACAATTTGAACTTTATGAAAAGAATATTATGAGAGCTATAAGGATATGTCTCTTCATTTTTCCAAAAAGCAGTGACTTGGGTGCAAATGGCATTGCTCCCAAGACTAGTCAAATCTTCCAAGTTCGTTAGTAGGATTTCCCATAAGTAGAACCCCTTACCTTAGACTTCTGTTTCCAGCACCCCCCGCCACCACACACACACACACACCATGGGAAAAGCAAAAGCATTTCCTAAAATCTCTCTCCTCCCTGCTCGTTACAATGGGTCAGATGGGACCATCATTCTTGTGTAGCCATCTGGCAGTGTGTTTGGAGGTAATTACATTCAGAACTCTAATGTAATGGTTAGTATTTTTCTTTTGACTTGTGAGTTTACTTTATAATTGCTACCATTTAACAGCCTTTGATATTGGGAAGTTTTTTTCCTGAATATAACCTGAATATCTCCTTGGTGTAGTTTAAATCCATAGCTTAATAGAAACTCTTCACCAATAATTCACAAGCAACCCATATTTCAACACTCTCCCTAAATCTTTTAGGACTTGTCTTAAGTCTTAAAAGTATGCTCATTATTATGATTTTTTTTTTCTGTGCACTGATCCACTCTGTTCCTGTTTAACTGTTCACTCCTGGTCACTTGACTATTTTACCATGGTTTCAGATTTCTACCCAAACGTTATAATAAGTATCTTGTATATTCATTCATTCAAATGAAATGACATGGGATGCCTGGGTGGCTCAGCGGTTGAGCGTCTGCCTTCAGCTCAGGGTGTGATCCTGGAGTCCTGGGATCGAGTCCCACATCGGGCTCCCCGCAGGGAGCCTGCTTCTCTCTCTACCTGTGCCTCTCATGCATAAATAAATTTAGAAAAAAAAATGAAATGAGAGTCACTTGGATATGGTGGTTCTCTAAATATGTATTTGAAAAGGCTGTTCGCAATCAGTACCTTTGAAGAAGCCCAATATTAAAGGGTTACTAGTAACACTTGATTTTCTAGATCTCTTTGGGTTTTTCCTCAGAAACCTGCAGCTCACTGATACAACTGTCACTCCATGTCAGTCTCTTTCTTTTCTTTCTTCTTTCTTTCTTTCTTTCTTTCTTTCTTTCTTTCTTTCTTCTTCTTTCTTTCTTTCTTTTCAGATTTTTATTTATTCATTCATGAGAGACACAGGCAGAGGGAGAAGCAGGCCCCAAGCAGGGAGCCCTACGTGGGACTCGATCCCAGGACTCCAGGATCAGGCCCTGGGTTGAAGGCGGCGCTAAACCACTGAGCCCCCCGGGCTGCCCACCCGTGTCAGTTTCTATTGGTGTATTGGCCACCACTTTTCGAGCTGGAACTTTGAAAATAGAACTGTGGTCCTTGCTTTTAAGGGCACAGTAGACACATAGCTATAACACAATGTGATATGTACTGAGTTGGCTGTATAACGAAAGCAGTGAATAACTCAAAGATGGATCTTTGACTAGGGTAGAGTTTGAGGAAAATGTTATATAAGAGGTAGCATATGAATTAGGATGGAAATGGAGAAGGAAACCTACTCCAAGAGCTGCAGAGATTCTCAAACACATGCCAGTATTGAAATAAAAATGAAATAAAAAAGTAAAGATGTATGGTGTAACTGAATCCTGACATATTTGATATATGGCATATTTGGAACCAAGCAAACAGCCCAGGGTGGTGGAGTGTTAGGAGAGTAGTGAAGACCTGTAAGAAAAGGTAGAACTACAAGTAGACCACATTATAAATGATGTTAAATTCTATAGTAGGATATTCGAACTTTATCCATTAAAAGTTTTGAGCAATGGAAAGGCATGAATTTTTGGAAAGATTAGTCTAGCAGCACAGTAGAGAATATAGTGGAGAAAAAACGTGGGATTATTTCCTTAGGGATCCTGCACCCAGGACGACTCTGAGGCTCAAACCAAACTCTCTGTGAGTGGTCTATAAACTTTTATTATGATTGAAACCAAATAGGCTTAAACCTTAGGTACTTAAGTAACTCCAGACACAACAGCTTTATTATAAATTATTTCATATAGAATAAGATCTGTATCTGGAGATAAATATCATATATATAGGTATATACGTATATATATGATGTTTTGGGTTGTATTTGAAAAAAAAAAGTTCCAAAAGCATGGTTATCAACAGTAATCTTGAGACTATTAAAGAAATCTAAGTGTAGTACAAAATTCAGCCAATGGCAGCTCATATGGATCCAGAAACCACCTTTCCCCATCCACCTTTTCACTCCACTCATCCCATCGTTCTTATCACAGACTTAGCTTTATGTCTAGGTACTCTCGCCTTCTGATGTGTATAGTTATAGATTTCTGCCATGTGACTTCTTCCATTTATTTATAAGCTTCTTAAAGATAAGAATAGAGTTTTATCCCTTCTTTATAACTCTCTAGAGTCTAGGTCTGGGACTGGCTCTTTATCCAGCTGGGAAAGGCTGTGGACAGAACCCTAAGTAAAATATACAAGATGCTGCTTCTCAGGTTATTAAGAAGGATTAAAGATGGAAACAAATGCAGTATGGAAGCAAAAGCAAATGCTTATTGAGCACCTTCATGGGCTCAGCCCCTGTAGGTAGACAGGGGCACCTAAGGTGGGGACCTGTGTAAGCTATAGAGTCATCAGTGGAGTCATCAAACCAGGATAAAAAGCTAAATAGCTGTGAATGCGGGAGGTGGAGGGAGGGAGGAAGGTGCAGGGCATGGATATAATGCCGGCAGAGTAGATACACAAATCTTCACAGCGATGACACAATTCGGTGAAGTAGGTGTTTTTGTACTTTTTTCAAAATAAGAAACTGGGGCTCAAAGAGGCTCAGCAATGTTCTTTAAAATGTTTCTCACCGTGAGTGGCGATGCTGAGGTTCTAACCCACGTGCACCTTATCTAGGCTGCAGCGCACTGAATCTCCAACAGGAGGCGAGGTGTGACCTGCTTCCCCTGGCAGGGTACTCATTCTGGGTCACGCAACCAGAATCAGGTTGAGTGATATTTCTTCCGAGCATGTTACTTTGTGACTCATGTTTCTGTGATCAACATTGGACATCAGACATAGCCAGTGAAATATTCTGCTTATGAGTCACAAGTATCATGACTTTGGATGGAAGAAGCTTCATGAAATCATCAGGGTTTTGGTTATTTGGTGGGTCACTCTTCTCATCAAATATGTGTTGTAAATAATCTGACAAACTTGGGGCGAATTGTTCAGATGAAAGATTGTGAAGAATAAAAACATTAATTGAGTTGGTTGAAATTTAAAGTCTGTAACACCAGAAAAGATATCCCTCTCGCTTTAGCAGTAAGGAAATGACCTTTTTATTAATTCAAATTCTCAAGTTTGTTAATATTGTCACAGAGGGTAACATGCAGAAAGAGAAGTTTCTACTGAGCATGACATTGGTCTTATTAATAATACCATGCTCTGGGCTTTTCTGATGGGCAGTGATGTTATGCTTTGTTATTCACATTCATCTTTCATTCTCAATCACCTAGATCCCTTAGACATCCTGGAGACACGCTCCAGATCATTCAGGATGTATGTAAAAAGGTTCTTGGACACTGCTGAAAGAACTGTCACAAAGTTGGCAGACCAAAATTCTCTTACATTATGAAAAAAGCCATCCTTGTGTTTTGGTATGTTTTTCAGTTAGAACTTACTGAATCTTAAATATTGTACAAATCTAGTAGTTTTATAAATTGGAATTCTCACGTCAGCTTAGAACAAAAGCAGCAAATGCTACAAATAGTACAACCGGTAGCTTCAGTGACCACCTGTGAATTAAGAAAGAAAATACCCAGCACCTGGGTGGCTCAGTTGGCTAAGCCTCTGCCTTCAGCTCAGGTCATGATCTCAGGGGGTCCTAGGATCAAGTCCTACGTTTGCCTCCCTGCTCGGGGTGGGGTTGGGGGCGCTGCTTCTCCCTCTCCCTGCCATTCCCCTTGCTTGTGCTGTCAAACAGATGAATGTAATGTTAAAGGAAAAAAAAAAAAAAGCAAAATACCCAGAATGACACACAGCCTAGTGTGATAATTAATCTTTATGTTGGTGGCTTTGAGTCATTAAGGATGCACTGAATTATGTTCTGCGACTTCTAGTTAAGAAAACATGGAGGTATATAATCATTTTTAGCAAGACTTCCAATAAAAAAAGGTCTAAAAATAATTTTTCAAGTGATTTTCTAAAAATCTTGAGCAAAACTTCAACTTTGTATCCATAGAAGAGATGTGAACCCCGCTCCTTCCCTTGGTGTGTGTGCCCCCCGGGTGCTGGCGCGCTCCATCAGGTGGTGTCTGCTGAGAGTCCGTGTGCCTGCTGAGGCTGCAACTCTCAATGGCAGGCCAGTCTGCACCTCTTAGTGCTATGATTAGTCCCTGCGTGTTTCCAGCTTAGACTCAGATTAAGTTTATCTCTAAGTTGTCAACTTCTTTACCTTTTCCAATCAGCCAATTTAAAAACCTTACTGGAGAGAAAAACTTGTCCTGTGAGGGTTGAATGAAATATAACTTCAATCACATTATTTCCATTTGTAACCCTCATTATGTGAAAAATATGTGCTAGGACTTTTTTTCTACCTCTGGGCTCCAGAGAGAATAACATGTTCAGAAACTAAAGGAACAATGAATGGAATAGTTTTATCAAAACTATTGTACAATAGTTATACAATATCAGATATTATATACGATGGTCTTAATAATCGTGCAGTATCTGATATTGTACAATATCTCTTATCGTAGAGTGGGCTTACTGATATCTGTAAAATATCTGGTATTGTGTAGTATCTGATATTGTTTAACGTCTGATATTGCCAAATGGTCTTAATATCTGTATGGCATCTGATATTGTACAATGTCTAGTTTCTTTTTTTTTAAGATTTTATTTATTTATTCAAGACAGACACACACAGAGAGAGGGGGGTGGGCAGAGACACAGGCAGAGGGAGAAGCAGGCTCCATGCAGGGAGCCTGACGTGGGACTTGATCCCAGGTCTCCAGCATCACGCCCTGGGCTGAAGGTGGAGCCAAACCGCTGGGCCATCGGGGCTGCCCCAATGTCTGGTTTCAATTACGATAAAAGAAGAATTTCTATTAAATTTGCTCTTACGACTATTAATTCAGTCCAGGATGTGTCCACATGATCTATGACTACTGTTTCTGGATATAGAACTCTGCAAAGATTGGTCCAGTTACTCAAGACGATTGAACTCTATTAAGAAATAGAATTATGACAAGAGCCCTCCAGGTTTGAAGGTCGATGTATGGTTCTAATGGATGAGTCGGATTTGGGACGTCGGGTGAAGCTACTCAATGGCACGCTCCCAAAGTACAACTGAAGCTGAATTTCACAACCCTCTGTCCATTCCCATGTGTGACTCACTAGTCTTATGTTGAATTGATAGATTTTTTTCCCATTTCTTCTATTTTTAGATTTTTGTGCTGGAGCTTATTACTCTTAGATAACTTTTTCTAACAAATGGTCTGAAGCTAAGTTTGAGTTCATAAAACCAATTTAAAAAAATGAGGCCATGTTGCAAACAATTGAACAAAAAAAAATCATGTTTCCTCACTTATCACTAAATTCAACATCTGAAATCTATGCTTTCATTAATATAGATATGTCAGCCAAAAATAGTCAAACACAACTTTTTTTCTTAACTGAGATGATATTATTGATGTTATTTGTTCTTATAACATGAGCCTCATCATAGCTTCCTGGAATAAAATAATAAATTATATATTACATAAAGAAATAAAAGTTACTTGGGTTTTTCAAAAGCTATATATGTGTGTGGTAGCAAATTGTATACGTATTACATAAAAGCCCTACGAACTGCTTAATTTAACACATTTTTATGTATCTATTTTTTTTTTTTTTTTTTTTTTTTACAAAAACTGAACTCTCTCCATGTTTACAAGGCAGTCTGGGATAACAAGCAAAATAAACAAGAGCCTTTCTGGATAAGCGTGTCCATATGCCAATGTGGTTTAGGTCTCATTCAAGACAAAAAAACGCATTACCTCTGAAAAAATGAAGGAACATTTATTAAATGACCAGGAGAAATTCCACAGTATGTAGTATGGGAATAACAATATGTAACTTTGTAGTTTATTTTCGATTTTTAAAAGCAAGCCCAAGGAATTTAAAATATTCTTTTAATTAAGATGCTCAAAGAAATGAACTAAGAAAAATTGATGCAAGGACTCCTTCAAGTTAGAATTTGTGATACAAATATTTTCATCTTTTAACAGGGCAAGCTGATGTGTTCACATCTCAGTTCCAAGCTGCCTCTTTCACTAGGAAACATCAGTATTTTTTAAGGCACATTTACAATGCTTCCCCCTCCCCCTTGCTGTGTTTTTGTAGCACCTATAGCCATAACTGGCACCTGGGGGACTTGTATTGTTGGCAGATTCCCTCTCATTTCTTTGGAGTCTATTCAACTGCTGTGGTTTTACTCAGAAGTCAGTGCTTTGCATATATGATTTCCTGAGACTGTTTGAATAGTCTTTCTCAGAAAACCGTGCCAGTCTGGCTGTGAACAGCTCTTCTCCAAGAGTTGCTGACAGTAGCCTGGTCGGGTCATCGTGCTCGGACATGCCTACTAGCTTCTTTCCTCCACCTTTCTCTCCTTACCCCTGCCCCAGTGACCTCACTGCCCACACCTTGCCATCCCTTTAAAGAAGAGGATGAGATCTTGGACTAGTCCAGTTAGACAAAAATAAAATGCTTCTCAGGGAACCTATGCAAAGCTTCCATAAAGATAATTCATATTTGTTGTTTCAGCAACTGATGTGGAAATGATTTTAAATAATAAACAAACCCAGACAGAAAAATTCAGACTTCAGGAAGGTAATAATCTGTTGCGAACACAGAAGTCCCTACTCAGGGTTACAGATGTAAATCCAGGAACAGACATAACCTTGAATTTCTTGATTTGAGTGTACTTTTTTTTTTTTTTTTAGATCATCATCTTAACAGTTCAGTTTTGAGACAGTGAGAACAAAAAATGGCTTTTAATAAGGTCTGACATACTGTTTTGAGGTGCTAAGGTAAAGAGAAGCATTGTTTTATGAAGTGGCTCATGTGGGTATATATATGTTGGTGTGCTGTGCTGCTGGCAATCCCATGGTCTTCATCTGTATACCACTGCAGAGAAAGAGAAAGGTCAGCATTAGGATGTCAGTTATCCTACTCTTAAAAAAAAAAAAATCAAATAGGCTCTCACGAGCCATACACAGAGTCAAAAAAATTGTTTTAAGGGTATATATATTCTAATTAAACTATCCAAATCCATTTTCAGACTTGAATCAGAGGACACTTAGAACTACATTATGCAGAGGAGAGAATGTTTATGCCATTAAAGCACGCTAGTTTTAATTAAGTGTTATCAAGTGCCAGATTTCTCCTACACTGCAATAAGAGAAACTACATTAAATGAGTTTTTTAAAAGCACTTTTTCCTAATATATGTTACCAAAGTACTAGAAAAATCTATTTCAGCCTTTCACATATATGTTTAACATGAGGTCAAAAGTCAAATGCGCTATTTTGCAAACACGTTGGTTTTTCACTAGAATTTTCTATCTGTACGTCTGACATTTATGAAAGTGTTGATGACCTGAGGCAAAAATGTGTCAACGCATCCCATATTAAACAAGTGAGAAGTCACTACTTGGCAAACATAAATTGCAGAGACTTAAATAAACTCTTAGAAATTGCCTAAAGTATCATGTCATTTCTTTGAGTGGTAGAAAAAGAAACTTCAACCTCTCATAAGAATCTGACCCCAAAAGGCATATGCCAGGTTTCTTTGGTATCGACTAACTGTCCCATTCTGATATAATGGGCACCATGTGAACTGATCACAGAGCAAGGTTTTGTGTGTGTGTGTGTGTGTGTGTGTGTAGAGAGTGAAGAAAAGTAGGTTTCCTAGCTAATACGGCAAGAAAGTATTTTGCACAAAAATATTTAGTGCAACGCACATGCATACACATGCAAGTATACAAACATACGCGTGTATATATGTCATACCTACACATAAAGCCTCTTATTTTCTTCTTGATCTGAAAAGGTCTAATGTAGAAGATGAATTTGATTTAATGCCTACAAACAGCCCACTATATGGGCAATAACAGCTCTGAGCCATTTCCAACTCTCATATAAAACAAACCTAATTGTTCATTGCCTGTGGTCGTTCAACAAAAGATCGTGTTGCACTTGCAAAACCCGAAGCAGGCCGCTTATTAACGTCCCGTCCCGCTGTTGTTAGACTGGCTAGTGATACATACTAGCCAGAAACGGGTTTATTTTCATATTGGAGCTGAGCTCCTATCATGCTGGTTTCACGTTAGAATTACTCTGCCGCACGTTTACTGAGTAAGTGATTACTTCCGAATCCAAACAGGGAGAGCCTGAGCAGCCACATGGATAGGAGAGCACTGTTTTGACACTCCCAGGATACGTTGTGCTTCTCAACCCCCGAGTCTCCAAGAGTTTTGAACATGAGTCTGTCTGTGGCTTAAAGGTACCACTTCTGACTCCTCGTTGCAAAAACAAAACCCCTTGGAATCCTGTCCCTATCTCCTGGGCCTGCTGGAGGAGAAGGAGCCCCGCCAGGGGAAACCAAGGCCCCACCGGCAAGCTCCCTCCTTTTGCACCACGGTTTGCTGTACCATTGCTTGGAAATCCACTCCAGCGTCCACCAGGGCTTTGGAGATCTGGGCCGACTGCTGAAAGTGAACGTTGTCTGCAAGGAGAGAAAGGAAACGTAAAGTAACTAATAGCCGCTCCTTTTCTGATAGGAAGGGTGGGAAAGGCACGGGAAGAAAGGGACTATTTGAAGTTCTAGGACTTAGCATCCCATTTAGCCCAAGACAAGTGAGTTGTGGAAAGCAACACTGTTTTATTGAAGTAAATGTAACAGTCTTGCCCCTCATGCTTTTGTTTTGTCAGTAGTGAAATTGCAAACCTGTCTGTGATACTAAAAAGTCTAATTAACTGAAACTCACCATCTGCTGTTCCATGAATAAGGAGGTACTCAACTTGTTTAAAATTTTCAGCTCTGCTCATGACTGTTGAATTCTGGAATTGGGAAAAAGAATGTCATTATTCAAAAAAAGATCTGCCATAAACTGATTTTTCACTTCAGTTTACAAAATAAAATGTTTTCAGCTGGGGCCCCCTTTGATACAAAATATAGCAAACCGATATTTAAGCAAATGCTGTCTCCATGCACAGCAGAATGCACAGCATGCCCCGAGCCTGGGAGACGGGACTGGAAAGGGGGGACGCCACATCTTCCTCGCACACGCAGGCAGGGGGCACCTGCCACCGGGGCTGCGCGCGGGCCCCGAGCCCCAGATCCCGGGCTGGCTGTGGCCTGTGCATTAGCGCAGGGCAGAGTCTCCTATTAGCAATGTATGTTCATGGGCTTGTGCTGTAGTTCAGCCAAAAAGTGTATTGCCATGGCAACCGTGTGTCACATGGTGCCATACATGCTACATTTCAAAGAGCCTGTACATAGCATTTGCAACTAAACACACTCTGCAATATGTCATATGAACTTTGGTCCACATTGCTAGGCAATGAGTGAGAAGGAAGTACTACCTCTTTGGGAACAGATGTTCCAAACCTAGGCAAATGTGACATATGGGAGGGGAAAGGGGTGACAAAGATCAAGTGTGGCCTTAGGAAATCGGTGGGTTGTTGTCGTCTGCCTCGTTCTGTATTAGGGAAAATCCTGCCACTGGATCAAGCCATTGCCTAGTGGGCCAGAGAAATAGGGCCAGAAATGGGGAGGTAAGCTCTCTGAAGACCCGCCCCCTTGAGGCGCACACCTGGCATGGGGAGGTGGGGGGGGCTCAGGATGAGAAAGCCTTCGAGGGCACGGAGCTGGTCATCGGGTCTGGATTCGGGGATGTGTGCAAAGTTCGGAGGAGGCTCGGGGTGCCTCTGGGGGGGGGCGGGGTCCACGGCTGTGGTCTCCCTGCGTGTTGGGCCGAGGAAGGGCCAGCGGTTCTCCGGTGCCTTTGCAAGTCCTCCAGCAAGTCCTCCAGCATCTTGGTGAATCAAAGTCAACTTTCTGAGAGCCACGGCTTGCATTTGCAGGCGCCCTTGGGGGAACGCGGGCTCCCTGTGCCCCGACGGCCTCCCCCCCCCCCCCCCCCCCGGTTGAAGGGGTCTGGGTGCCACCCCCGGGGGCAGGCTGCTCCCCAGGCTCGGCTTCTGCGCAGTGGGGGCGTCGGGAGGGCGCTGCCCGGTGCGACCCTGCCCAGTCCTGCTCCCCCGGCTCCCCCGCGGGGCCCCCGCCACGAGGAGGAGGGGCTCGCGCGGGGCGGCATCCGCACGGGACGCCGTCTGCACCGAGGCCGCTGCAGTCCCAAGCGGCTCCGGGGGCGGGCCTGGGGGCGGCCGAGGCGCCGGGGGGCGGGGGGGGCGGGCAGCGGAGCCCCAGCGGCGGCGTCCGGGGCGGCCGTGCTCCCCGCGGAGGCGGCGGGAGCCAACCCCGCTGGGGCCGGGGCTGCAGAGCCGATTCCCAGCCGCGCCGCCAGAGGCCGGGGCTCGCCGCCGCCCGCCCGCCCCCAGGCCCCGGCGCTCCCGGGCGCCCCGGGCGCTCCCCCCGCCCCCCCCCCCAGCCGTCGTGCAGGCCGGGCCGGCGCACACCTGCCCCGGTGCTTGCTCGGGCCGCGCCCAGCCTCGCGCTCTGCCAGCCCGCAGCTCCCCGCAGCTCCCCGCAGCTCCCCGCAGCCTGCCCGCGGGGACCCGGCCACACGGCGCGGGCCCTCGCCTCACCTCCGAGAGCCCCACCGGCCCTCCTGGCTTGGCAGCCTGCACCGCCAAAGCTGCTCCTACAACCTCCACGAGCCATAAAACTGAGAAATGTCATTGAAACATAGAGTAATAGTTAGGAGACATATAAATACGCAGGACAGTTAGCAAGGAATGTGATAACTACTGGAGTTTGGACCAAAACAGTTTCTGGCTGCCTTTTTTTTTTCTTAAATGGAGTGAATACAGGCTGAAAGAAGACAATTTTTATAAACAAGTAAAACCCTGAGCCTAAGATAAATGTTGTGATGTACACACTGTAGCTGTGATGAACTAGACATGGTGAGAAATGCAACATACTGAGAAAAAGACGAAAACTGTGATAAAAGTGTCATGATGCAAATTGTTTTACATTAACAATATTACACTACAAAGAAAGAAAGACAAATACTTTAATGCAGCAAGAGAAAAAATAAAACAAAAGCTTCCCCTGCAACGGTGAGCTAGGTGTGCCGGTTCCATGCACACATCGCCCTGCTCCCCGGAGAAGCATCCAGAGGGGCCTCCCCGCGAGGTGGGCAGGTGCACGGGCAGCCAGAGCACCCAGCCCCTCTCAGGCTCTCTGGCAGCAGAGAGCAGGGCTCCCCGCCCGCCCCCCCCCCCCCAGACGCGGCGGTGGCACCTTGCCCCTGGCACCGCGATCGTGCCCTACCGGACCCCAGAATCCGGGCTTCTCAGGGAAGAGGGACCCTCGGCGGCCCAGCGCGCGGCCCGCTCCAGCCCGCGGACGGCCACGGCCCACGCCAGGGCAACAGAGCCCGCCGTCACTGCAGGTGTGGCTAATAATCGGCAATAATGCCATCGTGCTATTTTAACCCACTAAAATAGGATAATCCCCATTTGCCTATCGATGGAAACAGAAATAGAAAAGGAAATGGATGACTAAGTTAGAAGCCGAATAGTCTATCACCAGCTACTAAAAAGGAAGCTCAGAGTGATAAATGGGCAAGGATGCAATGGTGGTGCAGTTGGCACTCTCCCGAGGCTAGAAACTTCCGGAGAGCCCCGCTGTCAGCAACAGTCTGGCAAAACGAAGTGGGAAGGATTGGTCCAGTGGCAGTGCCGATTCCACAGCATCTCTGTGAGGAGCTTTTCCCTCAAGCCCTAAGAAGAACCATCTGTAGCTGCTTGTTGGATCACGCTGGTTCCTCAGTTACCTTCCAGCAAATAAATCTTTGTATTTTTGAAATAAAGAGAGAGCTGATGAGAGCGGTGGGGCACTGTGAGGAACAGAAGTTCTAAGCGTTTTTAGGCCACGCTTGTGCCATCGAGGAGCCACAAGGACAAGTGGCATCCTGAGGATGATCGGTTGCCTTTGGGGAAGCCTACCTCAAGGCAGGCGCAGGTGTCCCATTTAATCCCTTCACTAACCCTGTGGGGGGGGGGGAGGCTTGATTCTTCCCATTATCCAGATGAGGAGACTGAGGTTCCGAGAGCTTACTTAACCTCTCCAAGCGCACACGGCTGGCTCGTGGTGGAAGCCAAATTTGAGCACAGGTCTAACTCCGAAGCCCGCTCCCCTTAACGTTACGGCCTAGTGTCCCTTCGCGTCCCAGCCAACAACCCATCACCGTTTCCAGACTCTCGTAGGAAGAGCAAACGGCCACTGGTCTGATGGACAACCCCGCACGGCAGTGCGGTAGGATGGCTGTACCCACTTCCTCTGTGCATCCTCCCGCTTGCAACCAAATCCTGCTAACTAGCTAGCATTAAGTAATGCTATTCTGGGAAGCACCGCTAATGCCACAGAAAACAGAGGCCACAGAGAATTTCTGAGAAAAAAATAATTTCCACCCACTATATCGGATGTTTTACTTGTTTACATCTATCAAACAACTGTATCGGTGAGATGCCAAGGAAAGAGAACCCATCAACCCGACAGGGGGCTCTACCTCAGTCCTCACCAAGCAACACTGGCTTCTTTAAAGATCACACAGCAGTCAACATTTTATCAGCACTCAACAAACAAGTTAAGGTTTGGCTTAAATCTGAAGGTCTCTCTCCCTTTGGCATATTCTGGGATAATAGAACAAATGTCAAATCAGTACAAGATGGCATATTTACAAAATTGCACCCTGTTTTGCATAACCTAACGATGCAGCAGTTCTTAAGGATTGAACATTTCAAATCTGCTAGCAGAAGACTGCCAAATCTATGACTGTTTCGTACACTTGCCAAAAGCCTATCAAATTTTGAGCAAAATGCAAAATAAATCTCCTCTACAAGTTAAATCAGTCCCTTCTGTGTGTTCCAGGCTGCCCTCTTCTCTTGGCAACCAGGCTCAGGACTTGGGCCCCATCTCTCCTGCCCTTGATCTTCTGCTGCTCTGCGTATTCATGGATCCCTTCCCGCCGCAGGCTGTGGCCTGACGTAGAGGCCACCATTTGGCCTGCTCTTCCCACGCCCTGCTTCCATGATATCCATCGGTTCATCCAACCTGCTTCACAAATCCCCGGAAAACCAGCTGTACCTGCTACTCCCGTGGGGCTGTGCTGCTGCCCCCTGTCCCTCCGTAACCCACAGAGAGCGTCTCCGCTCTCCCTCTTGGGCTCCTAAATCCCTCTTTGTTGGCCTGCAGAAGGGCCCTCCCTTCCCCACCCCTCAGCATCTACATGTTATGTAACATGGTTGTGCCTCAGTTTCAGCGTCAATAAAATGAAGATAACTAGAGCACTCATCTCAGGGAACTGAGGGAGACAGGAACCCCAGAATAGTGTCTGCCCATAGAAGCAAGCGCTTCATGAATAAGTGAAGAAAAAAAAATGAATGGAATAAAGAAAGCTGGACCCCCTCCCCGCCCCCCCATCAGTTGAGAGGAGTTGAGGGGGGATGTGAAACCCTAACTTCCTGGCCACTTCCCTTCCCGGCCCCACATGCTCTGGAGGACAAACCTCCGGGGGCTTGTCACAGCTTGGACACCACTGTCCTTTCTGCACTCGGGGGCACCTGTCATACCCGGGTTCACTCTTCCTACCTGCTCTCTTTCATTTCTCTTTGATCATTTTGTGGGTCTGCTTTTGCTCACCAACAAGGTAAGAAACTTCTGGGCAATTAGAACATCAGGCACCGTTTCTGAGTGAGTGAAAGTTGGCCAGATGTTGAGTTTTTAAATAGGTTTGACTGCGAGGCCTCTGATGGAGCATGTGAAGGGCCACTTGTTATGCTGGTGAGCGACACGCTCCTCGGGCCCTGGCAGTGCTTGCTCTTTGCCAGTGGGGGTGAGGGTTTTCTTACTGCCCAGCTGGTGCTTTTTGCTCAAATCTGTCACCATTGTGGTCTGCTGGGGACCAAGACTCACCGCAGAGATGTTTCCCCAGGGCTACAGGGCCTTGCCCCTTGGCACTAGGTGGGGGATTAGCTCCAGGCCCTGGGGGCGGGGGGGCACTGCTCATGGCACTGCTGTGGGTCTGAGCCTTAGTCCAGGGCCTGCTAATCTACACAGCAGCTCTGTACAAGTAGGAAAAGGCAGTCCTGGCTGGATGCAGCCCCAGAGGTTCGTGTCTCAGTGAATGAAGCAGAGACTGGCCCTCAGCACTGCGGGAGCTGCACAACTACACGTGGCATCCCTACCTGTTCCATTTATGCATATGTTCTCAGATTTCCTTTCCTAAATCACAAGTAGGACCTTTATTTCACAAAATGTGCTTCTCTTGGTGATGTGGCTTTCTCCAAATTCTTCCAAATCTGGGTCATCGGTGACCTAATAATGAATCCTCTCTCTCTCTTTTTTAATTAAAAATTGTCTCTTCTCTTAGAGAGGCTACAATCCTGGCCACTCTATTGATGATTCCTGCACTGCAAGTGTAAACAAAGATCAGGGCCTTCCTTCTGAGAAGCTTTGGGCTTTGGTCCTTCCGGCCCTGGGTGCACTGCAGGGAGGCAGCGGGCCCAGACAAAATGGGAATCATTTTCAAACTCTTCCCTTCTGACCCACAGACAGGCACAGGGTACTGAGAGCCTCTAAGGAATTGTCTTCTTTGTCTTTTCCAAAAGGGTGGGAGGAGGGAGGGAGTGAGGGAGGGAGAGAGAGAGAGAGAGAGAGAAGGAGAGAGAGAGAAATAAAAACAACCTGGGAAAGAAAAGTAAAAGATGGGGTCCAGAGGGGCAGCTGGGGCCTCGCAGGAAAAATAGAATCTTTGAATGTATTCTTGCCAGAGACAAAAGCACAGGCTTATTTAAAAAACAAAGGAGGGCAGCTTTATTCTAAAGCCTGCTGTGCACCAAATATAGGCACTTAGATTCAGCTCTCCACACTCTGAGGAAGCACTTACCAGGGTGGAAACAATTCAGCAGCGTTGCCTCCCCTTCCCCACACACCTTAACTCTCGCCCGCCCAAATCATTCCTCCGAGTAACACATTGGGAACCTTTAGCTCCCTGGTACTGGCAGTTTTAATGTGTCCATTGCCAGCACTGAATTTTGTGCCAAGAAAACTCGACTCCTGGCGTGGAAGGATTAAACAGTCCTCGGGTGCCATCTGTGCAGTGAAGTGAAAGAGTGACTTTATGCACCCAGTGTGCGTGTGTTGCCATTGGCAGTGGGAAGTGACTTCTATTTACATGACTACCTCATGCAGTGAACACCTAAGGGGAGAGAGGAACATGGCCGCCTCAGGGCCAGTGGAGATGGGGAGGAGGGGATCCCTGTGGGAACGAGGAGCCCATAGGGAAGTCTGGGAAAAGATGTGGGATGAAAGGGTAGGTTGAAACTAATCATCCTAAGGGAGGAAGGCTGGCTGAAGAGGAAAGACCCTGTTGGCTGTTGGCTGATGTTCATGGAGGGAAGTAGGGTAGGTGCCATGGACTTCCCTAGGTGTCAGGGTTTGGGCTTGACCCTGTGCCTCTAGATTCAAAGACTTTTCAGAATGGGATTTTAAGAATGAACTTTTGACTTAACATCCACCAGGTTCTAGAGTCAGGGTGAGGGTTCTGGACAGTACATCTCGGTTTCGGGAGTTTTAGTACTTGGGATATTTGAAAAGCCCCTCGGCAGCTCAGCATGCATGGCATACTGCAGGAGGGATGGTTTTCAAGTGTGAGCCTCCTGGTCAGGTTACAGACAAGAAAATTCCAGATGTAAAGAAGTGATGGAGATATGCAATTTTTATAACAATGTTTGCCTTCAAAAAGTTCTTAAATTAAATCAGGAAAGGTCTTAAGGTTTACACTTCATATGGGGTCATCTGAAGAATACAGTATTGAGTAAATACTTCAACAGTTAATAATACTGCAGTATTAGGAAGTACAAAATAACCATGAGCCCAAGATAGGTAAACTGAAGATTAAGAGATCTACAAGACAATGTCATGAAAGTCAAATGGGGCAGCTAGTCCACTGGAAGAGCAAACTTCCTACTAAGTGGAGATATAGGAGAAATGACATTCCAGGCAGAAGGAACAGAAGACAAGGGCATAAAAGGGAAAGGCCCAGGAATTTTCAGACAACAGTGACGTGTAATCAAGTGAACTAGACCATTGTAAGAAGGATGTTGAACACCTGATTAGAGTCAGGGTAGGACTCAGTTGAGTCACATGAAAGACCTGTGACAGTGTTGTATGTGGGGATGCAGGGACTAATCTCATGCCTCTTTGTGGTAAAGACGGGAGCATGGAAAGAGCTAAGGGGACACCAACTGGGTTATTGTTAGAAAAGCAGATAGTCATGTGACAGCGGCAATGTGGTGACGAAGAAAGGAAAGGATGTTTAAAGGAGTTTATTGGATGTGGAGAAGGAATGGGAAGAATTGAATCCAAAGTATTGTGGGGGACAACTGGCAGAAATGGGGACAACCCGACAATGGGACTGCTGTGTAGTGGAAGATGATTGGTGCATCTCACTTTACAGGTTGTCACTTTTCTATCTTGACTGGAAAACACACACATAGGCACAGGCAGCCACATACTCCTCCCTGCACCCCCTCTCCCCCAAACCTTCCTAAATGAAGCTGAAAGAGATAAAACTAAACTGTGTATACTTATGTTGCAAAACTGGAAATTTTATTTGGGTTTTATTGTGTTTTGGTCACGTGGCTTCAGAACCTATAGGAATGGTAACATCTCATAAAAGTGTACAAACACTGCTCAGAGCAGCGCATTAATGTGAAGCCCAGGTATTGAGAGTTGCGGCCCAGATGAGAAATTGTATTAACTTACTCTCGTTTTTGTTTTCCTCCTTTTTAAATTCATTGTCATGAAAAGAATTTTGCATTTTCTTTGGAGAATGTAAACATGAGATGATTTACCTTGTCATCTGCAAGTTTTGGGCTTTTCAACGAACATGACAGACTCAGGAAAGTTTTGGAAAGGCCAAAGTGCAATGAAGGTCCCTAGCGGTTAGGCTAGCACTTCTGGTTACATCAGTGTAGCACCCGAGAGAGTGCCCCCGCTCGGCCATGCCATCCAGCCAGCACATGTGGCTGCCAATGATAGTGGCTTCCAGGACAAATTTCAGATGCTATGGCCTGTCCGCAGAGCAACCTGCCACTTGTTCTCCCATCAGCCAACCACCTGAATGCTATTCAGTAAACGGAGGCTCAAGGGCTTTTCGGGGCCCCGTCCAATTGTACTCTTCACCCAAATCTTGTTTGAACAAACTGCACACAGTTGGCTACGAATAAGAAAATTACACGTCTGTACATACATCTTAATTTTAATACCACAGAAATTTTAATATACAGCTAAAGGTTTAGAGAGTCTTCTGGGCTTTAAAGGAATATGTCGAATATGACATGTTTTCTAAATGAAATTTTTATAATTAAAGTAATTATCTGGTGTTGCTTTGTATTTCCAAATGAATGCATATTGTGACCTATATAGCATACGATAAAGACTGTAATTAATGCAGAATATAGTAGGGGAAGCTAGTGGAGTATCTCTAAACCACCTGTGTTATTTCTTTTTAACAAGAATTTTGTTGGAAATAAAAAATATATATTTTTTAGAATAGATACACTTAAAGATGTTCTTAAACAACTTATAAATAGGTTATAAAATGGATCTGGTTTCTCATCTCTTACCCTGTAATAGTCAAGGTTGTCTTCTGGAGTTGGCAAACCCATGTAACGTTCTGTATACACGGAGTCTGTGATGAAAAAAAATTGAAAAAACACTTAATTCATACAATACAACTTCTCTTCCTTTTATTGGGTTAGTTTAAGTGCTTTCATATGTCGTAGCTTGTGCGTAGGTCTACAGAGTATCCCCCTCAGGAGTGTCTCCTCCAGATCATTTTTATTTGGCTTGTTAATGTAGCCAGACACCTGCTCAGACTCATGCCTTTCCATACTCAGCTGGAACCAATGAGGATAGAGGGAGATGAGATTAGATGATCTAAACACAGTTAATACTCCGTCTACAGAGGGCGCCTGGGTGGCTCAGTTGGTTTAACATCTGCCTTTGGCTCAGGTCATGATCCTGGGGTCCTGGGTTTGAGCCACACATCAGGCTCCCTGCTCAGTGAGGAGTTGGCTCCCCCTCCGCCCCTCCTCCTCTGCCCTTCCCCCTTACTCATACACCCTATCTCTTTCTCTCAAATAAATAAATAAATCTTTAAAAAAAAAATAACCCATCTGCAGAAAAATCAAATGCGAAGTGCTGAAAGGTAAGGGCTCTTTACATTATCATCTGACCTTTTCAAAGAACCTTAATTTGGAAGTCACTGAAAGAGTCAATTATCTTAAATTTTCGGTCCTGACACAAGCATATGTCTTAATTTTCTTTTGGAAACCCCTTATAATGCTCAATTACTAGCTGCTCACTTAAATCATAGATTGTTTTGGCAGGTTAAAATTCGCCATAATGAAAACAAGCAAATCAGTTATCATTTATTTGCTGTATATCCCTGTACTAGCTCAGTTACTCCGTCACAGTGTACCATTTGTTTTTCCTCATTTTGTAGCGAGCCCTCACTTTTGGCATTCTAACAGTTGTGAATTGTGAAATAGATTACATTAATATCTGCTGAAATGATGCAACCTCTTTTATCTACAGATATGGCTGAAAACAGGATGCATAATTGGTTTGGTTATTTTGGGTAATTAAACATATTTTTGCCCTATTTTTAAAAATTTTATAGATATATCCCAAAATATATGTGAGAAAATTTACAATTTACTGTGGCTAAGTTCCAAGATAACTTTAAAAATCTGAAGTAATTGCTTTGAAAGATGCCCCCTCCAATGACCAGATTACAATAAAAAGGTAAGGATAGAGTATAATATGCTGTCATTGTGCTGTTTAGATTAATGGCTCGAATTTCACTGTAATTTTACAGGTAGTTCAGTATTGATCTTACTAATTGTTTAAATGAATAGATCACCTAAATAATAGTCTTAAGTAACATTTTAACCCTTTTTGAATGACTGGCATTTAAAGGCTACACTGATGATGAGTGCTAGTTATTCCACATGTATTCTTTATGCTTGTTCTATGGAAATCAAAATACTGTCTTTCAAAATGAATAATGGCAATATTTTATAATTTTGATTAAAAGGAAGACAGACACAGATGATATGTAATTTTATATATTTAGAGGACACTACTATACAAAATATAATATTTTAAAGGACATTTTATAATATAAGATCTTCATAAAATGTTCATATCTTTTAACATTTAAACATAAATAATTTAAGTTGTACATGTGATAGGAGGGAAAATCGCCTTTAAGGGCAAAATAAATTTTTCCTGAAATAGTAGCAGACTTTTCTATTCTTCTTGTCCTAGAATGTAATACTCCTTTCTTATTATGTTAACCAGGTTTACATGTGTGAGAAGATCTGAATTTTTTTTTTTTTTCCTTTTTAAACACAGAGAGAGTGTGCCTGTGCAGGAGCAGGGGGAGGGAAGGAAGGGCAGGAGAGAGGCAAAGAGAGAATCTCATGCCCAGCGCAGGGCGCTAGCTCATGGCCCTGAGCTGAAATCAAGAGTCAGACACTTAACTGGCTGAACCACCCAGGCACCCCTGAAGTTTTAATAACGGTATTTAATAAATGCATAATACAGGTGTTGTAAAATGTAAAAAATGCGCCTTTGAAATACCATTTGTGTACTTCTTCTATCTGATCTTTGAGTAAAATTGTTCAAATTAACACATATATAAGAACTCTGGAAAATACCTATGTCCAGAAAGTTGGGTTTGTCCAAATACATTTAATGAAGTCCTCTTATTATTCTAAACTCACAAAGATTGCTTCTATTATTTTATTGACCACCAGAGGTCTCCAAAAACAAGCTCTCCAATGGAACAATTAATATCAAGCAGGAAAGTATTATATGAAAACAAATCCATTGTGTGCGGACTAAGTCGGAAGTGTGATTTCCAATGTTTTTTAACAGAAAGACTTTATTTTATTTATTTGTTTATTTATTTATTTTACTTTTTTTGTTGGCCTCTCCTAACTTAGCCTTTAAATAAGAGTTTCCTACAAGGTTGGTACTACCATGTATTAGGGCAAAAAATATGTAACAAGTGTATTTATTATCAATAAGTCTATCACATAAAGGACTTGAGATGGGGTCTGAAGAGGTGCAGGAAAGTAATTCATCTTTTCACCATCTCTGACTCTTTTCTCCTACCTAGCGTACTAATGTTCATTTTCTCCCCCTAGGGAATTATAGTCTTACATATGTATGATGCCATATAGAATTATCTCTCAATGATTAAGAAGAGATTCTAGAGCGGCTTTCACTAATTTAGAGACAGTGTGTGTGTGTGTGTGTGTGTGTGTGTGTGATAGTGACAGTATGTGACAATCATGAATTCCCCTGTCCCTATCCTCCTCTTTCCACCCAAAGCCCTATTTGTCTTTGACCTTTACTAGAAGAAAAAGAAATACATGCTTCTATTCTGCTAATATGTGAAACCCAAAAACTCAAAATAAAATAAATTAAGGGAGGGTTTATCTGCAGAAATGTAGTGTTAGGGTTGTTTTGAAATTTAGAAAACAGAATTTGTCGATAACTAGATGCCAATACCACCGAGCCTTTCTCAATAGCAGAGTGAGATCATTCGATTCTAGGTATCCATAAAGTACATCTACAATGAATCAGCTTATTTCCTGTAGAAACACTGAAACTCAGAAAGGAATGGTTTTGTCATTGAAATTTTAAGGTCAACACTCCGTATCTTTTTGACAGTAATTACATACCATAGTACTCCCACCGTGAGACAGGTGCCACGGCTATTCCACACTTGAACACGCCACTGCCTGCTCCCAGGACCATTGAGGTTACGTACCCTCCATATGACTAAGGAATGGAAATGGTTATTTTTATGGAGGTAAAGGAATTCAGGACATATGGTAAGCGAGTCGCAGTTTCCATATTTCTCACATCTTTATATACTGTGCCTCTTTAGAGATAGAAAGCATGGTAGAGAAGGGCTTAAATTGGCCTTAATTGGACAATATCTAAAGACTACACTTGCAGAGCCCTGGTGGCTTTGCTTGACAGGTCTAAGTCGGAAAATCATCAAAAATTTACTGGATAGTAATTAAAGGAAAAAAGATCGATAGATACTAGATCTTTACTGACTTTGACTCATAAGAAAAATCACCCTACTTCCTTCTCTCCTGCCTCTCCTTCCCCACCTCCCTCCCTCTCGCCCTTTCTCACCTCCCTCCCTCCCCCCCCTTAATCATAATAAGCAAAGATGTATACCTTACTGGCAGGGACTGGCAGGGACTCACTGCCTAGAGGACATTTTATTGGGGTCTTCTTAGATTAAAAATACAGGATTTTCATCTCTAAATATTTACACGCCAAGGATAAATCATCATGCTCCGAATTCTATTTACTAACTATATGCACATAGATTCATTAGCCAAACAACTACTCACCCAGCCCCAAATTGCAATCCGTTTGTCGTCCACAAATCCCATTTTTGAAAATTGTCTAAAACATATGGAAGAAGTCCATGAATTAGTATTGCATTGTGTATAGAAAACTAGGATAAGTGCACAAATGTGAAACCCTGCCATTTGTTCTCTATTCCCTCCTGTTGGAATCTAAGATTAATTATGGCCAGCAATCAAATAAACACCTGAGACACATGTCTATCATTTTTTTTTAACCTAAGAGCCAAACGAACAAGGTTTACTTTTGTTGGAGTCCCTAAAAATTTTGTCTGTGTGTTTGTGTGTGTGTGTGTGTGTGTGTGTGTGTGTGTGTGTACGTGTCTATGATTCACAGAAAACAAATCCTGGCAGTTTTTTTCACAGCTTCATATAAAAATTTGCAGCCCAGATGCACTTTTCTTTACATAATTGAATTTAAATCTCTCCAGATGTTTTTCAGTTTAAGAGAGGCTGCCCTTGCAATGGAGAAATAGAGGGTCATGGAGAACATCTGGGTAGGGCTGAGAAAGGTCTCTAGGCCCCCTACCTGAGAACTTAAACACCATTCTCTAAATAAATCCCTTCTTCTGCTGGGTGTTGATTAGTTAGCTCAGCACCATTAAATAGGAAGCAATTTTTCCTTGACGGATTAAGAAGTCTTTTTGCCACTAAATTGTGTTCAGGATTCCTATATCCAGTTAGAGAAATGAGAAAAGTGTTTCATGCAGTCACTTTTTAATCTTAGCCTTACATCAAAAGGTAATAATCTGTTTGCTTTAGGAAGAAATTTAGTAAATGGGGCTCTTTAACTTTGTAGTAATGAGGGGTGGCGACCCTTCCAGTGACCTATATGTGATTTTGAAAATTTTGTGTTTTTCAATAATAGATATATGCCAATAATAGATATAGGCCCTGAGTTAAGCAATATTAGAAAAAATTAAAAGTAAGTAGTTTTCAACTCATTATCTTCTCCCCAAAAACTTTTAATTTTTTTCCCCGTAAACTTTTGAAACTTGGCATTCACATATGTATAGAAATGTGCACCAAACCATGAGTGTACAAGTTGATAAATTTTACAGAATGAGTATATCCTTGAACTAAGATTCAGTGCATTGCTTCCCCCCCAGAAGCCTCTGGGTCATTTCCCCTTTGCAAAAGGAAAAAAGATAAGATTCCAATTTGTGCCTGGTTTTGAACTTTCTATGAAGTGGGTCATGCAGGATACACGCTTTTGTGCCTGCTTCTTTCATTCAACAGCCTGTGAGATTCATCTATGCTGCTGTATATAGTTCTTTTTAGTTGCTGAATCAGTATGCTGTTGTATAAATACACTACATCTCATTAACTTTTTAAACTGGAGATGTATATTGTGGATACCCAATTCTGTAGTTTTGGATTTGAGAAGCCCTGGACACTATGCCCTCTCTCACAGAGGACCAATCCGGAAAAATTAAAATTTAGTTTTAAAATATCACAGCCTTCCTCCTGAGCCAGTTTTTCCCCCTCTCTCTAGTCTAAACCTCTCCTTCTCTCTAATCTAAACCTCTCTCTTCTCTCTAATGATTAGCTAATCATTAACTCTGGTGTATGAGACTTAGAGATACTTAATAAATTGCCTCTCTTCTCGTTGGTTGTTCCTTGTTTTTAAAAGCATTTTCCTCCACCCACTTAATCATTCACAATTTTTCTGCATTTCCTAGTTTATGATTTCATAACATTCTTTTAAATCAACCACTTGTTATGCTTCCCTAGACATCCAGGCAGTTGGTTACAGAAACTCAAAGACTACATTTCCCATTCACCAGTTGAATGCGGCTGGACTGGAGAGTGCGGTTTAGACTCCAATCGAGTTGCAGAACTGGATTCAAATTCTGACTTCCCCTGGCAAATTACCTAAGAGCCTGCATTTTTTTTTAGCTGAAATATGGGGTACAGACACCCACCTCACAGAGATGCTGTGCAGTTCCCGTGACAATGCAGGTAAAGCATTGCCCATTTACATGTGTATTACGTGGTAACCACTATTCATCAATAAAATCTCTCGAGCCAGATCACATCGATCTGTGGGCCCATGATTGGAAAGTACAAGAATGAGATGTGATTCAAACTTAATGCAGCCCTTGTAACTGTGAGCAAAAAAGGCTCCGCTCCACAATTTTCCCCCAGTGGCAGAGTAACCCTCATCCAGACTGTAGGAGCCACTCCTAGGATTTCGTAGCCATCACATGCAATGCAGCCTCCATACCCTATGAAGGAACACTGAGCTCCCTCACGTACCCTTGACCAAACGGATGATGGTTCACTTGTTTAGTTAGATGTTTACTCAGGGGTGCATTTATCTCTCTCAGTTTGTCCATGTGTTTGATGAATTTCTAGTCTCTGTTCCCGAAAGGGGGGTAGCACATATACCAACTCCCTTTCTCGAGTCACAGACAGAGAAGAGTTTCAGAAATATGTCTTTTTTAACCTTTATATAAGTCTATAATGACATACATTTTTATCTAAGTGTGATATCGTCACTAAAAATGTACCCTGAGGATAAAGGATTCATCCCAGGACACTTTATATCCTTTACACTTTACAAATTAAAAATATAAAGCGGGGGGGGGGGGGGGGGAATCAGATGACCTTCGGATTCATCTCCTAGTCACTCACCTGGCTGCATCAATTTGATCTTGAACTTCAAATGTTCCCAGTCTTCTGTTGACGGCGTGCATGATCTTATCTCCTTGGTAACCACTTCCTCTGCCATCAAAGCTAGCTACGATAATGTTTTCTGTGCTTGCAAGGTAAGTAGCCCAGTTGAGTCTGAAGACAGCGTCTGCTTTTTGACTACATGGGCCTGCATATCTGTGAAAAATCCCAAATTGTTAGCCTTTGTGGTTTTTCTGCATCAAATGAGGAGTGCTTGTATTTCTTCTACTCCCTGTGGACAAGAAGCATGCATCTTTCCCGACGATGAGCCTGAAATTGTGCCAGCCACCAGGGTGTCCACGATGGTTCCTCTAAAACTTGGCGGCGCGACTATAATGGCTGTGTGTTTCCTTCAAAGATACCCATCAGTTTTATCTTTGAAGATTGGTATCAAACACAGACTTCATAGGCTAACATTTTCTAAGCCGTATATTTCTTGGAAATCAAAGAAATAAATACTTAATAGTTGGGATGGAGAAGTTGTGTGATGAAAAATTAATGAGGATGCCAGTAAATGCAGCTTTGAATATATCCTTCCAGCCTGGCTTACAAGCACTCCTACATTCCATGTGTATTTCCGAGGTTGGAACTTCTAGAAGGACTGCTTGATTGCTGTATGATATGCCCTGCATTCCCCCATCGAGTCCCAGCACAGAGCTGCACACGAAAGCTACCATGAGCCCCTGTGGAATGGGCCAAGGAATGAATGGACACTATTCCTTAAAACTTCAAAGGAGGAAGAGGTAGACTGTATTGGAAGACATACGTTGTTATTCCGCATTCTTTTTATGAACGAGTTTAACTCCCTGCTCTCTGCAATCTTTGCAGGCTGGACCCCACGCCCACACAGCTGGATGTACAATCTCCATCAAGCCCTCTCATTTCCATTTGTTAATAAGACCAGCTCCCTATAGCTCCTTGCATCTCACTTAAATATGTCATCTTTGCACGATCTGCAGGACTCCTGGACCCAGACTTGCCCACTATCTCTCCCTCCCAGACCATTTCTCCTACTGGTCTGCTTGCTGTACTCCTCTACCTGCAGGCCCTTGCTCTTCCTAGGGATGGAAGTCAAAAGAACTTTGGTTTAAAGCAAACACTGCGTTCCTTTCATTTTAAACTAAATATTGTAACATTCTAACTTTAAAAAAGGAGAATGCATTCCTGCATTTCTTGGGTGAGTAAACATTTTTTAACAACACGTGAAATGCCTTGGTCATTTCATTTTAGTGATTTTTAGATTCGGTAGAGTAACAGCTTCTCTTAATATTAGTTATGTAACAAGTTACTCTACTCCCTAAGATTAAACAACAGTATTTTAAAAAATAGAAAGCAAAGATTTGAACATCAAAGGATGGGAGGAGGAAAACAACTAAAAAGAAACAGGTAGTAAATTTGCCATGTTTTTTAAAATGTTCCTAATGAAGGGGGTGTCTAACCATTCCTCGCTGGGGAGCTGAAGAGGACAGTTTAAAATACCTTTTTCTCTTTCTTTGAGCTTTTATGTTTTGTTTATATGGAACTAAAAATACGGGGCAAAAGGCTGTGTTGGATGCTAACACCCCTCTTTTGTTGTGGGTGGTACTGGTGGTTACAACAGAAAAGTGATGTTCTCATGAGTCTCAGTTTCCTTTCCTATATAATGGGCCCAACAGAACTCTTCACACCGGTTTACAAACTACTTGGCATGAAGCAGGCACCCAGCACGTTCGTTGGTTTGTTTTTGTCTTGTTTTTAATAGAGGAAATGAGACAAGCCAGGACAGGAAGAGTGGCGTTGTGGCATTAGGCGCGAGGTCGGGCACTTTTAGAAGCATCAAAGTAAAATGTATTCCCAATCATTATCAAAAATATTTTACGAAGATGTCACATTTAGAATTTGCAGGAGTTCACATTTACTGTTCGAAGATTTGCGATGTCAGAACTTTCTCTGAGACTTAAAGAAGTCTGGAATAATAATGAATAATTTCCTTTATCAGATCTTCTCTTCGCCACAGAGAAGAATGAGAAATACCAGGCGGTGGTATTCCAGGAAGAGAAACCTGATGTCCTGATGCGCCCAAGGTCACTAATGAAGGTGTGCGGGCAAGTTTGCAGGTAAAGAAATTGTGAAGACTATTGATGCCCATCTCCTGCATGTTAAAATGTGCATGAGGTGAGGATAAAACTGGTGATCTGATAATTCCTTTGGAATTCCCTTGTATTCAGAGACACAAATCAAAACAAAATGACCATATACCATTATGACAGAGGGTGTCTACATTCTCCACTAGAAAGATGGTAGAAAACAAGGGTTTGGGTTTGTGATTACATCATGGAAGAAGCAAATGGTAAAACTGCTGCACAGTGATTCAGGAAGAGACAAAGCATACAGTTGGCTCTAATTTTCCGTATGCTGCACTAGGTAACACATGTATAATGGTTAACCTCTAATTTGTTCCCTCCTCTTGAATACTTACACATCTATTAGTAGAGGATATTTCTTGGATGTATCAAAATGAGGAGGCAAGATCATCTGATACCAAAATTCTAAACAAACAGAAAGATTAATTAGTAAATTAAGAATAATTATTAGTACACGATCTAGGTTTCTTTGTCCATAATAAATCATAGTTGGGATTCAACGATTTGTTAACTTACAATAGAAAAAGAAGACGAACTGCTGGATTCACTATGTTTTTAAGATACAAAAACATTCTCTTTCAGGTTAGAATACTAGTAAAGATTAAACCAACAAAGTTGTTTCTAATACATCTATTAAATACATTGGTGCCTCGTAAAATAAAAGTGCATCTTAGAATTGCTAATGTTTTGTTTTTATGATTCTGTTCTTTGGCATCTGATCTACTTATCTAGTTTGTTTATGGCTTATGTTCTAAGTTTTCCTCCAAAATGTTTTCCTCTTCTTGAATTTCCTTGAAGATGTTTAGGATTTTTAGTTGGCCCTAACTCTATTTTAAAATTCTGATTTAATAACATTTTTGTAATTCTTATTGCCATCCCAGACCGCAAAGCTGAGTTCCCATTTTCAGCTCTGTGTTTCACAGAATGAAATCAGGTTTATATGGAGCAGACTGTTGTGTACGTTCTGTATGAACTGCAGATCTGTTTAATTCTCTGTGCTTGATTTAGCATCAGTTTAATAAAATTTGTCCCCAAATAATGAATCGGTTTCTTTTGCTCCCAAATTCAAGATCATGAGTTGGATTAATAAATCTTAAAAAGAGAGAGAGAGAGAGAGAAAGAGAGAGATATTTTATATTTTAATTAGATTACTTCCAGCTTCAGTAGATTTAATCTGTAAGGGGAAAAAAAAATCCCTATCTCCAGGGCTGCTGCTTTTTTTCTGTTTATCTCTCTTTTCTCTCTTTCTTTCTTTTTTTGGTTGTTAAAATGATTTTAGTTGAGGAAAAAAAAAAGAAAGATTTAGGAGTAAAGCCTTTATATAGATAGATTCCTCTTCAATTCGTATCTTGCTGATTATTTTATGTCTTCTGCCTACATGTGATTATAAGGACAAAAATTTAAGTCTTCATTACTTTTCAATGAATGTCAAACTATGCGTTGATCATGATGTTTTTAATAAATATGCCAAACCCACCATTTGATCTCTCCTTTGTTTGAATCTGTACTAGTTGATTAGAAGTGTTCTGGTTACATCTTTCCAAAGACGCAGTTTTTTTTCTTTGGAGGGGGGAGGTTCATTGTAATCCCCAGTACCCCCTCCTTCTGCCCCTCCTCCATGGTCTCCCCTATCCCCCACCCCTGGCCCTCCTTTTCTGGGGTTCGAATGTAGAACCACCACCCAGATGGACTCTCCAGCTCCAGCAGATCCTGTCTCACTCCCCTCCCTACTAGGTTGTCCATCCGATCCCGATCCCGTGGCTTCCCTGAGCCAAAAACATTAGGGGGTCCCCCACTGCTCCTCAAATCTCAGTATGCAATGCCTTCTGCCCCAGCAGCCCAGGTAGCTCTCCAGAACTCTAAATCCTTGCCCAGCACGCCTGACTCAAGGGCCAGCAGCAACGGCATCACCTTGGAGCGAATATCAAAACCCTGGGGCTCACCCTGCCTTGCTGGATCACAAAAGGATCACGAACGAGGTGCCAGGTGATTCATAGGCACATGCAGTTTGAACAGCCCTGCTCTGAGCTGTTCTTCAGAAGCACCCTCTACTTTCCAGCACTTTTCCTGCCATTTAAAATTGGATGGATCTTTTCCACTGAATCTTTTTAGATCTTTTCTATTATTATCTTATATTTAAAAAAAAAACAAACTTAAATCAATCCTGATGATTCCACCAGCCTCCATGAGTAACTAGCTCTTAATGAGGGCGGGGGGGGGGGGGGAACCCAAAAGACAAATAAAAATGAACAAACTACAAAATTTCAATTTTGTTCCAAATAACCGTCCCTGTCCTCCATGGTTCCTACACGTCCTCCATGCTCAGGCTCCCAGCACAGGCATGAGCCAAACTGTGGCAAGAAGATGATTAGGGAAAATTCAAGATTTCTCTCCTGAGATTGAAGTTTTAACATTTTGCAGCCAGCTCTTATTTTTTTATACAGTCATCTCAGATATTTTTTTGATCTCTTTGGGTTAAAGGTAAAAGATATTAAGATATCATTAAGTTAAACATGCAATTAATACTTTACAGTAGCACAGAGCTACTAACAGAAGGAAAAGGAAGTGGCAATAGTGTGCTTTTTCCAAATGCTTTCCTCTTAACAGAATAAATCTTACATAGAGTGGTACCGTATTTTAAAACAAAACAAAACAAAAAAGTAAAACCTGCAGTTCTCATGACAATATGTCATAGAAAAAATAACCTTACATCAGACGTACATATAACATAGAATGTGTATTTTCAGATCAAGTTATCACATTTAGTTATATTTTTATTGGTGTTTCCAGGAGCAGTTCTGTACCTAAAGAAATTTAACTTACTTGTTTCATGCAAAATAATGAAGTCCAGTTTTTTTGAGGGCATCTGGACATCCTGCAGCATTTTATCCAAAGCTGAATTGTCTTCCAGGACTCTCAGTTCTAAATAAATATTCCAGACGGCAGTAATTCGTTACAATGTGAAGAATTCAGATTGTGCAAAGTGCTAAGGAACAAGTGGCAATTCACTGATGGGACTATACATACTTTGGATTATAAATCGGAGTTCTAGTCGTTTAAACACTCTAAAGGCAAAAAACCCCCCACTACGCTAAGAACACGTTGATCTTGTTCACTGACACTTTTCTAAAGAGCAAAGGGAAGGTGAAATGTTAAGGAAATACCTTTATGGTCGCTGCTCCTATGCAGGGTATAGAGGGGCAGACCAGGGCCTGTGAACACAAACAGGGAAAAATGTTTTAGGTGAGGCTTTGTAAGAAAAGTAGATAGCATATTTTTCAAAAATGGCTATTTGCTACCCTTTAACTTCGATAACCATTTCAAAACCAGTTAGCTCGGATAGAACAAACAGCACAGTAGATGAGGGGCTTACTAAGTGTTAGCTGGTTTTCTTTTTCCTTGAAATAAGTGCAATTGGAGATTCAGAAATATTACCGGAAAGGCACAGGGCTCGGTGGAATGAAGCAAGAATGAAGCTCTGGCCCTGCTGGGTGCTTGGGGCACATGTTGCCTCCAATTTCCTCGTCTGTGCGATAAGCCAGTGCACCCGGGACCCTGGGGTCTTTCCTCTGCGACCCCAGATCCACACCCGGGCCATGGCCACGCCCCTCAGGCCCCGCCCCCGGGGGCGGAGCTCTGGGGCCAGCTCCAGCGGGGGAGGGGCGGGCTCCCTGCTGCTGCCCCTACCCCACCGGGTCCCGAGCCAGGGGGCACATCTGCACAGTGCCTGACTTGGATAAGCCATTCCTTTCTGGCATGCAAAAGTGTTTTTCTCGCATGAACATATCTTCACTATTTAGCCCAACTGTGGTAGTTGCAGACTAGAAGGTAATGTACAGAAAAGCTACTTGGTGAGCTGTTTAATTCTGATGCATTTAGATAGTATGAACGTTTCATTCTTGATCAGAACCCCAGTGAAGGCGTTATAGAGACCTGGCTTTGAATTCTGGTTCACCTGCTGTGTAACTCAGGGCACCGTATGGACGCTTCAATCTCTTTACACATAAAAGGAGGCTAATATCTACTTTATAGAGTTTTCTTAAGAATCAAACATGACACAAATATGAACTTTTAGCACAGTTCTTAGTATGAAACGCTTGCCCAAGAAATGGGGACCAAAAACAGTCACAGAAAATAAAGGAAGGAAGGAAGGAAGGAAGGAAGGAAGGAAGGAAGGAAGGAAGGAAGATATAATGATAAAGAAAATGTGCTAGTAAAGAAAGATTCTGGTAGCTGGTTTGGAGATCTCTTTCTGGTGAGGGACAGTTTTTTCCTGAGTATCTAGGTTCTTGCATTTTGAGAAGTAATCTAGCCTAGTGCTTCCTGGAGGGCTCAGGAGGTGGAGACCTGTGCTTGGATCCCGTCGTGCCTCTTAGTAGCTGTGTGACCTGTGAAGTCACGTCACCTGTCCTTGCCAAGTTTCATTTATAATAAAGAAAACAGTAATAAAATAGTAACAGAAGATGGAACAGTGAGCAGGTTGGGTGACAGGCACTACCCACAGACGCTTTCCCATTTAAAGGGGCAAGCGTGTAAAATACTAATCAATAAACCTACAATTAAAAAACCACAGTCAAAACTCTACCCTGTGTGTCTATATAAACGATGAAGTGCCTCCGTGATACGTAGCCTCCAGTGTGTGTGTGTGTGTGTGTGTGTGTGTGTGCATCTGTGTGTGTTCAGTCATAAGCAAGCCATGCGAGTCTCTTAGTCAGAAGGGGAGGAAAGGTGGTTAACTCACCACTTAGATGTTGTCTGGAGAGAAGGGGACTTGGGTGACTTCGAGAGGTCCTCAGAGTCAAGAGGAGAAAACTGAGCAGGGCACAAAGAGTGTTTCCCGGACTGGACACAGAAAGGGACAGATGGGCAGAATGAGCCAGGAGGGTTGGTAAGAATGTTGTCTGAAGAGAGGAGGGAATGTCAGCTGGTGAGCGGGAGGCAGGGAAAGCGTGCAGGCTGAGGGAAAGGACAGGGCCACCCGGGGA
The DNA here is from genome assembly GCF_048418805.1 of Vulpes vulpes. Taxonomy (NCBI): domain Eukaryota; kingdom Metazoa; phylum Chordata; class Mammalia; order Carnivora; family Canidae; genus Vulpes; species Vulpes vulpes. Next base: position 8,281,457 of record NC_132782.1, read on the forward strand.
GACCTGGTCGTCCTGTCTGCACTGCTCTCCCTCCCCCGTCACTTCACACCTACCTGAACATCTCAGTTGATAGTACTTTGCGTCTTTACTGAACGATACAGAATAGTACTGACACCTTTCTGGATTCAGCTCACAACTCAGGCATGTCACCTTTGTGTAGTCACTCAGCTGGATTCTGTAAACCAATGGTGGAGATTAAGTGCTCGATGAAAGACTACATGAAAAGATGAAATTGAATAATGCCGTATTCTGGTTTCAAATGTATCAGAGTGCCAAAGCAGTGCTCAAGACTTTTTCTTAATGTGTGAGAAATACATGAATTAATTCATGATAACCTCAAACCTCCCATTGTTTGGAAATAACACAGAACGCCTAATAAAGTCATTCTGTGTTGCTGACACCTGGGGTTTGATTTGTAAAGGAATGAAAGCGCTCAATTACAATTCCAGTTAGTTAAGACACGGGGGAAAAAAAGAAAAAAAAAAAGAACCCCAGAAGTTGTTCTTCAGCTACGAAGACTCAGGTCAACAGTTTGATTTAGCTCTTACTTATAAAGATTTCTTCCTCCTGGCATTCCTTTATATTCATTACTAATGTAGTATCTGGGAAGAAAACAAATGAAATAGATATTAATTATGTTTTTAAAGAAAGTTGGGTACCCTCTAATTAATTCAACACCAAACATTAATGCTGGCCCTTCTCGGATCATTTTTCCCTGCCCCCTCACCCCCAGAAGCCATATTTCCCATTATCTCTAAATAGGAGATTCTATTTTTTAAGACACACTAAAATATCTGAGTGCAGTCCCTGAACTCAGATATTTTAGACTGCTCCCTTCATTAAAGTGGCAAGCAAAAACTCAAAAAAGGTCTTTTGCAAGAAAAGTGTGACTGGACAACTAGCCTGACGTCGAGAGCCCCTGTACCTATATTGTTTTCCACATTTTCTTTTTTATAACACAAACTACTAGATGACAGGAGCCCCATCTTTCTGAGAGCAGCAGAATCACTTCTAAGGAGGACCTTCAAAAACTGCTTTGGGCAGCGGCAAACATCCTCCGTGGTGAGACCCAATAATGAATTATCCAAGCGCCTTAGGTTCCAATGAAAAACAAACACTCCCTTTCCACCAAGTAGTGCCTGGTAGTTGACAGCCTCTGTAAAGCTTTCCATATTCCAGAGTAAGGCCAAGATACGGGCAGATAAAATAGCCTCTCCAAGCCTTCCAAAAATTCGGTGCCAGTTCGAATTTAACACAATGCCCCTGATGCCGGTTCAGTGTTCCAAGATGTTTTAAGAAAAAGAGGCTACAGCTCTTCTAATGTAAAGCAGGTAAGAGCAAGAGGTAGAGCTGCTTGGTGGCATGGTATCAAATCTGCTAAGCATATGTGAAAATCATTAAGGCTTCCGTATGTTAAAAAGAAAAAAGTACTGAACACATTCCAAATAGACTATTCTTTATTTGTAGGAGATTTTCCCCTATTTCTGGGCAAAGAGGGTGTGATTACCACAAGCATGTTTTACATCCTATCAGTTATTAGAATACTCACAGGTAATCACTGGTAAGAGCTTCTATCCCGATGACTTCCCAAGCTCCTTTTGTAATAAATGTGCAATCCTAATGGGATTTTTTAAAAAGACATTTATTAAACTCTCTAATCAAAGTTAACTGAAGGATTGGCTCATTTATAGCAGCAATTTAGATAATCTTAGGTCTTCTTCTTGGGTTTCCTCTCTGTATCCCGTCATCTTCCAAATACCACTTTGGAATTTGAATTAGTCGGATATCAGTGCACACTGATTGACTTTACCAAACGATTTCCACTTCAAGTTAGTTTCATTAAAAAAGAGATCAACCTGAAATAAATCATGTGGGAATATTTACTTGCTTATCTATTTGGAATTGGCAAATGTGTTTGTAGCCATCTCTATTGCTGATGATCTTGTAGAAGCTCTTCCCGTCAGAGGTAAAATGAGGTTCTGAGGGCCTAAACTACAAAATAATAGAAAACATAAAACAAGATTAGAGCACATTAGTCTCATCTCAGTACCAACTGTAATTTTTGAAAGTCCTCTGGACACCTCTGCCCAAAGCCCATGCTTCATTTACTAGTCAAGTGAAACCAGAGCACCTCAAGAGAAAATTCTCCTCCTCGGAGAGACAGACAAAGAGATCTCCCTCGGGGAATTTTTTTTTATCCGGAGCAAATGAGAGAGAACATTTAAAGAGGTTTACGCAGGACTCTTGACACATAGCCATGGTATTGTCATCTGTAGACGTCTCTCTATGAAGGTTAACTGTGTGACTTGTGGCTATAAATGTGCAAAAATTAGCATTAGCCTTTCAGTTTTAAGAAGTAAATTTCCTCAATGTCACAGATTTGCTTTCTCGAACCAGATTATTATTATTATTACTATTATAACTGGGACTTTGTACCTCGTAATCCCCATCACCTGTTTTGCCCATGCCCCTTACCTCTGCCTTCTGGCATCCATGAGTGGTTGCTGTTTTGTTGGCTTGTTTGTTTGTTTGAAACAGACTATTATTTGTACGGTTTCAGATAGGAGGTGGTTTTTAATTTGAGGGATCCGTTCCCTCCTTTTTAAATCCATATTTCTTTTTGAGAGCCAGAAAGTCTTTAACCATTTCTGGACCGGATACTATAAGGGATGTCTGTCGTGTATTTCACATGGAAACATTCTTAGAGTTACCATTTTTATTGTAAGCCGTTTCATTTTGCTAAATAGGATCAACAATTTACAAAAAAAGTAGTTGTATGGAAATATAGTATAAAATTTCCATTTTTCACAGTTCAATAAAAGAGAGTTCTCAGAACATAATGTAGTTTAAGCAGAAGAGTATCTATCCCAGCCCGAAAGGAATATGTTGCTTTACGACTTCGGTTTCCTTACTACATTTGAGAGCAGGTAGGAGATGGTCTTTTAAAATTGTTGGTTCACTTTACCCTCGATGTTTCCTCTCTCATCAGCTCCCATTTTGGGAAGGAAGAAAAATGCTTCCCTCTTCTATTTAGTGATTCAAAGTGGATTCATTTATGGAGCAAGCTGAGGCGTGCAGTACACTTGGTGTTCTCATTACAGAGCTCTGAAACACATTCCCCTCTCTAGACCTGTGTTCACAGCCTTATCTTTTTAATACATTTCCCTGTTTCCCCTGGATGGAGTTGTGCCTAGTAGAAATGTGTGAAAAGTGGCATCTGTCTGGTTAAATACAGAGAGGAAAAAACATATTTTTTTCAAAGAGTCGTGAGGAAGTGTAGCGTGTCTCTTGCCATGGAGGAAACCACTTTTCATGTTGGCAAACCTCTCCCCTCTGCCCAATCAATGCCTGAAGAAAAGGGACGTGTGAATGCTATCGGAGCTCTGAGCCCAGCTGGAAGGGGTCCCATTTCTGGACCAGGGGCCTTCCCTCTCTGCCCCAAGAGATGTGAAGGAAATCTTTATATATATATGTGTGTGTGTGTGTGTGTGTGTGTGTGTGTGTGTGTGTGTATTTTTGTCCCTTTGTTTTTCTCTTAAAGGAGGCTTCGTAGAAGTGGTCACAAAAATTAGATGACATTTGTTCATCATCTTTCTAGAAGGCGTCACAGTGGCTGGAGATCCTTCATTAACTTGTTTCAGCCCAGGGTCTGGTAGTGACACGGTTGGTGATTCTGCCCAGGGCGTAGTGTGGCAGGAGTGAGAAGCGTGACAAGTCTCTGCGGGTCACCATGCCTTCCCGGATAAAACTCTGCATCTGGGGCCTAGCAAAGCGTGAAGCCACACAAGCGTGATTTCCTCCACAGGGAGATGCGCAGCAGTGTGGCGTGCTTGCTGCTGACTTGCTGCTGGATATGGTCGCGTCTCCTCACACATTCGTGTGGGCGGTGGACGGAAGCCACGGCTTCTGCCTCCAAAGCGCAGGACTTCAAAGGTGAGGTCAACCAGCAGGTTCGGCATCTTAGCTGCTTTCCAGCAACCGTTGCTTTATTGACTTTTCAGGAACTACACTTTGCCTAGAGTATGTCTTTTGTTTTTTTTTTTTTATTTTTTTTATTTTTTTAAATTTTATTTTATTTATTTATGATAGGCACACAGTGAGAGAGAGAGAGGCAGAGACACAGGCAGAGGGAGAAGCAGGCTCCATGCACCGGGAGCCTGACGTGGGATTCAATCCTGAGTCTCCAGGATCGCGCCCTGGGCCAAAGGCAGGCGCCAAACCGCTGCGCCACCCAGGGATCCCAGAGTATGTCTTTTGTTTTGTGTGCTCTCAAGTTTTCACTTGTCCTGTTACTTTTTCCAACTGAGCATGTTTTATATTCCCCATAGAAAGGTGGCTCTGCAGGGAGCATTTAAATATTTGGACAAATAGGTCAAGTCATATCTCTGTTAATGGCAAATAACACGGGGCCCTCCCCTGGGAAAGGTGCATGTTCAATGGCTCTGAGTGTCTGACTCATACTACAAAGAACCCATAACTCTTAAGCACTTACACGTCCAACCCAGCCGGTGGTACTCATTTCAATGTGTTTTTGTGCCTAGGGAGGGAAAAACACAAGGGCAGTGTTTCAGAGAGAAGCAAGATATCAATTCTGCGCTTTATCCACGATTCGTGGTACTACAAGCATCATCGTATTTAAAATAATTGAAAGTTATCTCCTTTTCCATGGTTGTAGTCATGCTACGATTGTTTATATAATTGCATTAGAACATTTACCTCTCTTGCCTAGAGCTTCATCTTCCATATGTGGCCCTGGAAGCTCCCCCCGCTTTTTCCAATTCAACACGTACGGAACAGAAGATGATGTCGTTTATCTGGCCTCCATCCCCGCTGGCTTGTTCTGACGCCTTCATTCTTCTGTTTAGTGCTACCGCTCACCCAAGCCAGAGACTTGGGAGTCACTCTAGACGCCTCCCCCCTCACGGCCACCCCCGCAGCCCCTGCCCCCTGGTCCTCAGACTCCTCTCGCCCTTCTCCACCCTTACTGCCTTAGCTTCTGTTCTCGCCCGGTTTCCCTCGGGCCTTTGCCGTGACCTCCTGGTTGGAGACCCTGCTGCTCTTTTCTTCTTCCAGCCTGCCCTCCACCCTGCCTAACCCCCACTGACCTCATCTGGCAACACGTAGTTCTGTCTCCTTGTGATCCTCTCCTCTTGACCACCGAGAAACAGCTCCCCGTGGCTGACAAGTGGTCCAAGCTCCTCAGCACGGCACCCGAGTCTCAGCCCACCTCCACCCCCACTTCTCACCACGGTGCCTCTCCCCAGCCCCTCATCCTCTGGAGCCCCAGACCCCGGTGCTCCAAGCCAGACCCCGGTGCTCCAAGCCATTTGTTGGACGCCTAGCATAGCCTCTGCTCACAGCCTCCTTGTACCCTTATCTGCCCAGGGTGCTCTGGGCCTCCCTTGTCATCTCCCATCACCTGTCCCAGTTGAGTGGGTCATCTTCTTTGGTCCTACATTCCCTCCATACTTTGCTTCTACCCTTTTAGGGCACGACACCCTGATAGTAGGATGATATAATTTGCAGGAAGCAAAGAGCTTGCATTTTCTAGTTTGCATTCTAGCTGTCCTGTGACGCAAGCAAGCTCCTTCACCTCCAGAATCTCTGTCTCCACAGCGTTTGGCTACTGTGAGTGGTCAAGAAACGGCAACTGTTATCATTGATTATCCTAATGGCATGCCCTATTAAAACATACACCTTTTGGGGACCAGCATGTTGTCTAATTTGTTTGTTTGTTTTTAAATCCAAAGTTATGCACAGAACCTGCGACATAGTAGGTATGCAGTGCTGGCTGTATAAATAAACAAATGGGCAAATCAGATTCAGGGTGCCCAGGCTTTCTGAGGCAAGAATCTGCATTGTGCTCAACCAGCATGGAGAGTGTGTAGAGGGGGAGGTATGTTGGCACAGAGCATTCTATTACCAGAAAAGGGCCTGGAGAAGTGCTCTTGACATATGCCGGAAAAACCTTCCCTGGACTTTACCTCTCTTGAGGCTGCTGGTTCCCAAAGGGGCTTTCATTATGATTTGCCAGCTTAGCTGAACCTTGTGGTTTCTTGTGGGGAATGCCCTGCCCCCAGCACCTCAAGATAGAATTAACACTTGCCTTTGTCTTAATGTTGCCACCCTCTCAGCCTACTAGTTATCTCTTTATGCTCTAAAACTGATACTGCTGAAAGATGGTCACAGGGTGGTAAGAGATCTGTGGCCTTTTGCTACTTGACTTGTTTCACGTATTCTCAGCCAGTCATTCCCCACTCCCTATATTTTCTCTATTGAAACACACTTCATTGACCTTGCAGCCTTCTTGGGCCTTTTGAATTTTTACACCAAATTCTGCCTTCTGGGCTTCCAATCACCATCCCTGCCCCAAGTGATAATAACCATAACTAAAACAGTATGACTAGTGAGTATAGATGAAATGGAAGTACCACCAGATACCAGATTCTCTAAAAGTTAGTCAAGACTTACCCACTGCCACAGGATCTGACATGGAGTCAGAAAGAAAAGAAACTCAAACTTTATTTTCCTGATTCCCAATCATTCATTCTCCCTGTTTTCATACAGTCCTTGGGTCACATGTAGCTGTAGAAGCAGAACATCCCCCATTAAACCTTACCAATGAGGAAATCCATCCACTGGTGGAATTATAGTCATAAATATCCATGACTGAATAGTTCTGAATCCTTCGGAGCCACTGCATAGAAATCCTTTCTTCGTTTACCCATGTCACATCACACAAGTAGTAATCCCTGGAAGGAGGAAGGAAGGAAGGAAGGCAGGAAGGAAGAAAGGAAGGAAGGAAGGAGAGCGAGAGCATAACTATTTTCAGACCTTGGTACAGGTAGACATTCTACTCAATGAAATCCATCTTAATAAGCATATGATTTTAAATGGTTGTCAAAACCATTTAATATCACAATTTTTTACCTTTTCTGAAAGCTTAAAGTGTAATTTAGTTTTGAATGGAAATTAAAATACATCTGACAGGAAAAACAACAGCTAACATCATACAGTGGCTTCACAAACGTGACTCACACTAGAGCTCAGGATTTTTCAAGTCCTCAGCTTGGCCTTTGGTGGTGCTAGGAAGGCAAGGGTGACATTTCCCATCTCTTTTCTGCTGTCTTGAAAGAACGTTACAGTGAGGCCAGAGACACTGGCTGAGATTCAAATATTTTCTGGTAATTTGACGTGCTTCTTCAGAAAATTTTTGCTTTTGGGGTGAAATTATAACTGACCCTTTTCTCAACTTCGTTTTCAAAGGGGAAAAATTGACTCACATCTCTACAAACTTTGAAAATCAAATAATTATGCTGTAAAAGTCTTTTCTCAAGAGTCAAAACATGAACCATGTGAAAAAAATCAAGGAACCTTAATATAAGATTTATACAAATGGAGTTATCTATCTCTAGCAGGGCATCTTCCTCCAACGCACACCTTTAAACATTTTTGGGACTCTTTTTTTTTTTTTATAGTGAGATGCAGGGAATTCACAATTTACCTTTCAGCCGGCCTCCCTAAATATTTGCTCTGGATTGTTTATTTTATTTTATTTGTTCCTCGTAGCCCTCAGTGTGATTTTGAAGGACCATTCTTAAATCATGCGTTTCTACTGCATGATTTTGGTTGATTGAAGCCTTATTCCCTTTTGTCTGAGAAACTCCAAGAGAATCTTTTCTTCCCCTTTCTTCCTGACTGGCCCCATGGCCATATCTTCCTCATCACCCCAAATGCACTAAAAGATGCCCTAAAATGCTCCTTTGCTCTTCACCGGTTGTGGCCACCCCCACTCCTTGTGTCTCTTTGCTCTCCTTGCTCACAAGCTCTCGGAGACAGGGCCACAGGCTTCTTGTTCACAGGGTGTCTCCAGGCCCTAACAGAATACCTGGCACAAAACAGGCACTCAGCACAGAAGAAGGGGAAAATCCTACGGAGTTCTTTGCGGCTGAAATACCTGGTTGTCCTCAGAATTCGCAGATCATGTCCTGCCTGCACTCCCTTCACAGACGCGAAAGCAAACAACCAATATTTATGGAGCACTTAGGCTGGATCAGCACATCATATCCCCCTCTTGTAGCTAGGGATACCTCTTGGGTTAGTGCCCCCAGGGGTGCCTCCTGGCTGTCCCCACTGCAGGTGGCAAGCCCTGAAGGCAGATCAAACCCCTTCACCCAGCAGCAAAACCCCTCTTCCCACAGATAGGGACTCCTCTCCATTTCAGCCCTTTCCCTTGCTCAGTAAGAACATACCCACCATCCAGTCTTCATGGCTGGTATTCCATGAACACCCCCTGAGATTTCCCAGCTGCGACCCTCCTTTGTTCATCCTGCCCCTCAGTCTGAAACCACCGCCATGCTCTGACTTCCACAGGTCTCCCTCAGATATCCCCTGAGCTCTCTGCAAATGCCCCTCCTTCCGGCCTGATGCCAGCAGTCTTACCGGCTGCCAGGCTGCAGGGTATGAGAGTGTGAGCGCCTCTTTGCAGGAACAGGAGCAAGGGGCCCTCACTGAGTCCAAGTCTTCTGCCCTTTGCCCAATCCACAGGCATTAGATGAGAAAATGGAAAGGCAAATAAATCTTGCTGGGGCCAGGGAGTAAATGATTGCAAAGGGGATGGAATCATGAAATGCAAGGGAGAAAATCAAATTTTTTGAGGTGAACTCTCTAGACGAGAGGTCTGAGGACTTTCTCAGCAAAAAGCCAGATAGTAAATATTTTAAGCTTTGTGGGCCACACGTGCTGTCACAACTACTTCTCTCTGCCTTTGCAGCACAAGAGCAGCCAGAGACGATACCTAAACACACCAGTGTGGGTGCGTTCCAGTGAAACCCTGAGATTTGAAGTCCGTCTGATCTTCGCATGTCATGAAATATTATTCTTCTTGTGATTTGCCTTCCCAACGAATCAAAATTCTAAAAACCTTTCTTACTTGCAGATCAAACACGGATGGCATGGGGCTGGACTTGCCAGTGGGTCCTGGCGTGCTGATCCCTGCTCTATGCCAATGGTTCCTATTCACAGATCAAATCCCTTTGTAAATTGGATGAAAACCATGTCCCTCTCTCCAGGGAGGAAAAAACGTCTCTTTACATTACATGCACACATTGTCCCAGGGATCCCTGGGCATCGATTAGGATCATGGGCACCAGAACCAGGCTTCCCTTTTCTCAAGTGGCCTGGTCGGGAGAAAGGGCAGGAGGGGGGTGGGTCAGGGAGGGAAGAAAACTCTTTAACAAGACAAGTGCTTTATCTGCTAAAAACCATAGATTATACTTCGGGTTCAGAAATCAGCAGTAACTTTCCCCCACTTGAAAACACGGAGTACTGGAATTTGGGAAGCTGCCAGGAAGCTCACATGCACCTGGCACCTTCCCTGCCCGTTTCTAGATCAAAAGTCCACGAACCTGTATCTTCCACTCTCGTTGTCACTCTCTGTAGCCCAAGGTGTACTCTGCACCCTCTGGCGCCTCCGTAAGGGCCCTTTGCCAGCAAGCGCAGCAAGCGGACGGGACGTTTTGAATTCTCATGTAAACATACTTCTGTTTAATCACAGCTTCTCTTTAGGATTTGGAATTAAGGGGAGACAGAACGACGCTGCATAACATAGTCCTGAGCCAAGATCATGCCAGTCTGAAATGTCAGTGAGCCATAAAAAATATATAAAGGAACCAATGGGCCGAGGGTACTTTTTATTAAAAGGTTTAAGTCCCACTTAAGACCAGAGAAATCCAACAAGCAGGATTATCAACTATATTTTGTACTGCAGGTTGATTTTTTTTTTGAAAAAAATTATTTGAAGGGAGAGAGAGAGAGAAAGAGAGAGAGAGCCTGCTCGAGCAGTGGGAGGGGCAGAGGGAATGGGAATCTCAAGCAGACTCCCTGCCAGGTCTCAAGCTCCACTAGGGGCTGGATCTCATGACCTGAGTTCAGGGCCTGAGCCGAAACCAAGAGTCAAGTGCTCAACCAACTGAGCCACCCAGGCGCCCCTATGTGCTGATGTCAATCTGTAAAAACAGAGAGGCGTCTACTGAGTAGACTCGTTTGAATGGTGGGAAGGGGCAGAAAGGGACCATCAGGCAGCCTGGCCTTCCCTTGAGCCAGAGACTGCCCATCCCAGGTTGGACATAGTGATCCAATAAACTCTCTACCTTCTGGGACAGGTTACTGCAGGGAGAATATGGTTAGACTTTAATACTAAAGCAATGGAGTGATTTCTGGACAGAATAACAGGAGTTCACACCCATGGGGAGTTTACTACGTGCCAGGAACCGTTCCAAGTGCTCAACATAAAGTTTGTAGCAGCCTATGGGGTAGGAAGGCTAGAATTCATGTTTTGCAGACAAAGAAAGACAAGTGTAGAGAAGCGAAGTAGCTTGTCTAAGGTCACACACTGGGAACTGTTGGAGCCACGATTCAGACCAAGCAGCTGGCATCAGATTTTGCTGTTCCCAGTCGCTCCCTCTATAGAACCTCCACCCATCTCTCTGGGAAATATTGTTGGCTAGCTTCACCCTTTTGCTTTTCTTCCGGATAAAATTCCTCACTCCATGAGGTCTATTTATTCGTACAGAGAGTGTGTAAACTAAATAGCTGAATTTTATAAAGCAGATTATATTCGAATGTACTGGGAGAGACCTGCTTTTGAAGGTCATACTCCAGAGGATCCCTTTGTAGAGCGACCGTTGCCTTGCAAGTAGTGGGCACCTAATAAATGTCTGGTGGGTCGCACTAACTCCCCCAACTTGTGACAGCGTTTCTTTTGGTGTATGAAGGATACTCAACATCAGGTAGGCATTACTAACTGGAAAGAACATTGGAGGGAAATTGCTCCTGAGAGCAAATGCAGACGGTGGAGTGATTAATTCGGTGAATCACCCAAGGAAGCAGGCGTTCTTCCAGCGTTGGCCCCGGGCTCCATGCCACTCTGCTCTGATGGGGATGCCAGCCCTCCCGGGGCTGCTGACAGATCGCTGAGGAGAAGGGTAGGTGGGGTGAGGCGGGGAGGGGGGGGGCCCAATCACAGGGGGCCTGCGAGCACAGCATGTGAGCTCCTGTCTTGAAGTGTCACAAGCTTCCGGGCCATTTCAGTCCAGTACAGTATCTCCTGTGTGACAACCTCGGACCTGATATCTCTATAGATCAAGGATCATCAGCTATTCAGAGGACACATTTATCTATTGCATCATTCGGGAGCAGATAACACAGGGTGGGGCAGGTCATGAGCTGGGTGTGATGCCCCCCCCCCCCCCAGCCATTCAGCAGCTCTGGGGGGGCGGTGGGGGGTTGGGTTGGTGACCTGAGTAGAACACTCCTCTAGCTCAGGCCACAGAATTTGCAGATGGCTGGGAGGAAGCAGAATAGAGGGATTGCTATGCAGGGTCACTTCGAGGGTCATCTTGGGTGCTGGCTGTCCACACGATTCCCCACACATAAACTCACATACATAACATACGTCACTTATCTATGCATGAGCTTATTCATTTATTCTACAAATATTCATTGGGCATTTGCTGTGTCCCAGGCCCCCTGAGAGGCACTGGAGATACTCCTATAAGATGGGCCCCTACTTGTAGAACTTTCTTACTTTAATCCAGGAATGGGAAACTGAGCTCTAAATAAAGCAGTAGGAGGTATATGTTGTTTTCTCTCAAAGATTTTGAGCTTGCAAATTCCCATTAGGAGTCATGAATGCCACCAAACGGCCTAAGGAATCTAATCCACTTGACCTCTAAATCAGTGAGCGCAGCAGGGAGGCTCCCTGTCTCTGGTAGGATTTCACCTGCTAGAAGTTCTGTGACCCAAGGATATGGCCTCAAGGGAAAATGAGTGATGAGTGCAGGGGCAGAGAAGAGAAGAGACATGCCCGCTCCCCTAGGGCTACACTCCAGGCGCTCCTACACTCCAGGAACTAGCGGATTGCTGGGAAACACGGCAGAGGGTGCTGGGCAGTTTGCTAAGAGGCGCAACTTGCTGTGATTAACCTGGTCCTGCTGGATGTTAGCATGAGGCCAGAAAATGGGGCATCACCGCTTGCTAGAACATTTTCCCCAGAAAGGACCTCGAGCCTGGTTTTAGATAAGCTGTGGCCTTGCTGGTGTTAATGGAGACCAGAGCTGGATTTATGATTCCCTCTATAACACATTCCTGAGGCATTTCCAGAAATGATTCCTCAGTAAAATATGTCTCACACAAAATATCCCCAGTGAGTGAAGCCATCCTCACCAGGAATGTAGCATAAAGAACTACAAACAATGACTTAATGATTCATTCCTGGGGGGCAAAAACTAATTCCTTAGACTTGCACACATTTCCTGAGGTCAGCTCCTGGAATGAGGTTTCGAAGTTGGGGGGCGGGGGGGAGACCCCACAGATGAAGCCTTGGGAAATGGCCATGACAATGACACGGTAGGCAGTGTGTCAAATGAGATGGGAGCGGAGCATCAAGCATGGTCCCTGCCCACAGGAAACACTCAACACCTGAAACTCCATTTTTGAGCGAGTCTGGCCTGTCAGGGCCAGGCATCTATCCCTGCTCCCAGCTTCCATGCTGACTTGGTGTGTGACCTGGAGCAAACGAGTCTCCCTCTCTGAGCCTCAGTTAGCTGGTCTGTGTCCCAGAGTGTTCTCAGCGTGTTCTGGAACCCCTGCAGGTTCTGTCTAATATCCTGACTCCTGGGGGAAGCAGGGGAGACAAGGCCTATGCCTGCCACCTGAGCAGTAATCTTCTGCTTGGCTTCTGGTACTGCACTCCTGTGCCATACCTCACTGGAAACCAAGGCTTCTGGGTCCTTGAAAAAGTTTGTAAACCACGAGTAATGTCTAAAGCCCCTTCTAGATCTAATGTTTTTCAGAGCAAGGGCTTGTGGCTCATCCTCCCTGCGGACAGATGTCGGTTGTAGACTAAGAGGTCACACCAGGCCCTCCTGCTCTTTCCCTGGACAGCCCTGTACTTTCCCACCTGTGGGTGACCTTCCCCTTCACCCCCTGCCACCCCTCACCCCAGTGGTGCCCTGTGGAATCCTTCCTGTTCAATCCACACATTCCCTAGGATGCTTTCTTTGATCCCTGGGGTCATGGGAAACCCATTTCCTCTCCTTGGAATATCTCTGGCCTTCTGTCTACCCCTCTGGAGTATTTGCTTTTGGAGTCATTTATTGGAATATGTTATACCCTCTGCTTGGTCATAAGTGCTAGAAAGAAGCTCAGCCCTATGAACATTTGTTATGTAAATATTGGGTGCTCAATCAATGTTCATAGAAGAGATGACTGGACGGGGCCAAACAGCAGATTCTAGAATCTTCAGGTAAATTTTCATACCATTGGGCAAACTCAGGAAAAAAAATTTTAAATTTACTGATAATTGATTTTTTCCTCCAAATGAATGGGTGAATATAGTTATTTCTAATCAGATCAATGAATTAATAATGACAGAGCAGAGCCTACAGCCTGCCTGATGTGGTAAATCAATCCTGAGAAGGATGCTTCCATGTGGCTCTGATAATAACTTCAGGAACCTGAGGGCAGGGGCTGAATTCAGACAGAGGGAGACACCCAGCAGAGCATTTATAAGCTCTTGCTTCTAAGTCAGAAAGACAGGTTTGAATACAGACTCCGACTTGGTCATTTTCTTAACTTCTAGGCCTCATTTCCTGGTATGTAAAAGAGGCATATAATTATAGTTGTTGGAGTTACTTTAAAGATTAATACAATAAAGCTTGCGGGAATGCCCTGTGTCTGGCACATAGCGAGCGCTCAGTATATACTAGCCGTCATTTAAAAGCAACAAGAAAACCAACATAATTAACAGAAATGAACAGAAAGCAACTCACGGCCATAAACTGCATGCGGTACCATGGTTATCTTTACAGGAAAACACGGGGGCGCTGAGGGTGCACGGCGGCTGAATTTCAAACCACCAGTGATTACTTAGGCAAGTGACATCCTGAGGCATGTCGGTGTCATGAGGATCCCTAAATGTAACAGTTTCCCTGAATTTCTCCCGTTCTCACGAGGACCTGCACAGCCCCCATGATCTGACCTCACTGCCATCACTCACCTCTCCACCTGCACCGCGCTGGTCACCTGGCCCCTCGCAGGTCCTCTCACGCACCAGGGCATTCTCTCTGCGGGGCCTTTGCACCTGCTCTTCCTCTGCCTGGACCCCGAACGTCCAGCTACTCAGGTGGCTAGCTGACCCTCTGCCTCATGTCACTGCTCACAGGTCATCTCTTTAGAGAGAGCCCCCCTGACCTCCCCCCACCATCACCTTCACCTTGCCCTGCTTTGATTGTCTTCACAACTTTTGTCATCACCTGATGCTCTGTCTACCTGGTTGTTGTCTCCCTCCCGCACCTCGAGTGTAGGCTTCATGATACCTGGGACTGTGGTGGCTCTATTCACTGTGAGACCCCATCACCAGAACCCTGCCCAGCACGAGGACATCGAAGCTCAACAAAGAATGGCTGATGAAGGAAGGAATGGCTTTCGACCCCGGGGGACACGTTGGGATGCTACCCCTGATTCTTCCATCCATTTCTAAAATGTTCTCCATGAGATCCATGAAACTGTGTACAACCCACACATTCTGATCAAGACTCTTACCCTGTTAAAATATCAGGAGGAGGGGAGAGCTCTACTGAAGTTGCATTGGTGCCTGAGGTGAGACTGTCGGTTTTTACAACGAAGAGCTTTACGGTTGGATTTATAGCTCCTGCCTAGGAAAACAAAACAAAACAAAACAAAAAAACAATTATATAATTGATATGGACAAAAAATAAAGATATCACATCACTGCACGGGTTTAAAACTGTACGAAAATGTCTCCATTACACCCATACAATTATAATAATGAGACATGTTAAAAATTTAATGTAGTTAAATTTGATGAAAGAATGAACATAAGAGAGAGTCAAGAGATGCAACTTTTCATGTTCAGGCAGACACATATGTATTGACAGCCCAAAGCACTCCTGTTTAAATCACTAACGGTCATAACTTAACGTATTTTGTGCGAACAAGGATAAACTTTTTAAAAATCAATTTCATTATTTTGCAGATATGCTCTGACTCCAGAAGACAAGAAGTGTAATGGGCGACAACTAGAAGAATGCCTCGGGTTCAGCCAAAGACACAGTCCACCAGGAAGATGAGTTCACCTGAGCCAAGAGCCAATAACGTTAATTAAGAAGCCATCGTTTGCGCTCCAAGTTCACGTTTACCACGTTCGAGCTTTATAGTCCAAACGATGACAGAAAGCTACAGAACTTTTTTATAATACATATAGATCTTCAATTGACAAATTAGTTCGAAATAATATATTTTTAGCGAGAGCATTTTATGGGTCTTTTTTTTTTTTTTGCCAGTTTCACTCAAAAAATAACATTCCACTGAAAATACATCTCTATATTTAGTCCCTGATCTTTTTTTTTCTTTTAACTTCCTCTGTCTTCCTAAAATGGCAGCTCTTCGTGTAGCAAATTGAGTGAGTTGGTAAAAATAAAATTCCCTCTTCCCAAGTTACTTACGGCGAAAACATTTACTATTCGATTTTCCTATAGATGATACTGTGGCCGTTAATATCATGATCCTAGTGAAGGGTCCTGGTTGCCTTCTAAATCCCCCTCTTCCTCGGCTTACACTGCTTAACAAAGCTGTTCGATTTTCATAAATATGCCTCCCGAGGGGGAGAACAGCCTTGCAAACCAGGATGTGAGACCATTATTCCAAATGCAGGACGTGTGAAGCTCACATTAGTGCCAAATCTATACCAGAACCGCGGAAACCAGTCACGTATCGGTTAATTAGCAACCCAACCTGATACATAACTGAGCTTTTCAACTTCATCCAGGGCACATTCCAACTTCTACAAATAAGATGAGCTTGTGATTCAATGACAGTCTCTCCTTTCCTCCACTGAAACATTTTCATCCTCCCCTACCTCTTTCAAAAGCATTTTCTCCATCTTTTTCGGCTTGTCATTCCTCAAAGTTTTTGGAGAAATTACAAAACCTTAAATCACACTCTTTCCTGGGATAATAAAAATACTTTAAAATTGCCAGATGCTGTTGACTTCAGCAAGAGTAATCACAGCAAGCTGTTGAAGAGAGACTGACAATATTTTCATTAGCAGGAAAGGATTAAAATGAAACCATTCTCTTCCCATCAAATCGCGGAACCACTATGCGAATAGGAGCACAGACCTTTGGATATGGAATGCGCACAGTCTTTGGGTACTGCAGTGACTCGTCAGAGTAGAAGGAGTATTCAATAAGTGGGACTTCTGTGTCGTTAAATTGGGCATATGCTAAAAAAGTGCCTTTTGGAGACCACCACAGAGCAGAGTAGGCACTGAAGACTTCCTCTGAAAAAAAGACATAAATTGTTCTGTTACACGAAGTAGCTGATAAATTGGCTTTGGCATTCAAAATATTGTTCTCATTAGCTTTAGTAATTACAGTAGAGTTCAACTAATGAACCATTTTGCATTTGCTGGGCTTCCAAATTCAGAGTAATACAAATGAATAAAAATAAAATCTTCAAGGATAGATCTGGATTGTAAAAATAAGTAACCCGTTGGACCATTTTAGAATATTTTAGCACACAATATTTAATATAAGCTCTACATTTTTTTTCTTTATCTTATAATCCTCTAAATTTATGCCGCAAAACATACTAAAAGTAAATTTCACACAAGGGGCTGATTCTCCTTTCTAATTTTCAAACAGTCAACATGCCAGCATACTCTCCCCAACTGGGCTCAGTTTGTACTGTGCCCACAGGGTACTGGTGGGTGGTGTGTGGCTCCAGACTATCAAACTAATATGGTGCCCACAGTTTACTACGCTTGGCACAAACAGGGTGTGGGAAGGATGAATTTAGAATGACAAGGAGCTCCATGAGACCCCTATTGAGAAACGCCTCCTCGGCTTAGCCTAGAAACTAAGGACTCAGGCAGATTAACACGCTCCTCTGGTGCAGATGGTGATGGTAGGGGAAGAGGGTCAGAGAGTGAGGCAAATGAAAGGAAAGGTCTTGCTCTCCAGAACGCTGTTGGACTCATTCTCATTCTCTGGCAAATGTAGTTCTTTCCTATGTTTATTATGGAGTCTATTCATGGGACTTCCAATCTCTGGCTCCTAAAATGCCAAAACCTCTTTCACGGAGAGTTCGGGTAGACTGGATGGAGACTCCTAGTCCTTTATGCGGATTTAATCCACAAATCTCATATTCTGTTGCGCGTGTAAAGGTAAAAGCAAAAGCACAGAAACTTGAGTCTTAGAGTTAGGAAATCATCTGTCCCCATCACCTTTCTGATTCCTGGGGCTTCTTCCAAGTGCCTGTCTTCAATAATAAAAATAATGGTAATAGGAGTGGCAGTAATGGTAACAACAGTAACGATAATAACAAAATGTAATAATAATTATCATGACGAGCAACTATCATTTAATGAGTGTTAAACCATACACAACTGACATGTATTACATGTATTACATGTAATCCTCACAGTGGCTCACCGTGCAGGTGAGCAAGGAGGCAGGCAGGCTTAAAGAGAGTAAGTCATTGCCCAGGGTCACATGGCCAATAACCGATAGAATCAAGAATGAATCCAGACTTGTCTGGTTTGAATCCATGCTTCTCACCTCCATGCTCTATGTCCCTCCATGCCTATTTCAGGTCTTCTAGTAACAGAAA
The DNA here is from genome assembly GCF_048418805.1 of Vulpes vulpes. Classification (NCBI taxonomy): domain Eukaryota; kingdom Metazoa; phylum Chordata; class Mammalia; order Carnivora; family Canidae; genus Vulpes; species Vulpes vulpes. The sequence goes on from NC_132782.1 coordinate 8,299,151, forward strand.
ACCTACTGGGTCAGGCAGGCTACTCCGGCTTTATCTGTTTTCTGCCTGTGTCATTAAGTTACATTCATGTAGCAATTTAGAATTTATAAAACACCATCTAATTTAGTCCTCACAAAGATCCCTAGATGAGTCTATTCTATTCACATCCCATTTTACAGAGAAGGCAACTGAGGGGCTTAGGGAGAGTGAATGAATTGCCAAAGACAAGGCAAGGACACAGGCCTTGTGACTCGGAGTCAAGGGGTTTCTACTGGGAACTTCTTTAGATACTGAGTTGATGTCTCCTTCCTATGGCTTCTACTAATTGGTTCTAGTCTAAGATCAAGATGCAACTACATAAAATGAATACAATTACAGCAAGGTCATGGTTTTTAAAATTGCTTTTAAGTGCAGGCAGTAGGTAGTAGCTATGTTTTGAATTGGTGGGTATTTGCACTGAACACATTGTTCGACATCATGATGTATTAAAACCACCATCATAAAACTACTTCAGGTCAAATGCAAAAGTCCTGAGAATGAATAGTAGGGAGAAGGGAGCATAACAAAGGAGGAGCAGGTTTCCTGTCCTTCCTGATACAAAGCTGGCTGTGAGCACAAGTGTCAATGGCACCCCCGCCCCCCACTCTCTGAACCTCCCTCTTCTCCTGATACCTTCTGTCCAACCACTCTGACCTTCCTTATGTACTCCCTGGTCTTAATGCCCTCCACTGAATAGATCTGGATTCACTCTATAACAATTATCCATTGGTACCTTTGTCTCTCTCTCTCTCTCCAGCCTGAGTTCCCTGAGGGCAGCATTTGTCTCTGTGTCTCTAAAACCTGACACGGCACCTCATAGGTAGCTGGCACTCAGTGTGAACTGTGCTGAATGACCCACACCCTCAGGGTCAGCAGTGTCCATCTTTCAAACTTCTTTCTTTCTCTATCCCTCTTCATCCTCGCCCTCAAAATACTCATTCTCACCTCTGGGCTAGGTAAACTATACTCATACTTAAGAGTGAATGTCATGTGATTAACTTCATACTAGGAGATAAAATATTATTATTTTTACACGAGAAGACACTTACTAACTAAAGTAATAATCAATTAGAAAATCATGAAATAAGACAAAGGGAAAACATAGAGACATTGAGAGAGAAAGTCATTTGCGAACATGGGGTGAGGCAAGGGGCACAAGTTCCAGAGGGCAGGCTATTCTGGGAGTGTTCCTCCATGATACGACACATGGCCCCGTGTGGACCTTGCAGCTTTGTTTGTTCTTTTACTTATGAACCTAAAGATTCTCAAAATGTACTCTTTTAGTCTGATCCTGAACGAGTCTTCATGGCTGCAGTGGAGAGCTCCAGTGGGAGGATCGATCTCCAATACAGAGAAACAAGTGTGCCCTTTCCAAGTATGGATCATTCATAAATATATAAAACCAATTATAGGAACTTCTCCATAGGAACCAAAGTCCTGTTTTTTAGAGACAGGCCCACATTGGAACTGGGAAGCCATTCTTCCTTTTGTCATCAACATGCAAACTGAGATCTTTCCAGCTATTATCTACCTTAGAAAGGGCTCATAGTATTAGGTGTGTCCTTATCTTAGAGACATTCAGATGTTTCAAGGAAGGATGGATTTGCAGCTTTGGGAAGAGGCTTCAAATAAATCCAGTTCACTCTGGGGACCCTGCAGGTTGTGCTGTGCTGTCCAATAAATGTTAAAGAAGGCTTTCAATTGCTAAGTGACCAGTGCTAGTAAATTTCATTAGAAGTTATTTCTGGGCCCCGGGGATTTATCCTTCTTTTAAAGTGATTTTTGTTGTTGTTGTTGCTGCTGTTATAATGTTAGCCATTTAATTGAACTTGACTTGAATTGGGTAAGAACCAAAATTCAGTCATGAAGAAAAATTATTTTTTTTCTTTTTTAACTACAAGGAAGAAATAAGAGGATGAAATAAGGATGAGTACTTAATAAGCTTTAGGCAACCTTGCAAACAGTCTGGAAAAGCCTCAAAAGGCCTTTTACCTTGGCAACGATAGGCATGAAAAATGTTTTTCTAATATTTTCTAAAACTCTATCCTAAAATAGAGACTAATCCTCTTTAATATTTTTAGTTCTTTTTTCTTTTTTTACCGATTTTTCCCCCTATAGCTTTCTAATTATTTATTCCTTCTTTAAAAACAGGAAATTATGATTTGTCCAAGTTAAAATGAACACAAATCCTCTGTAAAACAGATGCTTTCTTCCTCCTCTATTCCCCAACCTCCAGACAACATTTTGTCAGCTTTTGGAATGCTGTGGGAGTATTTAGCTTTCCTTAGTAACTCTGGGTTAGGTAGGCCCAGCTAAAGGAACATCTGATGTTAATCTCGAAGCTTTTATGCCCAGTAAAGCAGAAAAGCTACCTACACAGAAAGGCCCTTTGTAGGAGGAGCCGGAAGACAATAGGGGCATTGAGAGACAATGAGGACACAGGCGAAACAGGCTACTGCTGGCAAATCCTTGTTGGTGAGACACCTGGTATTATGAGTGCTAAAGAAATTTGATGACATTTTTAAAAATGCAACCTATTTTGAATGCCATTGAATTTCTCCATTTTAAAAGAAATGTTTTGTTTTGTTTTGTTTTGTTTTAACTTAAGATTTTCTAATTTGAAAAAGCTTTAAAGTCTCTACCTTCATAAACCCAGTCAGTTATTCCATTGTATATTACATTTTCCTTCCCGTTCCATGTGATTCTCTGACTTGATGTATTTGGTTCATTTTTAACATAAACATCATTGTTCCAAACGTATGCCTAGAAATATTAAAAAACAGAGTGATAAGTAATAACCTGGTATAACATAACTTATCCTGGACTTAAAAAATATCTACCTGCAACAAATAGATATTTTTATCCTCAAATAATGCAATAATGCAAATAATGCAAATAATACAAATATGCAAATGTAATGATTGCCTTGGGTTATTCAATTTGTGCACAATAAAGAATCATTTACTACCCCCCACATTTAATTAATTAATTAATTAATTAATTAACTTAGTTATTTATCTTAAAGATTTTATTTATTTGAAAGAGAAAGAGAGCACAAGGATGGGGAGCAGTGGAGGGATGTGGGGGAAGCAGAGTCCCCAATGAGCAGGGAGTCTGATGTAGGAATCTGATGCAGGGCTTTATCCCAGGACCCTGAGATCATGACCTGAGCTGAAGGCAGACACTTAACAGACTGAACCAGGTGCCCCCCCCTTCACATTTTTAAAATTATAAGTGTACATGCTATAACCCCCAAATAATTCCAGAGACACTCAATATATTAAAAAGCAGCAGCTCACAAACACCACTATTTGGATGCTAGAGTGTATAAGAAGACCCAAGAGCCTGACCACTTCTACAGGATAATGTGTGCTTCACATTGTGTTCTGGGGGTGGTGAGTTGAGGGAGTGCAGTTGATGTTGCACTCAACATCACAGAATTGCACAGAATTGCTTCTGCAAATGGTCAGCCTATCTTCCTGTTTAGATTCTTTGGTACTTCTGACATTCTCCTAGCACTATAGGACATGAAGCTATATCTACAGTGACACAGAGAAGGTCACAGAACTAGCAGGAAGCAGCTATAGGCCTCAAAAACAAACAAGCAAGCAAACAACAACAACAAACTGAATACAACAGAAATTAGAATTTAGGAGTTGAGTGGGCATTTTTTTCCAGTAAGTAAACAATTCAGAAACTTTCAGGAATTGTATTTTACTGTGTTAGACCAGTAAAATGCTATTTTAGGCAATAACACTATCTTTGATAGTCAAGCATTTGCTTCCTAAGTGTCTGCTCTGTATCAGGTTATGTAGCTTCTGCATGTGAGAGCTTTGGGCCATTATTTTTTTCCAACAATGGAAGAGACTTACTAACCAATTTATGACCCTCTGGTGACCATGTGATCCACTGTGTGTTGTTTGGAATTTTTTCTGCTGTTATCAGCTGCCTGAAAAAAAGATAAAAAGAAACATTACCAAATGAATACATCACAGTGGGATTTTTAAAAAAATATTATTACACTAAAAAATCTTAATAGCTTTTATAAGGAAGTTACTGACCTTTTCTTTAAGTCATAAATGTCGTATGAAGCTGTGTAAGAATGCCTCCATTGCTATAAAAGAAAACAGATATTTCAGGCTTCTGTCATTCTTGATAGTTCAGCCACTTGCTATAGGAGCACAAGATGAGATGTAAAGTAAGAGAACACTGTATAATTTTTGAATTTTATCATATCTTGTAATTCCTATCTTAATCCTCAGAATTTTGGAATTAGGAAGAGAGTCTTAGAGACCATCTAGCATAAAATCCTCTGGACTTCATCTGTAACCTAGGTCTGGCATTACTCCTGCCAAGGAAACTTCTCAGGATCACAGTGGGCTGATGTGCTGCTTCATGGCAGGCATTACTCCTAGCATTTACCATAGTATGTTAAGTCCACCTATCTACGAAAACACAAATTTTTACTTTTCAACCATTTCCCTGACAAAATATTTAAAAGGTAATGTGGAGAAATACTTACTTTCCTACTTTGATTATGAAAGTATAAAGTGTTACAGATTTTTTGAAAGCCACCTGGCAATATATATTAACATTAAAATATATATTATCTATATTTTAAACAGCCATCTCAAGAATCTAAAAAATGAAAAGCAAACCAAATCCAAATAAATGAGAAGAAAAGAAGTAATAAAAGTAAAAGAGCAGTAATCAAACAGAAAATGCACAATAGAGAAAAATTAACAAAGCCCAAAATGGATCCCTTGAAAAGATGAATAAAATTGCTAATACATTAAGAGTGGGTGTGGGGGGGAAGTATGAATGACCAATATCAGAAAAGAAAAATGAGATTAAAATAGGATTAAAAGGTTTTAAGACTCTATTTTAAATGTTGTTTTGCCGATAAATTTAAAAGTTAAAAATGGGATAAATTTCTTGGAAAAGAAGTTATCAAAACTGAGACAAGAAAAAATGGAAAATCTGTATAGTTTTATATCTAAAAACCACATTGAATCAATAAATAAAAACATTTGTACAAAGGAAGCTCCAAATCCAAATAACTTTACCAGCAAACTCCTTGTTATTTAACTAAATGAACTAAAAACTTACACATATACAAAAACCCTCCACACAAATTTTTAGTTTTATTCATGATTGCCAAAACTTAGAAGAACCAAGATGTCCTTTCATAGGTGATAGGTACACAAACTGTGGTCCATTCAGACATTGGAATATTATTTAGCAATGAAAAGAAATGAGCTATTACATTACAAAAAGACATGGAGTCACCTCACATGCATATTGCTAAGTGAGAGAAGCTGATCTGAAAAGGCTACATATTGTATAATTCCAACCATTCTGGAAAAGGCAAAATTATGGAGGGGGTCAAAAGATCAGTTGTTGCTAGAGGCTTGGAGGAAGGGAGGAGGATGAAGAGTGGGAGCACAGAGAATTCTTAAGACAGTGAAAATATTCTGTATGATAGTGGAATGGTGGATACACGTCATTATACATCACAGATTTGCCAAAACCCATAGAATGTACAACATAAAGAATGAACCCTAATGTAAACTATGGACTTAATTAGTAATAATGTATCAATAATGGCTCATCAGTTGTAACAAACATCCCATACTAATGCAAAATATTAATGATTGGGGAAACTGGGAGGTGGGGGGGTGATGAAGGAGTGCATGGGAACTCTGAATTTTCTACTCATATTCCATAAATCTAAAGCTGTTCTAAAAAAATTTAGTGTATTAGTTCAGAAATAAATGAATTAGGGCTATGCCAGATAACTTGGATAAAGTTCCACTTGGTATCATTGAGTGAGAAATGCAATTTGCAGAAAAGTATGGAAAACAGGATTTTATTTCTTTATAGAATAAGCAATGACTAAAAGAATATCTATCATCATACAATTATTTGAATAAGGGCGAAAATATAAAATATGGAATATATATCCTAGGTTCTAAACATGTGATACCTGGGGAAAGGTAAAAAAAAAAAAAAAAAAAGGAAAAAAGAAAGGACTTGAATATTATATATATATAAGTATAATATATATAAATTCAATACATAAATACATAACATATACACATATATACAGATTTTATTTATAAAAATTATGTTTACATGTGGATGCATTCATACATTAAATATACTTTAAAAGAAATTATGTTTTTATGTCTGTATTCCCCACTATATTCCTAGATGTAAGAAATTGTTTCTTATTCATCTTTAAAACTCTGGGGACTTGTCTAGTGCAAGCCACATAGTCTATGTTCAAGAAATAAACCAAACTAACATAAAAATAAAATTTTACTTATAAAAGTGAAGCAGACGAAATGGGTAGCCCAAGGGTAACCAATTTGTGTAACGACAGCACTGAGACACAAGCCAGAGGTTCTAATCTTGAAGAGTATTTCTCATTTGTCATTTATCACCCTCCTATCCTCTCATGTCAACAATTATGTATTAAGTCTCTACTTTTTGCAAGTCATACATTTTTTTTTAAATCCTGGATTATTTTGACGCAATCCATTCTCGTTTCTGGGAAAGCTCTGAATGCTCTACTTGTAAGAGCCAAAAGGTATGTTACAGGCTAAAAATATTAAGAGGTTTAAGAAGGTTTGAGATCACTTGGGATGACAGATCCATCATGAGTTGCGAAAGGAAACCCAAAATGTTTTTGTTCATTTCATCTTTTGAAACAGACTCATCCATCTATTTAGGTTATAAACTTTGGGAACTATCCTCTGTCAGGCATTACTGGATGTGACGGGCTCACTCTCCTTGAGGAGTTCATAGTTGAATGGGGATTTGGACAAATAAATACAAGAAAAGAATCACAAGACATATATAACAGAGGTAAGTGGGGAGAGGTAGGGATCATAAGTTAGGCCTTAGGGAGGTTAGCAAGGCTGATGGAAAAGTTGATTGTTAGACTGAGTCTAAATAGCAAAGAACTGTCACCAGAGATGGGGTTAAAAAGGCATCACAGCCGAGAGACGTTGAAGCACAAAGTTAGGAAAGATTATGTTTAAGAGCACAAGCTTTGGAGTCTTCTAACCTGGATTCAAGACTGGCTATTCACTGAATGTTTGTTGCTGGCCCTCTACCATTCATATGTTGAAATCCTAATCCCCAATGTGATGATATTGGATGTGGGGTCTTTGGGAGGAAACTAGCTCATGAGGGTGGGGCCCTCATGAGTGAGATTAATTCCTTTATAAAAGAGACATCAAAAATATTCCATGTTCCTTCCTCCAGTTGAGGACATGAGGAAGATGTTCAACTATGTTCCATGAAGCGGGATGTCACTAGATGCTGACTTTGCTAGCACCTTGACCTTGGGCTTCTTTGTCAGCTTCCAGAGCTATGAGAAATAAATATGTTATTAACCCACCCAGTCTATGGTACTCTGTTGTAGCAGCTCAAATGGAGCAAGACAAGTCTCTACCATGTAATAGCAGGCAAGTTTCTTTCTAAGCTTCAATTTTTCTCTTTAGGAAAATGGGGCTAATATCAGCAATGATCTCATGAAAAGTTCATGAGGATGCAAGTGAAGTGCTGAGCAGAGCCCTAGAATATTGTGAACATGTCATAGTTGATGCAACTACTATCTCTGGGGCATTTAGCAGTGAATGGAGATGCTGGGGGAACATCTATACCAGGCTGCATAGTACTTATTTATTTATGTTTTCACTCACTTGCTCCCTTACTTGTTTGCAGCCACAATCTAGAAGTAATATTGTTCTTTCTGAAAGCAGTAACTCTGTCATGGAGAAGACATAGAGTAGAATCTAAAGAATATTTCACAGTAGACTTCCAAAGAAATAGAGTAGAACTAGACTTTTCTTTTGAAAAGATTTTGGATAGGTTTATTGAGACTTGATTAGTCAACTGGAATAATATCAGCATGTGATAAATGATGCAACTATGATTAATTCTGGAGCATTAAGCAACAAGTAGAAATTATGAGTTGCACATTTATGCTGTACAGAAAATTCTACTGGATAGTCTAAGAAGTAAAATAGAAGACAGAGTGTTCTACTTTCACTCATCTTATAATTTGGTGTTCTGCAATCAAAGGTACGAAGAGAAGAAAATAAGCTAATGTGATAGAGAGTGAATGGTGGACTATGGGAGAGCAGAGTGGCAGGCGGCAAAGTTAGGTAATGCAATCCAAGAAAGCCTGGACCTGAATTACTAAAAAGGGAACACTGTATGATAATCAAGAGAGGAAGGTTCCAGGAGGAAGCAATAGCAAGTACTTAGCCCTTAGATGGGAATGAATGAGGCTTGAGAAAACCGAAGAGTGGCGCCCTTAAAGCTTCTTTGGATCACTGAATCACCGGAAGCCCTTAAAACTACCCAGGCCTGGGCCCTGCCCATCACGGTGCTAAAATAGTTGATGTGGCGTAGGCTGCAGACATCTCTATTTTTAAAAACCTCCACAGGTGATTGATTGCAAGGTTCAGCCAGGGCTGAGAAGCACAGGCCAAGCATGTTGAGTCCAGAGAGACTAAGAGATGATGGATTAGCAAGGGTGGAACTGAGGTCCAATCACACAGGCTTCTAAAGATGCTGCGGTTAGAGTTTGTGTTTTATTCTGAAAGTGACGGGAAACCACTGATCATGAGAGCTTAAGCATCGGCATGACATAATCGAACTTAGGTTTTAAAAGGAGCACTGTAGGTACTTCCTGATGGCCCTGGGATGAAGGGAATAGCAGGTAAACAGCAAAAGCAGCTAACCGCACATGTAAACTCCGGTGACCCAGTGATGGTTGTCCAAATAAGGTTCGCAGTAAAATACAACCATTAGTATACACCACATGGCGCTTATTGACCTTGGCCAAATAATAAATTGAGCTGGTTTTTACTCTTCTATGTCTACCTTAACCTCATAGTCTTTATATATTTGTTCTTAACACGGGCAATTGTTATTCAATGGTTCTGGACCCTGGTTGCTCATTCAAATTTAAAAAAATGATGTCAGCTTCACTCCAGAGGCTGTAACTTACTAATCTGGGGATTGGACCTGGCCACTGGGAAGTTTTAAAGGCTACTCAAGTGATTTTTAAATCTATGGACAGCAATAAAAAACACTGAATTAAACAATCCATTAATTGGGAACAGATGTGTTAAAGTTGGCCTCAGATTCTGATTGGCTCCTAGCTGATAGGTTTAGTAGAACAGAGAATCTTCCATGTCCAGGAAATGGAGCTGGACACAGTGAGTCCAGGGTAAATATTATGATTGAAAATCACCATATCACAATGGGAAATGAAGTAGGAGATGGTTTTCTTGGCCTGAGTATAGAAGTGCTGGGGTGTGAGATAAGGCTCCTCAGTATTTATTATTTATTCTAGAATAAAAAGGCAGAGGTGGGGATCCCCAGCTTTATATTTTGTTTTCAATGCAGAATACCCCTACAGGTCTTTAATCTTTCCTACAAGTTTCAAAACTTCCTATACTTGACAACTGTTGTTAAATCCAGGAATAACTAAAAAGCTACAGTTAGCTCCCGGCAGTTTGCAGCCAGCCTAAACATGAAGAGGATATGTGGTTAAGCTTTCCTGAGGGGGGGGATCTGATGTTGGGCTGAGGTTCCCCCTTTAGAATGGTTTGTATATGGTGGGACCCAAAGACTGCAAGGTGGTCTGAGTCCATTTGCAAAGTCTCTTCTGGAGGATAGGAAGCATAACTCTTTTTATTCTTTATTATTATTTTTTAATAAATTTATCTTTCATTGGTGTTCAATTTACCAACATACAGAATAACGCCCAGTGTTCATCCCGTCAAGTGCCCCCCTCAGTGCCCGTCACCCATTCACCACCATCCCCCGCCCTCCCCCCCTTCCAGCACCCCTAGTTCGTTTCCCAGAGTTGGGAGTCTTTATGTTCTGTCTCCCTTTCTGATAACTCTTTTTAAAGTAAATACTCATTGAGAGTTTTACTTTATGTAAAGCTGAGACAAAGGAAATCAGGTATTGTGTTGCTGGCTGTGTAAGTTGTACATGTAAGCTTGCTTTTGTTTTTTATTTTTTTTGTAAGCTTGCCTTTAAATTATAAGTTCTCTTGTATTACCTTATGCTTTCAGTATCTATAGGGTATTACTCATACTTTTTCGTATTTGAAAACATTAAAAATGAACTTCAGGTGTTGGACTTATCTTTTATGAATGAGAATAAGCTATTTTTCCTTAAGGAGCTTTTAGTGCCTATGATATTATTTAGGTGTCAATCTTTTTTTTTTTTTAATTTACATTTTGTTAGTTAGCATAGAGTGTAATATTGGTTCCCAGAGTAGAAAACCGTGATTCATCACCTACGTATAACACCCACTGCCCATCACAAGTGCCCTCCTCAATACTCATCAGCCACCTAGCCCATCCCCCACACACACCTCTCCTTCAACCCTCTGTTGTTCCCCGTTGTTAAGAGTCACTTGTACTTGAGTGTCAATCTTAGATATTTGTGGACTTGAAATCAGTTATAAAATAACCTACTCATAAGATTCCTTAAATGTCATAGTAAGATAGCATTTCTTTTACCTTCACATAGTTGTACTCTAAGAGAATAAACTGTCCATCAGGAGACACTGAATAATCATTTATAGAGTGTTCAAATTCCTCCTGTCAAGCAAGTGGAAAAAAAGAACAATTGAACAATTTCATTTAGCGATCATTATTGAGCACTTACTATGTACAGGGTAGGGTTCGACATGTGGCTTATGCCACGGGAGCTCCCAGAAATGGCACATTCCCCCACACAAATGACCACAATGGAGGATATATGGTGATCAGAATTTGAGAACCAGGGAGGGAAGAATTCTTTCTAACCCAGGAAAGACCACTGTGAGGGTAGAGATCAGGAAGAGAGAGAGAAGTTTCCTGGTAGAGGGAAGAGCGACAAAGCAGGTGTCAGAAAGGGCATGCGTATTAAGATGATCCAGAGGTTAGGCGTAACCTGAGTACAGCATAGGGTATGCCAGGCAACGTATAAGGTGAGAGGGCATAAAATTAGAAAAACAGCTGGGACTTAAATATAAGAAGTGGAACCATAAAACCACTTTTTGCACATGGATGTGATACAATCTTGTCTGTCTTTACAAAGACGCCCTGGTGACATGGTGGCTGACATGAGATGAGAGGGGTTGCATCAACCCTGGACTTGGGCAACGCAGCAATCTCACCTCCAGAATGGAGATAGGGACACAAGTACTAGAGCGCTAACAGATTAAAAAGGCATTGAACCAGGACTCTACAGTGGAAACAGAAATCCGAGGGACACTTGACACTGCAGAGAGAGAAACGATAGGGTTTGTTGAGTATCTCTAAATACAGGGATGGTAGAGACTCAAGGAGGATTCTGAGGATTTGAGGAGTAGAATTTCACTTTTTAGTCTAAGCGACTTGGAGGGGAGCATTGTTTACCAAGATCGGGAACTCAGGAAGAGAATAGGGTGCTTTCAGTTTTCGAGGAGAGTGAAGGGGAAATAACTAATTGAGCTTGGGATACTGAGTTGAAAATACCTGCAGGACATGGGTGGGCAGGAGCAAGGAAGCTATTATTAGAAATAGAGATTTCGATCTCAGCAAGAGGTTAGTGTTGAAAGTGTGCATCTGAGAATCAAGGCCCCCTCACCCCCCCACCCCCCAAAAGGAGAGCCTTGATGCTGTGGAAGTGCATGAAATTTGCTGAAGGAGAGCGGGCAAACTGCGGAGAAGGGCCAGCAAGTGAAGACAGAGCCCTGACAAGGGCACTTACGCTTAGGAGTAGGGGCAGAGGAAGAGGAATCGTCAAGGGAGACTAGAAGGTAGCCAAGGCAGGGAGCATTCCAAGAAGGAGAGAAAGATCCACTGTGCCATATGCTGCAGAGAGAGTTCAACAGGATGAGAAATGATAGTACTCATGATTTGAAAGGTTATGAAAAAAAAATCCTCAGAATTTCCTTAAAGTATGAATGAATTATGCGATCAAACATACAAAGGTACTGTTCTCCAAGAAAATGGAGCTGTTTCCGTATTCAGCATTGAATAGCAAGATATTATTTTCTTGTTTGTAGAGGTATTCGTGATCTAAAAAAAGAAAATGGCCAGATCAGTATTTCAAGTTGTGATTCAAAATCCTCAGAAGCTAAAGATTATACAGAAAAAAAAAAAACCTAAGGTTTAAGCTCACACCAGCACTAAACAAGCATTTCTAAGTTGGAAAAACATTACGTGATGAATATTACACTAGTGTGCATCCATTTTCCCATCATTATTGTCAACGTTTCAATTCACTTTTAACTTTTTATAGTCCATAACAAAGAAATACTGAGGTTTATTTTCTTTTGTACCTGTAAGTAGGAAAAAATACTCTCCCATATGGTTTAACAAAACAAGGATATCTTTCTTCTCAGGATATCTTTCTTCTTCACAAAAGCACCCCAGGACCTAACTAGAAGGAGCACAAGCATAAAAGTCTGTCCCCTCCCCCGAAAAGTCCTTACCTGAAATCCAACGCAAAGAGTAGAATTTCAGCCTAAAAGTATTTTTTAAATAATCAGTTAGAGTGTAAGTTCTGCGACTGTCAGCTGCAGCATCATCTGTTGATTAAAAAAAAGAGCCAAATGTTCAGTAAGATGGAATAACCTAAGTTTGGGATAAAACAAACAAATGGATCACTACAGTATACACTGGTCAAAAATGCAGGAATTACGCTCATAAAATGCAAAACACATTCTGAAAGATCTCAGGCTGGGTGGATGGGGTAGAAATGCACTGAAGTGTTAAAGCATATGTGAGTGCTGTGTCTCTCTGAGCTATATTCGTGCCTGGCTTAGTGAGCCTCCCTATGAAGGTCTAGATTCACAAGATCCAATGGAAATATAAGGGAGTACATTTTCTAGTAGCCATATTTAAAGATTTGTAAGGTGAAAATAATTTTAGTAGCATATTTTATTTAGCCCAACAGACTCAAAATATTATCATTTCAACATGTAATCAATATTTAAATTTTATTAATGAGCTTTTTCACATTCTTTGTTTTTATACTACTTCTTTGAAATCCAGTATGTCATCTATGATTACAGCATGTCCCAATCCGACTAGGCACATTCCCGGTCAGTAGCTATGGGTGGTCATGTAGTGGATGGCACAAGGCTAGACCGCCCTTTTAGGCCTGAAGGTTCACTTCCAAGCGCTCTTGCTTTGCCCGGACCTTTCAGACTGCTGATCACATAACTCACTGATCTTTGTTTCTATGATGACCTTTCCTTGAACTTGGGGGGGGGGGGGTGGTCTATGAAACTCTCCTTGAGATTCTAGGGCACTTCACTTCTCCTGACCTCTGACCCTTAATTTTCCATCCTCCTTTGACTTTATTTTTCTCTATTAACCTCTAAGGTAGAAATGCCCAGAGCATCAGCTTCTTTGCCCTTCTCTGCCTCCATTTCTCCTAGAGGACTCTAGAGAATATGACTTCCTGGGCTTCAGGCATATTTTCCATTTGAATACATGACAAAACCTATACTCATTACCTTAGCCTTCCACACCCCACACTCACATTTCTGGTGCTGTGTTGGGCCTTTTTAGTTGACTTGTCCCAATCTAACCCTAGACTTACCTTGTCTAAAATAATTCCTTCCAAAATAATGTTCCCTATGGGATTTGTGTGGTTTTAGATTCTGTTACTGGAGATCCAAATTCAAAGTCTGAAAATCATTTTGATGTCTCCCTCTCTTTTACTACCACCTGCATCCAATTTTGTCTTTTCTGTCTTTGCCTCTCTTCCTCAGCCTCTTCCCTGCAGCATCTCCAACTGCTTTCCGGGCTGTCACAGTCCTCCACCCGCCAATTCCCTCCTCTCTCATGAAGACTTCAATACTGCCTCCTTTGACTTCTGCCCTCACACTACTCATTTGGCTTTTGTAATTAATAACTTGTGTTAATGACTATTTTTCCATGCCTACCAGTGTGGTGTACTCAGCTAGGCCACGTATTCATTGAAGAAAGGGCCTTGGGTTGCTGTTTGTTTGTCTATTTGTTTTTCATCAACTTAGTACCTAGCATGGGTCTATGCCATAGTAGGTACATACAGTTTTTGTTGATGACATAGGATATCATCCTACAAGCCTGACGACGCCAGTGTGATTCGCCAATCACGGAGCCTCCACTGATGACGAACAGTCTAAGGAGGTTTTCCATATACTCTACTCTTTCCACATACTCACAAACATATGCTCACAAAATCAGCCACCATTATAACTTTTCTATAACTGTTCTTACTCTTTTGGGGATTGAAAAGCCAGTAGCAGCTTCTCTTGTTAATTTTTTACAGAGTGTGGAAAGGCAATTCTCTCACAGGAAATGCTCTTTCAAAAGATGTTCTTAAGATCTTATTTCTTTGGATCTTATCTGATAACGTAGCCTTGTTATCAAGTCTTGTACAAAACTATCGTAGCCTTGTACAAAACTTTCCTTTTCAAGGACAAAATTGTTACCCTTTATTACTTTATTGACTTTGTTTAAGCCTAGTTTGCTAAATAAGTAAAAGATTAAAAAAAAAAAAAGCAAAAAAAAAACCTTTGTATATTTTTTTTTCCACTTTAAGCCTGCATTTCACCCTGGAAAATTAGCAAGATGTTTGTTTTTGTTCACAGAGATACAGCAAATGGGTAGAACCAGCCCTTGGACTTGCCAACTTTAAACAAGAAGTAAAGCCCTGTGCTACAGAAAATATTTGAAACTCATATTGGACTACAAAACTACAGATCTATAGGTTTATCCACAAAATACCCTCAACTGTTTGTATTCGTCCAATCATCTTTGATACTTCAAATGGCTATAAAGTGAGTACTGTTTGAAAAATACTGTGGAGGACATATACCCTGCAATCAAGAGCTATTAGTCTAAAATGGACGCAAAAGACATTCTAAAATTAGTACAACCCAAGATATAAATGGTTCACAGTCCTATATTACCTTCTGATATAGGTATCTAGATAGACCTATTTATATAGAACAAATTACACACACACACACACACACTTATATTGCAATGAACTGAATGTGTCCTCCAAAATGGCTATGTTGAAATCCTAACCCCCAATGTGATGGTATTGGGAGATGGGACTTTTGGGAGTGATTAGGTCATGGGGGTAGAGCTCTCATGAATGAAATCAGTACCCTTAAAAAAAAAAAAAAAAAGAAACAAACCCAGAGCTCTCTTGTCCCTTCCATGTGAGGACACAGGAAACAGGCCCTCACCAGACACCAGACACTTAATCTGCCAGCACCTGAGACTTCCCAGCCTCCAAAACTGTGAGAAATAAACATCTATTGTTTAAGCCACCCAGCCTATGGTATTTTTGTTAATGCAGCCTGAACAACCTAAGCCTTATATATAAAGTAAAACAGACATATCAACTTAGGACATCTTTCACTGACTCTTGATTGTGTAAGGAGAGAATTAACTGAGTACTTACAGCAGACTTTGTACAGTGTTATCTCAATTAAATGCTATCTCATGGAAGGGTAAATGCCTTGGTTTCTTAGGATAACACACCTAAACCTAGGATACTAAAATAATTGAGGCAAAATTCCCTGTGGCATCATCTGCTGCCCAGGGTGCTACCCCTCATGTTCATGATGCATGACTCACTGAGCACTTTCCCCTCCCCTGTCCCAGACAACGCTGAGCTCATTCTCTCATCGGGCCACAGCTTTCCTAAGCCCATCATGTCTACCATGTTTGGGCTCCCTTCTGCTCATAATGGGCCCAGGATGATTTTAATCCATCTACTGATGTCCCAGATATCAACACTGATGCCACACTCTTGCTACGACCCAGGACATCTGTGAAGGCCCAGGCCGCCTTTGGTTTGTGTCAGGCTCACTCAGCCACTTTACAATGACCCTGCGAGCTGCTTTCCAGATCCTGGCTACCCGATCCCGGAACAGTGTTGTTGAATTGGAGCAAATCAAGCAACAAATGTTCCTTGTTTTTTTTTTTTTTTTTTTTTTTTTGCCTTGCCATTTGATAAGCAGTGCACATTGGAAGATACTCTTGAAATATCTAGATAAGCGAGTTCTGTGAGACGTGAGTGCCAAGTCCAGGTTTTGACCTTTAGCAAGTTCATAGTTTGTTGCCAAGTTACAACCTATTCTGTAAAACACTTACAGGACATGCTCATGTGTCTTCTCCTTTGCCTACTAGCTCACTGACAGGGCACTGCTGTGGCAACAGATGAAGGTCTTTGGCTGCTTGTGTTTTCCTGGTGGGCCTGGGACATGTCGTTCACTTGACTTATCAGTTCAAAGCATTGTGCTAGCCAAGTAAAGCAGTTAATCATATGTTACCCATCAGCTTATACAGAAACTCTTAGATCCGTGTCTTCTTTAACTTCAAAATCAAAAAAAGGTTAACAACTTTAGGTTTTACTTTTTTGGTGAGAACAGCTATTGGGTTGAACCACCTGAAAATGTCATTTCTATCAGACAAAAATGATAGAATAGCAGTATTTAAAATGATTCAACCTAATAACAAATACCATACATCAAAGTGTATGGTATCCTAACTCGTTCTTGTTGTAGGATCAAAATCACTTCTGAATAAAAGTATTTCCAAAATGCTAAGATCCAAGTAAGGAAGTAGTGTAGTTTCATGGAATAGTCTTGCCTTGACCAGTTGTTACTTTATGACGACAGGATTTTTTGAGTATTTTATATTCATTAACAATAAACTTTTTTTTGTCTGTATTTGACTATGATATGTAATATTTCTACTTCACAAAGATAAACTGTTTTGGTAAATAAGTGGCTAATGAAATGCAACTAAAAAAGAAATGTGCTCTTTATGGCTCGTAAACTCATTAAGTTGTTAAACACAGGAAAAAGATTTCTGGTTATAGAGTTCTTGTGTTCCATATGGTAATCAGTTAACATTTTGTATTGATGCTAAAGAAATGAAACGAGTGTCGTTTTAGAATTTGCCACAGCAAAATAGCAGCCTTGACATAGGGACAGAGGAAGCAAAATCGAGAAGGCAGATCATACCTTGGATTATCCAGGAGCATATGCAGGCTACCACCCATCTGAATTGATCCAACAAATACCAATAAAGTGTTGGGTCCCTGGTGGCTTTGAAATCACAGAGCCTGGATTTCAGCCTAGGTCTAATTCTTGTGCCGAGGCCTCAGGAAAATTACTGAATCTTTCAAAAACTCAACTTTTTAATCTATAAAACAAGAACATGGCATTGCGTAGCCCATGGGGACTTGCCATGGTTAAGTGGGACAATGTATATAAAATGCTTAGCTTAGGACGTAGAATTTAGGAAGCTCTCTAGTTATGTTACACTATTTATTGTTTTGTTCCAAGCATGTACCAGGCAATCAGGATACAGACACGATAGAGTCTCTCCTCTCAAGTCCCGAGCAGTGGGACTGAGTTTAGGACCTTACCTGCAATAAAGTAATCATTCAAATAATAAGTTTCATTATGTTCATATCCTAAACGATCCTAATAAGACAGCAGAAGAGCAACACACTGAGAAAACATCTAGGATAAGCACGATCTAATCATTTGCTAAGTGCTAATGAACAACACTTCCTCCCTTGGACGTGTTTCATGCCAATCCCGCTTCCATAGTGGGAGTCAGCGGTTTACAGCATGGAAGTAAAACACCGACCCGGGTGGACTGAGAGGATTTGTGAACAGTGATTTTTTTGGGGGTTACTAACACAGGATACATTAGACTATAATCACAATTGCCAGATTCATCTCGATGAAAGAAGCACCCCAGGTACATCAAGTGACCGCTGATAAACGTGCGACCAAGGAGCTGGAGCCTCTAGAACCCGAGACTGTGTCCTCCAGGCATTTATTTGGAAGATCAGGGTGTCAGATGACCAAACTTTCATTAAAAATACAATCACTGTATTTTCCAAAGTCTACTCTGAAAGGCCAAACGGATGGTACAATGCATATCCCCCAGAATAGCAACAGTTTGGGATAAAGGGAGCACCGCAGTAGGAGGCTGTCTGCCATGACTCCAGCCTCAGCTCCTCCTCCCCTCATATCACTCCTCTCTATCCGCAGTGGCCTCCTGGCTGTGCACTAGGCACACTCCGCCCACTGCCACCTTGGGGACTTTGAATTTGCTGTACTCTCCTCCTGGAATGTTCCTGACCTCAAATATGCCCAAACCTTGCTTCCTTACCTACTCCAGGTCTTTATTTAAGACCTGATCCCCCCCATGACATTCTCTATTGTCCTTCTTGCTTTATTTATTTTTTCCTTCACAGTGATACCATCTATCATACTTTACTTATTTATCATATCAGATCATATACTTTACTTATTTATCTTGTTTGCCATTTGCCTCCTTTGATTGAATGCAAACTCCACAGGAGCGCTGATTTTGTTGTGTTTGGTTGTTTTTACTATCATATGACCACAGCCTAGAACAGTGCCTGGCAAACAAAGAAGAGTCCCCAAGTATTTGCTGAATGAAAAACTAAAAGCCAGACAACACAAACACAAGAACACAAATAGGAACACGGTTCCAAATGCCAGCATTGTGAACTCCAAATGACAATGGAAGTAGGAAATGGCAGTGCACTTGGCCAGATGGGTCTAGTCAGAGGACTGGCCAGTAGGAGAGGAAGAACTTTGTTTTTCTTGCAGATCCCGTCAGCATGTGCCCAGAAGTGGCACCTGGCCCAGACTCTGCCTCCTTCCGAAAGCCCAACCCGCCCTCATCGTGGCTCCTGCTGGTGGCAGAGCATTTGGGTGCCTCACACCCTTTTTGAAGAGTTTTGAACCTGGATCTTCTATGTCCTTCTCCCCCTTGATCTCAACCCCTAAAGGTCGCACATTCCTGCAGCTTTTATCTCTGGGTTACCTCAGAATTTCTCTTTTACTCTTTAATTTGTGCAACCACTTTTTATAAATCCCTCTGCTGAAACACCGAGTGAGATTTCTATATCTGTCACGCACTATACTTTAACAATATAAGGACGTACACATTTTACCTATGATATAAGGTCCTTTTAGGCTCTAAGCATCCAATATCTAGACCTGACATTGGCAGCCTCTTCTTAAGGGGGCAGCCCATAAATATTTCGGGTTTTGTGGGTCTTGCATCTGAGTTGCAACTAATCAAGTCTGCCTGTAGCTTGAAAGCAGCCACAGACATGTAAATGGATGGGTGTGGCTGTATTCCAATAAAACTTTATTTATAAAAACAAGTGGCCAGGGCAGCTGGGGTGGCTCAGCACTGCCTTCAGCCCAGGGCCTGATCCTGGGGACCTGGGATCGAGTCCCATGTTGGGCTCCCTGCATGGAGCCTACTTCTCCCTTTGCCTGTGTCTCTGCCTCTCTCTCTCTCTCTCTCTCTGCATCTCTCATGAATAAATAAATAAAATCTTAAAAAACAAACAAACAAACAAACAAGTGGCCAGACTTAGCTTTCTTTGATGACGCTGGGGAGACATTCCTCAGAACTGTAAGCAACAAAACCCAAAAACGTAACTGTTCCCAAGATTGGTTTTGAAAGATGGGTATCAGGGTTGAAATTCTAATTGCCTTGAAACAATAAGAATATTAGCATAAGACTTCGATATATATGCAGAAAAGTGAAAGTGGACAGAATACTCACATCTCAAAATTCAGGTCAAGTTGAAGATATCGATGGCCACTGCCAAAAAAAAAGGTGCAAGGCCAGAAGGTCTTCCTGATCTAAACCCAGTTTACACTGCCCTACTCACTCTGCCTTGACCCCAGGAATGAGTAAGGAAGTGCAGCCCACCTAGGAAGCCTGCACTGAACAGGGTATCAGTGCTGCTCTATTCCTTTTTGAAATGGAAAGTGTTTGCTTGCTTTTTTTTTCCTTCCTTCCTTCCTTCCTTCCTTCCTTCCTTCCTTCCTTCCTTCCTTCCTTCCTCTTTCTTTCTTTCTTTCTTTCTTTCTTTCTTTCTTTCTTTCTTTCATTCATTCTCTCTCTCCCTCTCCCTCTCCCTCTCCCTCTCCCTCTTTCTCTCTTTCTTCTCATTATAGTCACTTCCCCACCCCTTGATAGGACTGCTGGGAATAAGTCAGACCTGTACAATAATGGCCAACGTTCATATTTATAAGGCTTTTATGCCCCACAACACTGACTGACATTAAACAAATGTAATCCAAGGTGATGAGCAAAAGTTGAAAGAACTGTGTGGATGAATGACCCACATGCCCAGGAAACATTCAACTATTTTAACAAAGGACTGTTTTCCCTTGAAAAATACTCAAAAGTAGTTATAGTGAGACATGAAGGGAAGGTGTTACCATGAAAGCTAAGAATGATTAGTCTGTGATAGAAAGAAAACTGATTAGAGGATGTCAGCATTTGGTGACGCTGAAAGCTCTAATACTGAATCACTGAAGAATTTTCCGGAAAGATTTATAGGCATAATCAACAAAGCTATTATGTGATAAGTGTGTTGTCCTCCAGGATACAAGGAAAGATAATCACTGGAAAACCCTGTCATGAAAGTTGGCTTTCTCAGAATTCTCCAGGCAAAACTTTAAAGAGTGTGAGACAAGTGTTATTGTGGTACCTACCATAAAAAAAACTTAAAACTACATAAAGAATTACAAATACAGAGTTATTCCAGTGTGCTGGGCCGTGCTAGGCATTGTGACCCTTAACAAGTTATTCTCACCTCAATTTTATAGGTAAGGAAACAAAGGTGCAGACAGAGAGAGTAAGTGGATCAAGTCCCATGACTACTCAGCTACAGCTGAACCAGGCAGCTTGGCTCTGAAGCCTGTGGTTATAAACACTCTTCTAGACAATCTGAGTGTTTGGGAGAGTGGTTGTACATGGTCGATGCTATGCTGGCAATTTTTGTGAATTGCTATAGATGCATGAGACTTTATGGAACTGTTCAAATTCAATGTTTACAATGAATCCAGACAGATAGGTTGGTAATATCATTTGGACTTGCAGAGTTGGTAGGTTGCATTTTAGAACATAAATTGTTCTAGTGCTGCAAAGTCAAAGGGATACCATTTTTTTCCCGAAAACCTCAGAATTTTCTTTTTGGGCTATTATAAAAATGGCAACTTTGTGGGGCACTTGGGTGGCTCAGTTGGTTAAGCATCTGATTCTTGATTTAGGCTCAGGTCATGACCTCAGGGTCCTGGGATCAAGCCCTGCATCAGGCTCCACACTCAGTGGGGAGTCCGCTTGAGGATTATCTGTCCTTCTCCCTCTATCTAAACCCACCTCTCTAAAGTAAAAAAAAGGATTCAAAAAAAAAAAAAAAAGGTGACTTCCTGGAAAGGAGGTTGTACCACCATCATTCTTTCTTCCATGGTGCATCCAGAAACTCATCATCTTTTCCCTGAACTCATAAAAAGGAGTCATAAAAGTAGGAACTTGTAACAAGTTCCTTTTCTTCCTTTCTTTTCTTGCTTCCTGGATTTAAACATAACACAATCCTGAATAACTCATGCCCTGCAGGACTCATTGTCACAAGAGTCTGAAGTTATCCAATAAAAGGATAAAGTGATTCTTCCTTTATAGCTAAAGTCACATGAAGAGCCTTCTCCCCCACTATGCTTCCCACTTTGCCTCCAATCCCTATCTTCTTTATCCTAAGGGATGCGTTTTCATCTCTTCTCCCTCAGCATGCAGTGTCTTCTCGCTCCTCACTCTGCCCTGCCCTTAAGCACGTACAGGGTGTAGCTATCAGAAGAAATATTTACCTGACCATGTTGCCGTCTCATTTCTCTGCCTGTGTTTATCAGCCAACATCTCAAATCACCAGTCCACGTGGGTGGTCTTCTTCTTCTCACTGCCTCTCCTCATGTCCCTGGGTCTATCCCTCACAACTTACACCACACCCGTTTCTCTCTCCTGGTCTTCAGTGCTTATTTTCTGTACTACATGTTTTGTTGATTAATCAAGCAATTTTATATCATTATTTGGATATTTAATCTAAACAGTCTTGTTCAGACTAGACAAGTTATAAGTAAGCTGGAAGGATGAATTCTTTCATCTTCATCAGACAGCTGCTAGCCCTGTACTCTACAAATAGGAGGTGCTCTACAAATGGATGCACTCTGCCAATGGATAACTTGACTCCATAGTTACAAATATAAGTATTTTAATCAGAATTAGAGCAACATTAAAATGTTAATCAAATTTTCTCACATCAGCTCCAAGATAATTCCTTTAATTCACCAAATATTTGTCAGGTGATACTGGGTCGAAAAGTATCCTTCCCCCTTTCTCCCCCACCCCAAATTATATCCACCTGGAACCTCAGAATGTGACTATTTGGAAACAGAGTCTTTACACATGTAGTTAGTTGAAATGAGGTCATACCAGAGTAGGGTACGCCCTAAACCCAACCACTGGCATCCCTAGAGGAAGGCCATTGCAGACCTAGAATACAGAGAGGACCATGTGGAAACGGAGGGAAGAAGGCCATGTGGAAATGCAAGCAGAAAGAAGAGTAATTCAGCTACAAGCCAGGGAATACCAATGACTGCCAATAACCGCCAGAAGCCAGGAGAGAGGCAAGGAAGGATTCTTCCCATGAACCTTCAGAGGGAGCATGGCCCTGCTGACACCTTGCTTTCAGACTTCTAGCCTTCAAAATCACGAGACGATATTTCTGTTGTTGTAAGCCACCCATTAGTGGTTGTTATGGCAGCTCTAGGAAACCAACACAAACACCCACCGTGTTCCTTGATTTTTATGGGCCCTAGAGATATAAAACATGAAAAACGTGAACAAAACATGCAAAACTTTTACTCCCAGGAAGCTTACATTCAAATAGGGGAAAACATAGAAACAAAGAGTAAGTACATAATGCCATATGTCAGGTAGCAAAGGTGCCAGGGAGAAAATAAAGCCGGGAAGGGGAAAAGGAGCGTCAGGTTTGGGGAGAGTGCTGTGTTCAGTAATTTGGTGATGGGAGGCCCCAAGGATAAGGTGGTATTTTAGCAGAGACCTGAAGGAGGCAAAGGGATAAGCAACAGACAGTTCCAGGAAAGAGGAATCCTGGCAAAAAGATCTGCAAGTATAGGGTCTCTGAGACAGGATGGGTGAACGATGAGGAAGCAGCAGGGGAGGAAGGCAGAGGGGCAGTGAGGCTCAGGTCATATGGGCCTTGTGGGCCATTGTAAGGATTCTAGTCTTTACTCTGAAAGATGGAAAGTCATGGAATGGTTCTGAACATAGAAGAGTGTGATCAGATCTGTTTCAAAATGGTCACTGTACCTGTTGCTGTGTAACAAATGACACAAACATAGTAGTTTAATACAACACCCACATATCAGCTCAGGGTTCTGTGGGTGGGAATTCCAGCCCAGGATGGCTGGATTCCCCACCCAGGGTCTCACAAGGCAGAAACCCAGGCATCGGCATCGGCCAGACTGAGCTCTCACCTTCATTTGGAAGCTCTGGGGGTGGGGGTGGGGGTGGGGATGGGAGTGGAGGTGGGGGGGCATGGTTGGGGGAGAGCTGCTTCCAAGCTCATGCAGGTTGTTGCCAGAATTTAGTTTGGCGCAGTTGTAGGAGTGATGTCGGTGTTTCCTTGCTGCTACCAGCCAAGGACCGCTCTCACTTCCTAGCGGCCTCTCACACCCCTTATCACGTGGCCCCTCCAAATCAGCAATGGTGTGAAAAATCTTTTTTGTGCCTCAAATCTCTGACTACCCTTTCTATGAGCAGCCAGAGAAACTGTTTTTTGTTTTTTGTTGCTTTTAAAGGACTCATGTGATCAGCTCAGGCCCACCTAGGTAATCTCCCTTTCTCGAAGTGGACTGTGCCACAGAACACAACCTAATAACCAGAATTAAATCCATCATATTCACGATCTCAGAGATTGTACATGGAGGAGAGGAGGAAATTTAGGGAGTCATTTTATTTTATTTTAAAGATTGTTTATTTGATAGAGAGTGAGAGAGTGAGTGTGCAAGAGGAGGGAGGGGCAGAAGCAGAGGGAGAGGGACAAGCCAGTGGGGAGACCAATGTGGGGCTTGATTACAGGACCCTGAGATCATGACCTGAGCTGAAGTCAGACACTTAACTGACTGAACCAGGCAGTCCTGGGGAGTCATTTTAGAATTCTGCCTCCCATAGTCACCTTGCCTGTTGTGATGAGAGTGCACTCTGGAAAAGTTAAAGAGACTGGGAGATTTTTTGCAAGAATTCAGGTGAAAGGTGATGGCCTCTTGGACTGGGGATAGCAGTGGAGGTGATAAGATATGGTCAGATTTTGAAAGAACATGAAGGTAGAAGTGATAGGATTTGCCAACCAACTGGATGTTGAGTATAAATGAGTCTGTGGAGTTGAGAAGAACTGCATAGATAGATCTTGACCTCAGAAACTAGAGAAATGGAATTACTATGTGATGAGACAAGGTGCACTATGGGAGGAACAGGTTTGGCAGGACTTTGGGGGAGATGTTGCTTTGCAAGGCCAGTAACATCCAAATGGATGTGACTGTTCAATTATGCAGATAGAGTTTCAGAAAAAGGTCTGGTTTGACCACTGGGGGCCTTGTCAGGTTATAGAGCATGTTTAAGGCCATGGGAGTGCATAAGATCACCCAATGGAAGGAAGGAAGGAAGAAGTTCCAGGATGGAGTCCTGGTCCATTCAAGGTTAGAAGCCAGACATGAAGAGAAACTTCTAAGGAGAATGAAATGAAGCAGGTAGAAGGAACACCAGGAGAAGAGTGGAAACCCAGAGGAAGGGGAAAAGAAGAAAGATCAACTGACAGGACAGTGAGGCACAGATGGAGAACTGGGCTTTGGATTTAGGAACACACAAGTTAGGGACCTTGAGGAGAACTGAGCTGTTTCAGTGGCAGGGTGGAGGTAGGCCTTGTTCTGGGGGAGTTAAGAGAGAATGGGGAGAAGAGCTGTAGACAGAGATACTATATAGCTCTTTGAGGAGTTCTATGGTAAAGAAAGCAGGGAAAGGGACGGGGAGATTGGCAAGGATGTGGAAGCCAGAGAAGATTCTCCTCCCTCTCGCCCCCTCCTCCCTCTCGCCCCCTCCTCTCCTTTCTGAGCACAATTAGATAGAGAGGAGAAAATGATGATGCAGAGGGCATGGAGTCCTATTTCTATGCAAAGCAGAAGGCGTGGAATCAGCTCCCAAGGGAGGATCTGGCCTCCAACAGGTGCCAGCAAAGTTCACCTAGTGCCCTGGGAGAGGCTTCTGGGAATAGAGGACAATCTCTTTTTTGAGGGCCTCTGTTTTCTCATTAAAATAGGAAGCCAGGGACGCCTGGGTGGCTCAGTGGTTGAGCATCTACCTTTGGCTTAGTTCGTGACCCTGGGGTCCTGGGATCGAGTCCCACCTCGGCTCCCCACAGGGTGCCTGCTTCTCCCTCTGCCTGTGTCTCACATGCATGCATGCATAAATAAATAAATAAAGTCTTTTTAAAAAATAAAATAGATCTCCAGGTTGTCAGCTGAGAATGAGCCTGGAGAGGAGATGCTGGGGGTTTGGGGAAGGGAGAGACACAATGTAGAGTCCACCAGGACCATGAGGAAGGGAGCAGGTGGGGAGCATCAGATTGCCAGGCCTTAAAAGAAGCCACTGATGTGGGACTCTAGATTTTCTTTTCAGTACAGTCAAACCACTTGCATCTCCATAAAATAATTACCATGTCGACTAATTTTTCCTCCTGGAGATTTAACAACAAAAGATTGGAGTCATCAAATCCAGACACTGTGAAGTTACTTCGTTTTTATTTACTGACTGTATTTTGTTTTTAGGGCCATTAATTATTTCAAATCCTACTTTTCCGGGTCAACTTTTGCAGGTCTCATGTTTACCATGTATCTTAAAATGCTGCTCTTTTTATTTTCTCTTGACTATTTCTGCTACGTTTGTGCATTATTCATTGGATAAAATACGACAATTTATATGGGCTTTCAATGAAAAAATCGAGAGTAATTTCCCTCAGATGTTTCTGACCTGCTCTACTGTCTCAGTTTTGTATCTTAAATGTTTCAAATTCAACTCCTTCCCATTCTTAATCACGTTAGATGCCAAGCCAAAGCAGGTCCTAGGCTCAAAATGCCTTTAGGATGAAAAAACACAGCATTGAAACACTATGCGATAAACTCGGGCGGTTAGGAAAGCAAGTGAGAAGAGGGGAAAGGGAGTTATACGACCAGATTCTTTAGAGATCAGAGCTGGCTTGACATCTATTTTCTTTTGTTAGCAAATTAAATCTTTCAATACAATGAAAAGAAAGCCATGAAAAAATATATGATATGCAGACATAAACACCCCCCCCCCAATTTCTTTCTTTTGGAATTCCCAACTCAACTTAGGTAATTAATTACCCTCCCCCTTCCATGTGTTAAGGAAAGAGTTTCCTCCTTATCCCAGAAAGATGAGTCTTGGTTAATCTAGTTCAAAAGAAAATCCAGAACCCAACATACCATTCCCCTTGTCGGTGATTAGACTAGAATGGGCGAGTGACACAAATCTGGCCATTGAGATGTGAGGGAGAGTCTGCCTTGGGCCGAGGGCCTTCTGGAAAAGCTTTCCCTTCCTGATACGGATGAGGAATAGCACCATCTTCTACTTTGCCAAGTAGCTGTGCGAGCAAATGATGTGCTTCGATGGCACCCACGCTCGACCCTGAGAGGACAAGCTTGAGAACAGGAGCCAACAGGAGGGGTGCACTGAAAAGAAGGAAAGGTGCCAGGCCCTTGAGGATGCTGTTGGACCACTGCATTAACACACTCTGCAACTGCCTTACTTCTACGCTTCCAATTACGTAAGATGCTAATAATAGTACAATAGTAACACTCTCTAGTTTACATTTTTTTAAAAAAAGATTTTATTTATTTGAGAAAGAGTCAGAACAAGTGTGGGGGGGGGGGAAGGAGAGGAAGGAGGGGGCAGAGGGACAGGAAGAAGTGACTTCTCGTTGAGCAGGAAGCCAGCCAGAGATGCAGCTTGATTCCAGGACCCTGAGATCATGACCTGAGCCAAAGGCAGAGGCTTAACTGACTGAGCCACCCAGGCGCCCTGTAACACTTTATAGTTTAAACAACTTTTGGTCGGCTACTCTGTTACTTGCAGCCAGAAACATTCTGTTTGACACAGACCTGGTACAGAATCAGGTGCTGTAATCGTTGAGGACTAATCAACCATATAGGTGAACTGTGTGCCTGGGAGGCTGTCTGGTGGCTCCAGCATTGGAAGGATTGTATTCAGACCCATTAATTATTAATCCTTTATGCCTGATTGGTTTCTCTACAAGGCTTCACTGGACAGTATTTATCATTGGCCTTTAGTGCTTTCATAGCACTTTGATCATTTACTATAAGGACACTTAACCCTTTTCACTCTAGTTAAGGTACATGTTACCTTTAATATTGGGAATTGCTTGTGGGCAAGGGCCGTATCTATCATCTTTATATCTCTAGTGGATGAGGAAGCACCTGGCATGTAGAAAATGTTCCATAAATATTTGCTGAATTGGACAATTACCATCTGTTGACAAGCGTGGGCTAGGTGCACAGCGGAGAATGCCTCCCTGAGTCCTGCCTCCTGCCTCTGAAGCAAACACAGCAGGACAAAGGAAATAGTTCAGAGGAACCACTGTAGATTAGCTCTCATGGGAAAGACAGAGCCCGGAGAGCACGAGAAAGTTCTCCACTTGGACTATGCAGACAGCTGTTCAAGGAGTCATCCTTATCTCCACTCCTTTCCTCACCTTCACTTCTTTGCTCCTTACCATACACTGTTTACCTCCAAATTACATCCTGTTTTCTCTCTCTCACTCTTTTTTTTTTTTTTTACATCTCCAATACTACACCCTGTCCAATCTGCCATTCTCTTTCACCAATGCCCCCCACCTGCCTCTATTATGTACGAAGGAGTCAGAGACATATTTTAAAAGTGGAATTTAGATCATCCACATTCATGCTTGGAATAAAAAGAAACTCCTTTCTGTGTCCCTCTGTCTTCTCTAACATACTTAATTTTTGTCCTATAACTATTACTGTCTGAAATTACTCATGTGCTTGCCTATTCCCTGCCTGCCCCATGGATGGTCAAGGTCCATGGGAGTATGTGCCTCCCCTCCACTGTTTAGGGCCAGCTCCCCTAGCCCCACAATAACTCCTGACATGCAGTGGGTGTTCGACACATGTTGGTGAGTTAACAAATCCTGAATCTGGTCACCATAGGACCTCAGCTCTGAAGAGGTTTTAAGTCTTACAGTACAAGTTTCCTGCCCAAAATAAAAGAAAAAAGGAAATTCCCAGGGGGAATAGAGCCATCAATGAAACTCATGGACCTGAGCTCATGCAGGTGAGGCTTAAAAAAAAAAATACTGAGGAAAATAAGAGGAGGAGGTCTCAGCCCCACAGAGATGAAGTTAAGGCCGCAGAGGCAGCCCAGTTTTGGAAGAGTGAAGTCAGGGAAGTCCCCACTTGGAAGAGTGGAGTCAGGGAAGTCCCCACTTGGAAGAGTGAAGTCAGGGAAGTCCCCACTTCATTCCCTTCCTGCTCCCTCCTCTTTCATTATGCATCCTGAACCACCTTTGTCCTCAGGATGCCAGGAACAAAGTCCCTGCTGGCATTGGCTCTGCATGGAATTACCTGTGCTTCTTGGGCCTTCAATGCTAAAATATGTGGCCCAAGCTCAGGAGTGTACTAGCTTCCTCAGTGAGCCAAATAATGAAGATATGTGCACATTAATGTATACAGGTAACCAAAGCAAATGCTTTGTTATTAAGTTTAAAAAAACATCCTAGGAAGTTATAATTCTGAAGTAAAGTACAA
The DNA here is from genome assembly GCF_048418805.1 of Vulpes vulpes. Classification (NCBI taxonomy): domain Eukaryota; kingdom Metazoa; phylum Chordata; class Mammalia; order Carnivora; family Canidae; genus Vulpes; species Vulpes vulpes. Next base: position 8,327,979 of record NC_132782.1, read on the forward strand.
AGCTGCAAATGCAGTACTTGGCAAAAATAAAACAGTCAACTCAGAAGTTCTGAGCTTGGAGTTCTGGTTCACTCTCAGATGGAGAGACACACCCTCTTTTGGAGGCCATAATGAAGTTGTGAAGACTAAAGGTAAAAATATTTACAAGATAATTGATTTACAGTGGAAGGGTTAGCATCAAACCATAAAGCCATTATTAATCATTCACTTACAAAAATTCCCACCTAAGCATTTCTTTAAAACAGCTATGGATGGAAATCAGCAGACTCAGGAAAGTCTAAAAGTCAAAAGACTTGGACTTCCAAGTTCTAGTGCTTACTCACAAAGCCCTAAATTTCTATTCCTCAGTTTCTTCAGTGTAACAAGTCAATATATTAATAATACCTTAATGGATTTGTTCTGTGAAGATCAAATAAAATAATGTAACATGCATTAGGAACAAAGTAAGTGTAATTGAGCGTGAGGAGCAAACCTGGACCTACTGTTACCAAAAATACTGAATAAGACCAGTCCAAAGGATAGGATGTCAACCCTGAGCTAGAAGTCACTGCCTGTCTACAGCTTTACATAGGAATGGAGGCAAGAGCAGCACGTATGTTTCCCGAGAACACTTGGCATCCAGGGATTAGCAGCCATGAAATTATAATATAGGCAGACACATGGGAAATTGTAGCTTTACGCTAATATGGCCACATGAATTTACACCTGATCAAAACCAGCAGAATGATTTGGAGTTTGAGAGCATCAGCTTTAGAGCCACCTTGCCTGAGTGTGAATCTCAACTCTGTGGAGCTTTGAACAAAGGTAGACAACTTCTACAGTGATGCACGATGATGTCCGCTGCTAGCATTTCTGTCCTTGTTTGTAATGCCCTCTCATGTGGTAGCAGGGCTGGTTCATTCTATACAGTAGAATATAGCAGAAGTGGTGGCACACCACTTCTGAGGCTGGGTCACAAGAGGCTCTGTGGCCTCCTATTTGGCTGCTCTCTGGGATCCTTCATTCTACTGCATGGAAAGGCCCACATGGTAGGGAACTGAGATGTCTAGCTAACGGTCACATGACGGAGCTTGGCAGTGGATCCACCAGCCACAGGCAAGCTTTCAGATGAGATCTTGATTAGAACCTCATGAGACCCTGAGCTAGAACCTCCCAGCTAAGCCACTGCCAAATTCTTGACCCTCAGAAATTGTGAGATAACAGATGTTGTTGTTTTAAGTGTTGGGGTAATTCATTACGCGTCACTGAATAACTAAAGCAGTATCTTAAAGTGAAATTTGCATTTCTGTAAAAATGGAGATGTAACCAGTACTTCTCTCAAAGGGTTGTCCCTTATAAGGATCAACCGAGAAGGACACTGAAAGCCCTCAGCCCAATACCCGGCACAGAGTGAACACGTGTTAACTGTTATTACATGTTTTCACACCTTCTCTTCCTCGAGCGAGGGGGTCGTGCATGTATTCACATTTCCCATGGGCATCAGCACTTTGTTAAGTACACTGATCCAGCTCTATTCGGTCATCTTACGTTGTCTCTCTCTACCCATCAACTGGGCACACAGTCCTCCCTTTTTCTGTCTGATCCCTTCTGGGATGAGAGGCAAGCTGTCTAAGAGAGAAATTTAAGTCACATACTGTGGCCAGGGAACCACAATAGCTGGCCCGAAAAAGACCAACCCGCTGACCTCATGAGCACTTGACAAAGGTTGACAAGAGTCAACTGAGCTAGCTGGAGTCAACTGGAGCTTTTACAGAGCTCACTGTTTAGAAATTGTCCTCTGAAATATACAAAGCTTTCATTCAGGCACATTTATGGGCTTTTAAACCTGGAATAGGCCCTGGACTTCCTTGGGCAAACTTCATAGATGTTATCTTTTCTTTCTCAGATTATTCCTGTCTCCTTCACATTTGGGTTTCCTTCTATGACTGATGATGGATGGGTGAGCAGTCAAATTTCCCATGCACTGAAAGAAGATATTGAGGAAATTTACTGCTAAAACAGTGGAAAGGACCAAAGAAGAACAGATACACTTCTATCCCATAATAAAACTCAAAAATAAAACTATCTGACAAATAACAACTCAATAATGAAACTATTTGACAAAGATTTCAAAAGCACAGCCTATAACATAAAGTGAAAGGGGAAATAAAGGAATTGCTAAGCCACGAGGATTTCTATGCTTTCTTTTTTTTTTTTAAGATTTATTTTTATTTATTTATGATAGTCACAGAGAGAGAGAGAGGCAGAGACACAGGCAGAGGAAGAAGCAGGCTCCATGCACCGGGAGCCGGATGTGGGATTCGATCCCAGGTCTCCAGGATCGTGCCCTGGGCCAAAGGCAGGCGCCAAACCACTGCGCCACCCAGGGATCCCTCTATGCTTTCATTAAGAGTAAAGTATATTTACTAGTTTACTGATGATTCTCTGGGAAATGGAATGCTTACATGTAATATCCTTCTATAATTTGATATCTGAAGGGTTTAAAATAAAAATACAATCCTTTATTATACATACAGGAAGAGGTGAACTTTTATTTTTGCTCGACAAAATGAATAATTCCTGACCTCAGGGAGTTTTTATTCTAAAAATCCTACAGGGCAGCCCCGGTGGCTTAGCTGTTTAGCGCCGCCTTTAGCCCAGGGCGTGATCCTGGAGACCCAGAATCAAGTCCCACATCGGGCTCCCTGCATGGAGCCTGCTTCTCCCTCTGCCCCTCTCTCTCTCTCTCTCTCTCTCTCTCTCTCTCTCTCTGTGTCTCTCATGAATAAATAAATAAAATACTTTTTAAAAAATCCTACAGTAGTATTAGCTCATGCCTCTCTGTCTCTGTCTCTGTCTCTCTGTCTCTCTCTCTCTCTTCTGGATGTGTTTAATTCTGCTGAAGTCATTGTTTAATATGGAAATACTTAACCTTCTCTTAAACCAACTTTTCAGGGGATGAACTTGAGTTTGCTCATTTCTTCCTCCTTCTTTTTGGCTGTTTATGCCTTAGCTTTCCACATGATGTAGGACTTTGTTTTTTCTAAATCTTCCTCCTTCCCCTTTTCTTCTTTTCTTTTCCTTCCTTTCCTGTCCATTTATTCTCTCCTACCTCCTATCCTCTTTACCTCCCCAGTACTTTTTTTTTTTTAAATTTACTTTAAAACTAGATTGGCAATATGGCGAACAACTTCTGGGGTGGTAACTCTGGATTCTTTGTAAGAAAGCTGTCCTTCACATGGCACAGCCTGGGAATGAGATTGTTGATTTAGTGAAAATGCCACATTCCTGAGCTTTCAACTCTGTCCCCTATGATAAAGCAGCAGTTGAAACCGGAGGATTTCTCCTTTCTCCTCAAATATATATACATGCCAATTAAGAAATATGAGAAAAGAAATAACTTGGGTGTTATTTCTTAAGTGTAAATAAAGTCCACAATGAAACCATATATTCACCTAGTTGCCCAACAAGGCATCCTTAGCCACACTCTCCTTCCTTTTACATTGAATCAATTACCAAAGTCTAATTGTTCACATTTCTGAGTAGCTTGAGGGCCTGAGCCTCCAAATTCTGCTCTGCATCATCAGTCTTCTGGGACACTTCCCTGCTTCCCCTCCAGCCTTGCCCCACTCAACCCACATTCCCACTGTCATGCCCACCAGTCCAGGAATGTGCAAAGTTCTCCAGTAGTTCTCATCACCCACAGGTTAAAATCAACTCCTTTTGCTGCTGCCCACCTTCCTCTTTGCTAGGAGTCCTTTTCTGATCCAATTACAGGACGTGATCTTGTGTCTCTAAGACTCGCAAGGTGTTTACACTTTCTGTAAAACCTTATCTCCAGACACTGATATCAACTATTCAAGCATCCCTTTAGAAGAAACTTCTCGTGAAAAGACTTCCCTGACTTTCCCAGAAGTAATCTTTCTAATCTACTGGGATGTTTGATAAATCAAATCATAATGTTTAGATGAAGACACATGAATCTCTGGAGAAATCCCCATTAAAAAAAAAATGTTCCTGAAATACTTGTCCAAATTTCATTTGGGGAAGAGACTAAGGAAATGGCAAGACAGCCCCTTCCCAGTCTGCCTGCCTTACCCCACAAAGCAAATTACCTCTAGAAGGCTGTTGCATGACTCAGGCCCCCAGGCCATTGCACTGCCTATTTCAAGTGGTTTATCAAACTCAAGTATTCCTTCCAACTTGCCTTAAGGGATGCTCTGATAATTATAGTTTTATGCCCATCCTTCCAGTGATGCCCTGGTGCCTCAGCGACGTTCTGGAGACAAATGGGCTATCCAGGTTACTTTGATTTTTTGTGTATTCGTTTCCCAGTAGTTATAAGCTTCTTGAGGTCAGAGACCTTTATAAATTAATTTATTAATTTTACTAATCTTTATATTTGCAGCAAGTAGCATAATATTTATTGATTGTATGGACGGCCCATTCTTTTCTTACAACAAGGCTTTGTGTGTGTGGTTGTTTAAATTGACAAAGTATCATTTTAGAACTTACAAAGTTCTATTTTAACACAACAAAGTCAAATGTAAGGGAACTGATGTCTGCCATTGAATTGTCTAAAATGGTAGCAACCATTTGCTTGCTTAACTAAAAATCATCAATAGGTCAACCCACTCAGGTATTTAACCTTTGGCACCTTTGCCCTGACCCTGAAATTGTCAGGCAAACATAGTTCTTGACAGCTTCGCAAACTAATTCCGAGCTGTCACCTTGAAATCTGGAGAAGACCCCTCAGTGTGCGAGCACTGTCTGCACATTTCCTGGTTGACTAGACCATCCAGAGAGAATGCTTCAGTTGGCCGACTAGAATGTGTAATACTGAAACGAAAGTAAATATTTACTTAAAAGGAAAGTAAGGCCAGAGGAAACCCAAACTAGATATTCTCAGTTGTTTGCATCCAATAATGTGTATCCCATTACAGGGACGTTTTATATTAAGAGCTAGAGCTGAACTGGGTCAGGAAACCTAAAAAAACGAAGCTGGCTTTAAATCAAAGAATCCACCAAACATCACTGATTCTTTCCACCCTCACCCACCCCCCAGAATATCACCATGTATATACACCAGCTTTATGATTTATTATGATATATCTCTACAAACGGTCAAGTCGTTATTTCTCTGCATCTTAACTCTCTGATTAATGCATTTTTCATCATCCCAGAAGGAAAAGAACCTGGGTTCCCCGTGTAGACTTTTCTCAAAACTGTATTCTGGGGCTTTTCCTTCCCTTACTTCTTCCCTCCTTTTCTGACATCTACTGTTGGAGACCTTTGGACACCACATCTGTTCCTTTGAACATCACAACTACAAAGGTTTGGCTTTTTTTTTTTTTTTAATGTAAATCATATTAAAGTGAAACCTTTAAACTTAAGTTTCATAAGAAAAGAAATCCGAAGACTCGTCCTGATGTCAGGAGGTGCGCGTTTACGAGAGGAGGCTCTGGCGGCCTGAGCGGGAGCCCGGGGGCACGCAGCCGCGCTCTCCAGGAGCAGCGAGGGCGCGGGGGAAGCCTCGGCGGCCGCCGGGCTCGCGGCTCCAAGCCCCCGGCGGGATCCCTCGTCGCCTCGGCGCGGTGACAGAGAACCTGACCCTGGTCTCCAACCGTCTCAATCTTTTGCAAAGGTTGCAAACTTACTGCCTTTGTTGAGCAGAACCACGGGCACGGTGATGACGGTGACGAGCGCTGCAAGCCCCAGCAGTCCCAGGAGCACCTTCCACTGCGTCTGCAAGCCGGGCAGAGGGCGTGCGGTCAGGGCGAGCCCGGCTCGGGCCGGCGGGGGGGGGGCGGGGCCCCGGGGGTGCAGGGGGCCCAGGGGTCCGCGGCGCGAGGCTGCCCGAGCGGCCGCCCTTGACCTCGGGGCGCGCGCGCCCTTTAGCGCCCGGGGGCCGGCGCCGCCCCGGAGCCGAGCAGCGAGGAGCCTGCGACCGCGCGGCCGTGCGCCTCCCCCGCTCTCCGCCGGTTCCCGCGGCCCCGGCCCGGGACGTCCCGCCACCTGCCGGAGGGCGGCCCCGCGCTTCCCCGGGAGCCCCCGGCCCCGCGGCTGGAGCTTCGGGGTGGGTGCGGGGGCGCGGGGCGGGCGGCACCTGGAGCGGCGGGGCGGGCGGCGCCGCACTCACCTTCATCCTCGGCGCGGGCCCGGAACTGAGCGCGGGGCGCGGGCGGCGGCCTCAAGTCAGGCGGCCGCGGAGACGCGCGTCCGGCCCCGCCGCCCGGGCCGCCCAGTCCCGCCGCGCCCGCCGGTTGGGCCCGAGTTAAACATTAGTGAGCGCCCGGCCCGCTCCGTATAAAGGCCCGGCCGCGGCGGGCGAGGGCGCGAGGGCGCGAGGGCGCGGGGCTCTGGCATCCCCGCCGCGGGCGCCCCACAGGCGCCTCCCCCCGTGCCCAGCGCGCGGGGCAGCCCCGGGGGCGCAGGTGCGGGCGGGGCGGCCCCCGGGGCGCAGGTGCGGGGCGCAGGTGCGGGGCGCAGGTGCGGGCGGGGCGGCCCCCGGGGCGCAGGTGCGGGGCGCAGGTGCGGAGCGCAGGTGCGGGGCGCTCACCGCGGCTCGGGCTCTGTGCGGGGCCCCAGCTCCCGGAAGGCCAGGTGACACGAGGCAGTGACTCATTCGTGAAGGCTCCTGAAGGCCCCCTGGGCCAGCGGGGAATTCCCAGCCTGTCCCGCAGCTTACCTCCTCCTCGAGATGCCAAAACCAACAGTCACACTTACGTGGAGCTTACTTTTCCCAGCAGCTCTGCCCTAAGCACTTATCGCGTTTATCTTACAGGGAGACAAGCTGGGCACAGAAAGGTTAAGGCACTTGTCCAAGGGTCTCAGCTCGGACTCCTTGGGGCCTGCCCTCAGCCCGAGTTCTTGACCTTCACTTCACATGGTTGATTCACTCCCATCTTTCAGTCTTGCAAAGAGTTTAGGGAAGAGAAGAAGGTTCCATGAGTCTTCGCTCTTCCCCAGCTCCCCACTGTGCCCTGTAGGTGCCTCCCCCCTCCCTGCCTCTCTCCCTCCCTCCCTTTCTTCCTTCCTCCTTCCCTCCCCTCCTTCCTTCCTCCGCTCTTTCCTTCCTTCCTTCCTTCCTTCCTTCCTTCCTTCCTTCCTTCCTCCCCCCTTCCCTCTTCCTTCCTTCATTCCTCCCTCCCTTCCTTCCTTCTTCCTTCCTTCCTTCTTCCTTCCTTCTTCCTTCCTTCCTTCCTTCCTTCCTTCCTTCCTTCCTCCCTTCCCTCTTCCTTCCTTCATTCCTCCCTCCCTCCCTTCCTCCTTCCTTCCTTCCTTCCTTCCTTCTTCCTTCCTTCCTTCCTTCCTCCCCTCCTTCCTTCTACCTTCCTTCCTTCCCTCCCTCTCCTCTGTGGCATTTATTCCCATTTATTCCGTCCACTCCCCAAATATTTGAGTGGCTACAAGGTCCCCGACCCTCTTTCCCTCTTTCAGTCGCTGGAGAGAGAGATGTGGGATGAGACACACGAGGTCCCTGCATTTGGCACTTTCAGTATAAAATACCTGGTCAACATTTGCCTTTAGGGACTCCCTATGCTTCCTTCCTTCCTTCCTTTCCTGAGGATAAGTACTCCCACCCCTTATCGGCCTCTCCGGCTTGTTTACTGCAGCTGAAAAGCAAACGCTCTGTCCGTAGTTAGAGGTAAAAGATTAAGCACGTGAAGTCCTGTGGGACAGTAGCGCAGGGTTAGGAAGAGATTCCAGTGTTCACCCTTCATCTCAAGTGCTGACTTGGCTTCTAAACGCAGGGATTTTTTTTTCCCTCTTGCCCCCTGGTTGCTCATGATACCTACATGTGCTCCCCACACCCATCCCCGGAGGCTCACACTGCACTCTTCACCCCCTTCCTCCGTCTCTCCTTACCCTTCTCTGATCATCTCTGTTTTTTTTTCTTTCTGTTTTCATTAAAAGTGTTCCCATTCACCATTCACAAAACCTGAAAACTTCAGTCATCTCAGGTTTTCTTCTCCATTCTCCTATATTCACGTGGCCACCAATTCCTCTCCAGTCTGCTTTTCCAAGTATATCTCAGATCGCTCCTCCCCTTTCCACCTGCTCACAAGGTGAGTCGATAGTGCTACTGGAGCCTGGGAGCAGGAACTGTGAAAAGGGCCATCCAACAAGGACTACAGAGAATGGCACCATACTGGGGGCTCAGGGTTCACCTCCGTTCTACACAAAGCAATGGAAGTGGGAAGCCACGGTCACATCAGCCTTGGGGAGTGAAGGCAGTAGAGCTGAGCCCATGCTAGACTTCCATGCCTGTACATCCAGCAAGGGGATGCTGGCGGAAGTTTGGCTGACATCCGTGGGACAGATAATCTTCTTCCCTGGAGGGACATTCCATGAGACACTCTTCCCACTCCCAGATAATCTTTCCCAAATCTCCCTTACTGCAACTTATTTATCACCAGTCTTTCAGTCTTGTTTTTTCCAAGTCCCTAAGGAACCAGCTGGCCAACACATTAGCTACCACCTTTGAGTCAGTGTTGATCTTGTATCAGGCCATCTCTCTTTCCATACAAAATGGAAAAACAGCTGTAATAAAAGTTCTGTCCCTTAGGAAGATTTCTCTTCCTATGGTGTTTCGGAGCAGCCCTGAGCAGGGCTGTGGCTTGGCAGCCATCCACTTAGGATTGGGGCCAGCTCACTCTGCATAAGGCTGGCACTTCCTCCGTCTGTGGCCTGGCTATCCAGACCTCCCCAGAAGCGACAGGTGTGTGCTGAGGGAGAGACATGGAAGCAGTGGGAAAAGCCATCACGGAGGCCAAGTTCTCTGCTCTTGTGATTTTCTTGTGCCTGCTGGACCATTTAGGCTCTCCTGGCATATCTTATAAATACTGTTTTCACTTAATAATGAGATGCTGCTCCCCCAGAAAAGACATACTGGAGTCCTAATCCCCAGTAGTTCAGAAAGTGACCTTATTTGGAAATAAGGTCTTTACAGAAGTAATCAGGTGAAAAGGAAATAATTAGGGTGGGCTCTAATGTAACATGACTGGTTATACAAAGGGGAAATTTGGACACAGATGACACATATAGAAAGAAGATGATGTAAAAAGATGCAAAGAGATGATTATCTATAAGCCAAGGAGAGAAATTAGGGACAGGTTCTTCTTTCACAAGCTCAGAGGGGTCCAACCCTGCTCTTCTCTTGATCCAGGCCTGCCAGCCTCCAGGACTGTGAGACCATCCACTTCTGATTTGTAAGAAATCAGTTTGTGGTACTTTGGTAGCACGCTAATATGCTTGGTGTGTCATGATCATGCATTCTTTCTCTACCAGGGCCCTGTAGGAAGAGAGGGGTCGATTTTCATATAGTGAATCATTGTTCACTATATGAACAATATAGTGCTGTAACCAAAATCTAAGATGGGCCCCTAAGTTTTGTGGGTATTTTATTACACATGAATAGATAACTAATAAATCGACAAAGAGGGCATGACTTTTTTTCTAAGAAGCCCAGGCATATATTCTATGATTCTTATATTGGAGTTTTCCAGAGGTTCTGTACAGTATCTCTGTCTGCCACAGGTGTGTCTAATAACTATTGTGTCTGCTAGGTCTTTAAGATCCAAACATCAGGGCAGCCTTGACTTGGAAGCCCTCTTTTGCTCCAGGCTTCATTCAAAACAGACAGACCTAGAGGGTACTGAGCAAATGGGTTGGAGAAGCACATCCAGCTGTGGTATATTGTTTCTCCAAAATCTGAAGAGTTCTGGCAAACATTGTTCCTTTTGTGGTGGGCATGCAAGGAATAGTGACTTACTATTGTTTCAAAGAAGATAGCCTGACATGCGCTGGACTACTGAATTCCTTGAAACTTTGCAACAATTTTTATGGGATTTAATCTCAGTCTTACTACAGCACGTAAAGAAATTGTTACTTACTGTACTTGAGATCCAGTTAGCATCATGTTACTCATGTGATGGACCAGTGTGATGTTCTATGGGATATCAAGATGATCAAGGTCCCAGGAGACCATATTATGAGAGGGAGGAAGAGAGTTGATGTAGCTGTGAGGTAAGATGGTAAAACTACACTGCTGACCCTCCTAAGTTAAGGCAAACTCTTTTGGATGGTCTTATTAATTAGATCAAGAAAAAAGTATTCAGGTAAATAGCCCCCAGATACTGGGACTGTAATGTTTGACCCAGTAAGATCACCACCCTAGAAGTGGCAGCTGAGATTGATTTGTAATCATTTTCCAGAATTCATTTTACTTTTGCACTGGCTGAACAGGGAAATTAATTGAGTATAGGATAGAGAACCAGCATTCTTGCATTTTTTGGTTTCTTAGGTAGTGACCCTAATCTCTGTACTTGCCCAGGGATGTGGTATTACACTTGATTTTACCATATAGATATGAAGGAGGGACAGTTCCAGAGGCTTCCTCTTGGTCTTTATTACTATAATGTCTCTCCACAAGCCAGGGAGTGAAGACTCTAGAAGCTGAAAAAAGCAAGGAAAAGATTTCCCCCCTTAGCCTCTAGAAGGAATGCACCCCTGATGACACCTCGACTTGAGCCCAGTAGGACCTCTTTCAGACTTCTCACCTCCAGAACCATAAGATGACACATTTGTGTTGCTTTAAGCCACCAGCTTTGTGGTAATTTGTTATAGCAGTAATAGGAAACGAATACACCACTGGGCCATAGTGTGTTTTAACTCTGTAGAAATGAGTAGAAACCTAGGACCAGTGTTTAATAACCCCTCAGATGTCTGAGCATGTCCGTTTTCACGGGTCATTTTCAAAGTCAACTGTACCATCCCCAAGGAAGACTTGCAAGAAGACTTGAGGTATTCAGTGCAGCAGCACTGCAGGCTCCTTCCTCAAAAAGATCTGGCCTTCATTTTAAACATGGCATTCTGGCTTGAGAATGCATGATTTGAGTCTGAAAACTTGATGAGAGGCTGTGAATTTCTATGATGGCAACTTAAGGGAGATTTCTGTCCCAGTCCTAGAATTTTTCTGATCGCTTAAATCCAGCCCTGGTTAGAATACTGCCCATCTCCTTCGTTCTTGCTGATGAGTGAACCACATCACTGCAGGTGAAATGCTCTGGTTATCATGTTATCCCTGTAGCTATTTATGAGAATAACCCCTTTTTAAGAACCTTGAGTGTTGGGGGCAGGGTCACCTAGAGTCAGGTATTGCTCTGCAAAGATGCAGCCAGTGTCAGATGGCAGCGCAGAGTAGATAAAAAGCAAAAGGAATAAGTACGTTGGTCCCTTTCTCCTACTTCTCTTTAATATCTTGCTGGTACCTGCCATTGGCTGAACCCAACTAAGGGCAGAGGGCAAAGGAGCCTGGTAATAGGACATGTTGTCTATAGGGGTCAGCCGCATTGGGTACTGGGCAGGGAAGGGAAGGTTGAGGAATGAATGGGAGAGTCCACATGAAAAATAACCAAATAAACCCCCAACACCATTATAGTATGTGTTATTTGATAAATCATCTCCTCATCAAGATTGGAAATGTTCCATTTATTCTTTTATCATTTCCTTCCATCCTTTATTCTCCAGGGCCGAGGGAAATGCTCAGAACACATCAGTAGTCAGTAAGTGTTGAAAAAACAACAACATGAAATGATAAGTGAAGAAAAAATATCCTAAATCTTTCTCTGTGCTCTTGGGGGATGGAACCAGATGCATGGAAGAAATGGGATCTCACCTGTAGGAGGGAGGGAGAGAGGGAGGCTGGTGAGGGCAGAGGGGGTAGTGAGGGAACTGAACAGATTTTCCTCCTTGGCCTTGGCCCTGGAGGATAAGTAAAGTAAGTACAAAGGTTTTTATTTGCTCTTTTGCTCAGTGGACACCTAGTCTCCATGTAACCTGCCCCACTTATCTGGGAATGAACTCCTGCTGCCCAAGCCAATCTCACATCTCACTTTCTTTAAAATCCAGATTGAAACTCACTTTACAGGTTACCTTCAACATTGACTCCATCTGTTTCGGTTCAGTTTTCTGCTTTTCCTACCAACTATAGTTTGGAAGATTATTCTGCTTGTATTCTTAATGGAATCCATTTGCAACAAAATTCAGTTCTACCAAGAGATATATTTAAGACAGCTAGCTAGCTGGATGCTCCTATGGATTCACGTATATAGAAAGGAGAACTTTGGGGCCAAAGAAATAACTGCACTCAAAGGCTGAATGAAAAAGTTGGAAGAGCTTCAGGGAATACCTATTAGGCTTAGTTTCACCAGGATGCAGGGTATTTGAGAATGTTGGGAAATAATGGTCCGTTGTGGAATATTCTTCAGTCTTAAATTCAATATTCAACAGGTGCTAGGGAGCCACTGAAGTTTTTGCCAGAGAAAGGTCATACTTGAACTTCAGCTGCGAGAATCAGACGGAAGTCTATGCTGGATGGGTAAGAGACAACTAGAGAGGGGTTGGAGGTCAACCTCCAAGGGAAGTTGGATCTTCTTAATGATACCACATGGAAGTCTTTGCTACGGGTGTACGCAGACATTTATTCTGATAATATTCCCCACGCTTTGAGAGAAGAAGTAGTTGTAGTGTTTCAAACAGAAACTAAACCAATTAGGAACAAGTTTGAAGAGCCAGAAACTGCACAGCAAATGCAGTCTAAAAAGGGGTGGTCAAAGGCTATTTAGTTCCATGGCTGGAAAGAATAGTTATAGGTAGAAATACTTAGGCTCTATAGTCTCTCTCTCTCTCTCTCTCTCTCTCTCTCTCTTTATTATATTCTTTACCCTTCCCCACTCCAGACTTGTTTTAGATATTTTTTTAGATATTTTTTTTTCTAATCAACTCCCTATGAAACTTAAAGACCACAGATATACCATATCGCTCTTTATGTACAATATATTCTCTATATATCTGTGCTTTATATATAAGAAGAGTAACATTTTTTGCCCCCCGCCCCCAAAGTCCCTTGGGGTTATATTGCCCCCATTGAGAATGCTTGCTATATAGTGAAGACACAGTTCCAACAAGAATGTGGCAATTACTCAGGATCAGCAGCCTATCATTACTCCTTTAGAGTGCTGGTTCCAGCATATGGTAGATACAGTGAGCATTCTGGGAAAGCTAACCTCTGAATTCTTTCTTTCTTTCTTTTTTTTTTTTTTTTTAAGATTTTACTTATTCATGAGAGGCACAGAGAGTGAGGCAGAAGCATAGGCAGAGGGAGAAGCAGGCTCCCTGAAAGAAGCCTGATGTAGGACTCAATCCCAGGACTCCGGGATGATGATCTGAGCCAAAGGTAGACACCCAGCCACTGAGCCACCCAGGTGCCCCACTAAGCTCTGACATTTTAATGCTCAGAAACTGCATATGCATGCAGAAAATGGCCAGACCATATATGACAATTGGATTCTGTCTCACAACCTCTATAGCAACCTGCCCAGAGTGGTCAGGACCTGGTCAATGACTACCAACTTCCCTTGCCTCTAATTTGGAACTAATCAAAAAAAGAAGGATATGCTCCCCAATCCAATCTTGCAAAATATTCCACTTCTAGTTAGCCTGCCTCCTGTTTTCCCATGCCAATAATCTCCCATCAGAGCATACTTGAAGTCCCCCTGTTATGTTTTGATTTTTTTCCCATAAAGCACTCCCACTCCCCTCCCTGGCTTTGAGTCCAAATGCCAAGTGATGGTGGCTGACTTCTTTACTATATTAAGTTCTGAAAAAAATAGCCTTCTAATTTGGGTGGTCTTTGTTTATTTCCATAACATGGAATGAAAGTGTAACCATAGAAGACCTTACACGTTCAAAAAGACGCCATAAATAATAATTCTCTCATTTCTATGTTCCAGTGTTTCAGTAGCAAGCATACCTTATTCATGGGTCTTTGTTTTCTTTGTGCACCCCAAAGGCTGTTAAACCATCATTTGTCTAGTCCTTTATCAGCCACAGCATCTTAATAATTCAAATAATGTGTCCACATTTTGTGGCCATTTGACTGTAGCAGTTGTAATATTCAAAGATGCTTGGAAATAGAGGCCGTTGCTAAAAAACTCTGGTCTGTCACTCAAGGGGAGTCTTACACAGAAAAATACATGACGACTGAGTTTGTTGAATACTTACATGTTGACTTTGACTTTGATGATGCCCAGGAAAAGATTCAGTGCTCAAGTGGCTACTTCTTGAGGATTTCATTACAAATGTTTATCTCTTAAAAACAAAAACAAAAGCAAAACAAATGTTTATCTTTTTCTGGTTAAGTCTTTCTGTCACATCCGCTGGTGTGTTAGCATTAATATGTTGGCAAACTATAAAATATTTCACAAGAAACAATGGATTATGAATTTGATTAGAAGCGTTAAAAAATAAAATTCAACTAAGTGGAAGATCTACTTGACTTTATTAAACAATTCATCAATCGAGCAGCATCCCATCTAGCAGGAAGAAGGAAGTTCTGAGGAGTTGTATATAACAGAAGGTATTTATAGGAAAGTAAGGTGGGAGAAGGAAATTATTAACAAAAGAAAAAGGGAGGATTATTCTAGGTAAGGTAACCTTCGTTTAGGGGGAAGGGCAGAGGATCTTTTGAGGTGGACCACCCCATTTTATTTTCAGGGATGGTGAGCCCATGTGACAAATGACCTGATTGGTGCTGATCAGAAAATTCCTGAGTGTCCCATGAAGGCTGCATTTATGAAGGAGGTTGGGACTGCAATTAGCTTAGATATTAAGCCTTGGTTTGGTGACTTGGTTTATGTGGTTCCATTTTGGGTCTGTGGCATTCTTTTTTAACAGAAGATTGACTCTAAATCAGGTCATGTGGTTATGAATAACATTGCAAAGACCATTCAACATCTTTCAGATAGAAACTAGATGATGGCCACAAATATGACCATCAGAGGTTCCTCAATGGGCAACTCAGGGCTCTGGCTTCTACTCAGAAGACCAAACAATATCAACATAGTAAATCTATTACGTAGCTGTACAATGTATTTTAGAAAAACTTTTTAATATTCTGAATATAACTAACTGTTTATTTACATTTAGCTTTAACTCCATCAAGGTTCGTATTTATTGAAATGCTACTTTGCCAGGCAGTGTCCTGGGAATGGCCCAGTGAACAAGTCAGGCCCATCATGGAGATCACAGTGTTTACAAATGTGTTTACAATTGCTAATCCTCCAAACTTGCTAGCGAAATCCAAGACCAAATTCCAGAGATGACTGGGCTTTCCTAGCCCCCCAAAAGCTTTTTTTTTTTTTTTTTTTTGCAGGGAGGCTGGGGAAGTATATTAGAATTCCCAGAGGCCACACGAATGCACTGAGCTATGGATCTGATGTTTAGAGTGTGACAGTCCCCTAGGCACCCTTCCTTCTCTTTCCCTCCCAGGCCTTACTGTCTTCTCTGTTCATTGTCCCTTCTATGCCAAGTAGCCCTTTGTGTGATGTCTCCTCCAAATGAATTCCCTCAGGCAAAGGCCCCACCTTTCCACCCCTTTCTCCGCTCTTAACCTCCATCTATTCTGATGAACAAACATGATCGGACATGCACTTTTATCAAGACTTTTGAGGCCAGAGCCCTTCCTGATTCTCAAAGGTGGTGGCAAATATACGCTGTGCATACCTCTGTCACTACCTTTACTATATTATATCAAATGACCTGTGTCTTTCTGTCTCTTATACCCTGCTTTGACTGTGGCAGACATGGTTTATTAATATTTGTATTTCCAGAAACTACAGCAGGGTGGATCTGGAGTGAACTCAGCAATGTACCGAAACCAGGAACACAGAAACAACTGCTTCTTCCAGCCACTTGACGTACCACCCAGAAGGCAATGTGGAGAAGAGGAAAGAGTGAAGATTTTAAAGTCAGACAAGCCTGGGTCTGTCATCCAATTATTATATGCCCGTGGGTCTTTTTTTAAAACTTACTTCACAGAGTGGTGGAGATTTAATGAGATAATAAATGAGTAATTTCAGCTACTCCCAGAAGCTTTCCATGTTGGACTTCTCCACATATATCTTTAGTTGGGATCTCTCTGCTGGATCCTGAGCTCCTTGTTGTCCCAGCCTGGATCACTCAAAAGCCTTTTAGAGGGAATGTAGCTAGCTAACAGTAAGTTAATCATTCATTATTGCTGGCACTGCCCATACTCACTCCCCAATGGCCCCCCCATACACCAAGTTTGATCCTTCTCCATCGAGCCTCGCCTCAGGGAGAGGTATCACCCACCACATTGCCCAAGCCAGAAACCCAGGAGTCCTCCTTGATGTCTACTCATTCCTGACCCTACACATCAGCTTCCTTAGAATCTCTATTTGTCCACGCTCCCCTAAGCTCAAGTCCTGAACGTTAGTTTAGGCCTTCCTCTCCGCTCCTCGCCCCCCCCACCCCCACCCCCCGGTCACTGCAGTAGCCTCCTCTGACTGGCTTCTCCTCTTGTACTTTCACTCCAGTGCATCCTCTGTGACTTTCCTGTTACAGTTAATGACTTCTGCTGAAGGAGAAAGCCAGAGTTCCTTTACATGATCTGATCTCTGCTTCCTTCTTACCCTTCTCCCAACCTCCCACACCTACACTAAGTTAAGCGCACTTCTAAGCATCACTACTCTCTCCTTGGCTTCCAAATCTTCAAACACAATCCTTCCTCTACCTGGTACTACAATCTTTGTTTTTCATGGGGAAAAATCCTATTCAACCTTCTGGACTAGGGTGGCAAGTTCCTCTGAGAAGCTTTGTCCAATCCCCCAACGCCCTGAGTAAGGTGCTTTGCCTCTGTACTCCCAGAGAGCCTCATACCTCACTTCTTTTAACAAAATGCTCTTACTCTGTAATGTAATTGTTTTTAAGATTTTATTTAACTTATTTGACAGAGAGAGGGAGCATAAGCAGAGCAGCAGGCAGAGGGAGAGGGAGAACAGGCTCCCCACTGAGCAAGGAGCCTGATGCAGGGCTCCATCCCAGGACCCCAGGATCATGACCTGAGTTGAAGGTAGATGCTTAAATGACTGAGCCACTCAGGTGCCCCATAATTATTGTTAATCTTAAAAAAAAATCCTGTCCGTAACTTTACCAGCAAAAATGGGTTTATTTAGGAATAGCAGAGAATTATAATCAGAGCCATGCTGGCTATGGCGAAAACATAGGCAAGTCTTCAGAACCAAGGAAAGAAACTATTTTTTTCTAGAGGAAAGGAGGGGAGGTGTCAAGAGGCGCTTTATAAACCAAAGTCTATTAGAGCAAACTGGGAGTTTGAAGTATGATGGCTCTTCACTGGCTGAGTTGTGACAATCCCTTGTTGGTTGGGGTGTTGAGGGTTAGCGAAGCCTTTTTCCTCCTGCTGGGTTAGTAAAGTAGTGTCCAGGGAAGTGCAAGGTACAGCTCCTCCTCTTGGGGCATGATGAGGGCATGAAAGCTCCCCCTGCCAGCCTTCTGACTCCATTCTAAACAAGACTTCCTTTTATTAATTTTCAGAGTATCTAATGTAATAATAGCTAAGAGTATAGACCTCATGTTATGTACCAGACATTCTTCTAAGTTCTTTTCTTGTATTAGCTTATATAATCTTCCTAACAACCCTATGCGATAGGTACTGTTACCATCCTGATTTTACAGATGACACACAGAAAGGCAAACCTTCCTCCCAGGATTGCACAGCCGGCATTTGAACTCAAGAGGCCCCACTCCAATCCATATAATTATCCACTATGCATTTTTGTATTCAGTAGTCTCCAAGGATTTTTGTCTATGTTGTTCACTGATGTACTCTCAGGGCCTAGAATAAATTCTGGCATGTAATAGCTGCTCATAATGTGTTTACAGACTCACTGAATGAATAAATGCTAATTCATTTGTGTCCTTCCCTTCTGAAGGGCCAAGGACTAGGTTTTATTCTGTTTATTTCCAGCAGCTGGCCAGGTACCTGGCACATAATAAAATTGTCAAGCTTGTCTTTCTGCATAGGTTCATTGCCACTCTGAGTTCTAAGATTCTATTTTGCTTCTGTGCTTTTTTGAGACTCTGCATCCACCCTTCCACTCCATAACACACTTTGCTGCATGTCAGTTTTCAGTGTGTATAAAAAAAAATCTGGTCAGCTGCTGCTTGACAGCTGGAAAAACAGAACTACACTGGAGCCAAACAATTTTATGCCTCAGATAAGCAGGGAGGAGAGCCTCCTGCCTCATGCGGGTATGTGGGCAGAGGGCTGAATCATCAAGTTCTTTGAGTTCCTTGGAAATGGATAACTTAAAGGAATATTACACAACATGGAGAAGTGAGGAGAAAAAATAGAGACATGATAATGACTAAAATGTTGAAAAAATACAATTTACGAGGCTAAAAATAGTTGTGAGAGGAAAAGGCTGTGGGTCAGTATTCCAGTGCCCCGAAGGTCCGTGCATGAACGGGTTCCAGTTTGAAGGATGTTGAACAGATGTTCACAGGAAGAAAGGAATGTACATGCAATAATCCTAAACTGCCTTTTGAGGAGCTGAGACGGAGGGGAAAGGACAACTTTTCTGGGGAAAAGACAGCCTGGGCTTCAGTTACCCGCTATAAAAGAACATCCTCATGTGGCACATGACCCAGGAAGAGGGGATGTGGGTACACAGGTAATGATGGTGTTCTCTGGGTAGTGGGTATATTTGGCAATTTTCTTTTTCTGTAGATTTAAAGTCCCAATAGGTTTTTAAAATGCATTGCAGAATTTCTCTAGAAACTTTGAGCAGGGTGGGGCAGGCAGGTCAGAATTTTGTGGTCATGCAGACAAACATTCTTTGTTCCCATCTCTGGGTTATTTGGTGGCTAACACTGGACCAACACCCACATTGGTACAGTAGAGAGAGCGTGGGCGGCCTGCCTACTCAGGCTCTGCCTCATTGTCTTTTTGGAGCAGCACTTTACGAGCAGTAGTTAAGGATTAAAGAGGTGTGGGAAATAGGTAAAACATTTTAAAAGAGCACATGGCAGTCTCCACAAATGGCAGTGGAGCTGTCATTAGAATTATTTTTCACTAGTATTATTTTAATTTTCCTGCCAGGATTTCTGAGATATTGCGCCACCATAACAAAGGTTAAGGTAGATCCCAAAGACAGAGGAGCTTGCTTCGACGTGGATTGACCTGGAGGGTATTATGCTGAGTGAAACAAGTCAATCGGAGAAGGACAAACATTATATGGTCTCATTCATTTGGGGAATATAAAAAATAGCGAAAGGGAATAAAGGGGAAAGGAGAAAAAATAAGTGGGAAATATCAGAAAAGGAGACAGAACATGAAAGACTGCTAATTCTGGTAAATGAACTAGGAGTGGTGGAAGGGGAAGTGAGCGGGGGGTGGGGGTGACTGGGTGACAGGCACTGAGGTGGGCACTTGATGGGATGAACACTGGGTGTTATTCTATATGTTGACAAATTGAACACCAATAAAAAATAAATTTATTTTAAAGAAAGAAAGAAAGAAAGAAAGAAAGAAAGGACTGAATTGGTTTCCCAGATGAAGTCCCTGGCTAGGAGGGATTGTGAAGAGTATCCTATTCAGCAGTTTGTCTCAGAGGCAGTGCTTGGGCTCTGGGAAGGGAGGTGCTACACTAAGTGTGTAGTAGAGACTGATGCCCTGAGGCAGGAGGACGATTGTGTAGAGAGATGTATTCTATAACTCTTTCTGGTAGGTTCGTCTTTTCTACTGGAGAATGCACACACGTTGTGGGCGGGGACCAGATCTTCTAATTCCTGTTTATAACCTTTCTTTTTCTTTCTCAGGGTTTTCCGAAACGAAGAATGCATATACGGATAAAAGAAATGCAAAAATTCAAGATACTTAGACTGCTAAACAGGTGTAGAATTTCATATAAATCTAAATATTTTATTTTATATCAATGCATAAATATAAATATAATTCATAAAAAGGTATAAATGGCAAGAGCTTCTCTCTACCCAAAGATTTTGTGCAACTCCTGATATGCTACCTCTAGTGGCAAAATATGACAACCCTTGGCCCTACAGAGACCTTCACCTGACAGCTCTAAGCTTCTGGCTGGATCTCAGAGGCTCAAGAATGCACCATGCCTGCATCTCTCCCCCTAATATCCCGCTGTCCTTTCGAGGCCAGACAGCTGCTTTGAAAGAGGAGTGACCACGACATTCTCACTTTTGAGGGGAGTAAACTAAGACCGCCCAGACAAACCAGGTTTTCCAATTAAAGTCCATGGATCTTCCTGTTTTTCCAAGAAAAACCACTGTTTTTTTTTTTTCTTTCTTTTTTTTTTCCCCTAGACTCTATTGAAAGAATTGCTGGTAGATAATTTTCAGTAACTATCCTCCCTATTGTTTTGAAAGGCAATGCTTAGTAAGTAGGTCATTTATGTTTAGCAATTTCCCTTTGAAGTCTTATTCAAGCACAGAATTTACCAAAAAACAAACAACTCTTTTATTATCTTAGTGAAAATCATAAACTTAACTCAAATGTACATAGGATCAGTTTTCTGGACCTCTTTTGTATCCAGTCGTCCCTGTAGGAAGTTAATGCTTATTTATGGGTGAAGAACTTTTAACTAGTGGCTAATGGAATATATGCTGCATAGATGCATAGATGTTATTTTTCTTAGACATTCACTTAATGACTAGGTGACCATTGCTAATCCCTCCTGATAATGCAAAGGGATAAGAAAACAAGTATGTGAAGATTACATTTGAACCATGTGGTATTGCTGATCCTTGATTATTTGTGATTCAGTATAACAGTTTAATACAGTACAACCTAATATGTCTAAAGTCTATTCATAAAACCATACATCCTATGCTGGGTCAAATATAAAATTGAAGTTAGAATAGTAGCATAATGCTATTAACTTAAGGAGGTAAGTTCAAATATTGTTTTAAATACAGCTGCAAAATAGAAACCGAATACCATGTTCCATGTTATAATAGACCAGTACTTGATGGAAGAAGACATAATTATTTTATTTTGTACCCTGTAATTAAATATCAGTCTTATAATTTATAGAAAAATACATTAATTTACTATCAACCCTAATGTCGGTAACATTTTGTGAAATGACACCTTGTGTTCTTTGAGTCAGAGATGAATTGTATTGAAGAGATGTGGGATTCTTCCTTTATCTTGCTGAAGACTATGTATTTCACTAGAAGTGCTTTACATTTTTTAACTACTCTGTAGGAATAAATAGTGCTAACACAAACTAATAAAAAATGATCAGTAAAGATTTTAATTCACTGTTATAATGAGAATTCCAAGGAATATATGAAACATTTTGGGGTTGAATACATACATACATACATACATACATACGTATGTATGTCCATACGTAACCCTCTTCCTTTATAATTTTGTCCCAGTATACCGAGTTCAGAAATAAATCACAATTCTAAATTATGCAAAAGAGTTAATGCTCTTTTTCAGTTTGTGTGCATCTAATAGTCTTAATAAAGAAGCTAATGAGTATCTGATAGCTTGGTGCAGCGGAAATGTGAGGAGGAAACTAACAGGCTCGCTAATCATGGAGCAAATCTTTTTCTGTGGAAAGCAAGGGAATGCAAAATCCTAGAATGATCCAAAAAAAAAAAAAAATCCTAGAATGACTGCACTTGACTAGAGGTAAAGAATCCTTCTCTCCTATCAATTCCAGGAAGTTAGGTTAAGATCTCTAATCCCATTAGAGAGAAATACCTTTAAATACTTGAGTACTTTAGTACCAGAGGTTTTTCCCTCTGGATGCTGCAGTTTAAGATTTTTAAAGGAATAGTTATACTGGAGAGCTCATGAGAGATCTCTACTTTTTACATTTTTTTATTCAGGTATAATTAACATACAGTGTAATAGAGATGCCTGGATGGCTCAGTGGTTGAGCATCTGCCTTTGGCTCAGAGCGTGATCCTGGGATCCAGGATCGAGTCCCACATCGGGCTTCCTGCATGGAGTCTGCCTATGTCTCTGTCCCCCACCCCCTCTCTGTCTCTCATGAATAAATTTTTAAAAATCTTAAAAAAAAACATACAGTGTAGTATCGGTTTCGGGTATACAATATAATGATTCAACAATTCTACACATTTCTCAGTGCTCATCAAGACAAGTATACTCCTAATCCCCTTAATCTATTTTCCCCAACCCATCTCCCCTCTGGCGACCACCAGTTTGTTCTCTATATTTAAGAGTCTGGGGTTTTCTTGCCTCTTTTTCTCCCTTTGTTCATTTGTTTTGTTTCTTAGATTCCACTTCTGGGTAAAATCACATGGTATTTGTTCTTTGACAGACTTATTTCACTGAGTGTTATATCCTCTAAGTCTATCCGTGTTGTTGCAAGTGGTAAGATCTCATTATTTTGTATAACTACATAATATTTTGTAGAGGTCTCCATTTTCATTATTGGCGAGTATTCAATTTTAGTTGTTTCCCATGGAGTTCTGAGTGATGGGATTTGACCTGCATTCGTTGCTTTACCGCTTTCTCTCAATATGCTTGAGGAACTTAACAAACCTTTGGGGACAGCCCACAGTGTGCTCTTCCTCCCTCACATCAGTCCCCAGACTGGGCCTTCCCACTTCCCAGGCCCCAAAACTGCTTCCAAGTGTAGGCCACTACCACTTCTAGCAGCCTTCTGACTCCCAGTGTCCTCTTTCCCCTTTGCCCTCCTCAGCTCTGTTCCTCCATTGCGTCTCTATACTTTGCTCAGAGAGATTGTCCTCAAAGTCAAGTGTGGTCCTATTGTTTCCAATCCTTTGAACTTTGTCTATAAATTCCTCTGTAACACCTCCTTTCCCCTGGCCATTCCTGCCCCTTTTCCATGTGGCCCTGTTCTTTGTTCCAGGCCTTTAGCTCATTCAGTACCCTCTTCAGGACCTCTCTCTCTAGCAGCAATGCTGGTTTCCTTTACCCAAACAAACTGCTTGCTTGTGATGTCTCTACTTGGAGGCTTCTTCCTCCAGGTCACCTTCCCAGATCCCAAAAATCTAAATTCATTGAGCACCTCCACCTTCCTCTCCCTGTAGGTCTGATCACACTATATTACCATAGTTTCTTTGCTTTTCCAAAACCCTCTATAGTTTGTGAGCCCCTTGAGGGCAGGGTCTTTTGTTTGTCTCATTCACCACTGTATTCTCAGGGCCTAACACTGAGCCTGGCTCAGAGTAAACCTTTAAATATATGCTTGTTGAATGAATGGATACAGACAGACAAGCAGACAGACAGGAGTACACATATACAATGGTGCTTTGAGCAGAGCCCCCATCTTTGAAGGGCTTATAGTCTGCTTTACTTTCTGTACATTGGAAGATTATATGGGATAATAAAAAGAACACACTTTTTAATTAGATCTGGATTTATATCCCAGCTTTCAATTTCTCAACCGTGTGAATTAGGGTGATTTATCCAAACCTCCTGAGATTTAACACATGAATCAGTATAGGGATAAAAGATGTCTACCTCATGGGGTTCTTGTAAGTTCTAAAATAAGACCCATTAAATGTGCTATACCAGGCATGTGGTAACATTGGCTTTCTTCCTCTATCGACATGCAACTCTGCTTCCATTTAACACAAATCTCTGCTCACCTTTCCAGTGGACTCGAGATGCTTTTCTCTCACATATGTGATCACAAACTCACACAATTTTAAGAAATCATATTGGAAAGACATTAAGAGAGTTTATTCATTTAGTAAAGAGAGTTTATTCA
The DNA here is from genome assembly GCF_048418805.1 of Vulpes vulpes. Classification (NCBI taxonomy): domain Eukaryota; kingdom Metazoa; phylum Chordata; class Mammalia; order Carnivora; family Canidae; genus Vulpes; species Vulpes vulpes. The sequence goes on from NC_132782.1 coordinate 8,351,591, forward strand.
TTTATTAAAAACAATATTCACAAATATAATACATTAAAAACAAATGCATTTATCAAGAATTCATAAATGTTTAAAGCATTGTATACCAAATATCCTGTATTGTACTATTGTATGGGATAAGCAAATTCAAAATTATATTTCAAAGGGCAGAGCTCAGTTTATGGTGCGAGGTTCAAATTTTAGGCCACTATGAAGTTTCATGGCACATTACTGTAAGTATTAATTATAACTGAGTAAACCTAAAATTTTAAATTTTGAACGTAAATCTTAAAACATTTGAATTACATGTTTATACCTAGTAATAATAATATAAATTTGAGATCAAAATTTTCTCTAATAATTATTCATTTTACTTGACTCTGTAATGAGTTAAAAGATACACAGAAAATCGATCCAAGGACTCCTTCATTACCATTATTTTTTTTCAGTGAAAGCATATATCCTAAACTAGGACACAACAAAGTGAGCCAAGATAGCCCTATTTCCACAAAATTTGCAACCCAAGGGCTAGTGTTACATGTGTTCTTCACCGACTGGATTGAGGCTGATCATGGCCAAGTGTTTTGATGCTGTTGGTTTGGCTCTTAAATGAAACTGGATCCTGACAACAAAGTTCAAGAATTATTGTCGGCTTCTCTGCATAACTTAGAAGCATCTCCAAAGGCATATGTACTATTGCCCTGGCAGACATATATACACGACTACGGTGTAACACCTCCATCCTCCATGCTTGGCAAGTTTATGTGAATGTTCATTTTTATAGCCGCTAACTTATTAGCTGTGGATTACGTTGTCACTTTGTGTGTTACATTTCCAAGCATAAGAAGTGTGAGTGAGTTCTAAGACATGTGAAATGAAGGATCAGCTCGCAAAAGCTGGTCTTGAAGGCATCAGAGAGTAGGGATAAAGACTTCATCATGCGGTTCATAGAGCCTGCCAATTCTTTGATTGACAGCTCTCTGTATGGCAAGTCTTGAGGGATTGGGTATTTAAATCTTAATTACAAAAAAGTGTTACAGAATACTAAAATCATTCAAGGAAACTGGAAGGCTTATAATGTAGCATTCCTCTATTAATCTCTCATACGGAATAAAATTTGATTGACAAGATCCATACAAATAGTGTAAAGAAATTTAGGAAATCAGTACAAAACTGAAGGGAAAATTTTAAACCATGTGCCATAAATGTGTCCTATTTTATAAATTAAATTGCTCTACAATCGTATACACACAAATAAAACAGATTAAAATGAGCTTTATTATAAGATATAATCCTAACTGGCTTGAAGAGCTAAAATCTCAGTGACAAGATTCAAATAAACGAAAATACAATACAAATACTGCTTTGCTTAGGAAAAAAACAACAACAACACAGGAACTTATTACAGAAAAAAAGGGAGAGGGTGTATTCCAAAAGACAGAAATAAAACAACCGTGGAGATAAAATTTAAAAATAAAAATTGAAAAACTTTCAAGAGCACCAGTTATTCTCTTGCTGTTCTCATCTGTGCCATTCCCTTATTAATTCATTAATTCAGTACACACTTTCTAAGAGACTACTCTGTCCATATCCTTTTCCAAGTGCAGAGAATATGGAGATAATGATGGCAGGGTCAGCATCCAGTGGGAAGGCACTCATGACAACAGGTTATTGCCATAGAATGTCTATCTTTCACATTTAAATAAAGAGCTTGGATATCTTTTGTTCTCTTCTCACCCCATAGCCGCTGTCCATCCTTTTCCACCTGGCTTTTCCCTGGGGAGCCTGCTCTGTACAGATGACTCTATCAGTGGGTTTCTTTGCCCTTTGGCTTCTGGTTGGGTTCAGCCAACAGGACCCTGGCAGCAGATCATAGGAAGGGGTAAACATGAGGTGAGGTATTAAATCTCCTGCTCCTTCCACAGTGGGCTGCCTGCATCTGTTGACCAAAAGTCATAGCCTCTTTCAGGTAATGTTTTCAAATTACCCATTTGAATGTGTCACCTGTTTTCTTTCAGGCCTGGACATAGTGGATGGAATCCTATGAATCCATGAAGGTTGCACAGAGGAAGTGGCAGTTGACCTGAGTCTTTAAAGGAAGAGTAGAAGTTTCCAAGGAGATTGGGGAGAAGTACAGGGTGGCTGGAATGTAGGGCAAATGGATGAAGGGAGGGAAGATTTGAGGTGGATTGTGAAGGGCCTTGTGTTTTTTTACAGAGAGGTTTGGACCTAATCCAAGGGCGAGAGGCAATAGGGTATTTTGGTGAGTTTTTAAGTAGAAAGTGGTTGACAACACTATTAGGCAATGTTTCTCAATCTCTGATTATTACGTGCATCCTTCTAATGGAAATTATTTTTGAGGACTTTTTCAGGGTTGACCTAAACTATTTTATTTATTTATTTATTTATTTTAGAGATTTTATTTTTTTATTTGAGAGAGAGAGAGAACACGAGCAGAGGCAGAGGCAGAGAGAGAAGCAGGCTCCGCACTGAGTAGGGAGCCCAGTGCAGGGTTCGATCCCAGAATGCCAGAGATCACGACCTGAGCATAAGGCAGGCACTTAACCGGCTGAACCACCCAGGTGCCCCTAAGTTACTCTTATTATAATATGTATTCTATATATAGCAGCTTTAACTAGTTACATATAAATTTCTTTTGCTTACAGTTTTTTAAACAAAAAAGAACCAAAGAACCAAAATTAATTTACATAATAAATAAAAACAAAACCATATGAATTCTAAAATTCAAATTAACATTAATTTAATGTGAAGGGTTATGTTTTGCTGAAAGAAATTCACAAAATGAATTTCATTAATCAATTCATTAAGCAAGGGCCTATGATACCTTGTGTTTTAAGATGATTCAATTCTTCTACTTCTTGCTGCTAAAACTGTTGTGCATCTTTCATCTACAAAACAGGCTGTAAAGTTATTTGACCTTCATTTAATATGTGAAGTCTCCCTCAAAAATTAGCTGCTCTAACAACCATTTTGTCATGCCTTCTGGATTTCGTGAGTCAGGAATTCAGACTGAGCACAGTGGGAATGGCTTGTCTCATCCGCATGATTTCTGGGGCTCCGCTGAGAAGACTCAGGGGCTGGAGGTAACTCAACATCTTTACTCTGGTAGTCAATGCTGTGTGGTCAACTGGAGCTTCAACATATGCCTTTGCAGCCAGTGTCAGCTTTCTCACAGCTTGGGACCCTCAGGGTAGTCCAGCTTCTTACATGGCAGCCCAGGGCTCCTGGGTGTCCCAGCTCACAAAGTACAACTTGCTTCACATTTTCTGCCCTAGCTTCAGAAGTCACACAAGGTCATTTCCATCGTATTCTATCCATTACAGTGAGCCACAAGCCCACTCAGATCCAGAGGGAGGGGCATGGCCCCCATGTCTAGATGCCTTGATGAGAAGAGTGTCAGAATTTTTTTTGGCTACTTTTTTAAACTGCCATAAGCTATGATAACTGATCTTATGAAACACAAATGCAGACAATGAACACTAAAAAAGTAGCACAAAAAAGCGTCTTTTTTTTTTGTTTATATGGTGGTCATCTGTATGATCTAGAATATGCTTGTAAAAAGAAAAATTGGGGCACCTGGGTGGCTCAGTGGTTGAGCATCTGTCTTTGGCTCAGGCCATGGTCCTGGGATCCCCACAGGGAGCCTGCCTCTCCCTATGCCTATGTCTCTGCCTCTCTCTGTGTGTCTCTCGTGAATAAATAAAATCTTAAAAAAGAAAGAATAATAATTGAAATTTTTTCCCCTTAGGCTCTAGAATTGGCAATTAGGTTCCAAATCTGAGAACAAATGGGATGGTAAGGATCCCCACTTTGGAGGGTTTCCTGTTAGGCATTAGGTATACGATTTGGGACTTAGGAAATGGCAAAAAGACTTTGTTTTCTCCTTTCCCATGGAAGACAGACTGCCATAAGGCCTCCAGGAAGAAACACAATTTGTGTTACTCTGCCACCATACTGCATGTTAAGAATGGCTCCTTGCCATCTGGGCATGTACTTATCTATTTCCCCAGCCAGTTGCAGACCTTCTATCCTAGAAAAAGGTGAATATGGAACACTACTAGTGGAATACTCCAAATCCTCTCCATCTACTTCTACACTGTCTGTTGCGGTGACCAAATTCCACACAGACTTACTACTTCCCATAGGTGTAACTGACAACACCTTCCTTGTGACTCTTCATTGTACCTATGGCTTACTGTCCCAGGGCTTTTCAGCTGCTGTGGCTTTGGGTTCCTGTAAGAATAGGCTTGGCATCTCCATACTGACAACCTGGAAGTGTGGGAAACGAATGCCCATGGAGAAGTTTTTGACCAAGGGAGTAGGAACTGATGGATCAATGCTTGCCATGTTCATCACCTGGCATAATTCTGAATGGATTTGATTAGGGTCCCAGAAGATCCTATGGGATTGAACTTCAGTCACTCATAATAATAGCTAATTTGTAAGTATGTATTTTTATTGATTTTCCCTCGTTTTTTTGCTCCACTCTTCCAGGTCTTAACACGAACTCATTCCCCAAATGAACTACCTGCATGCAATCTTTGTTTCAGGCTCTACTTTCAGAAACCCACACAATGACAGGGGAGCTGCTGGATGAATTCATATTGCAGGTGGCCAAGGAACATTGCCCCAACCCAAAGCCAAGTATTGAGGGGAAAGGGAGGAGTTAGAGATGCCAGGCTATGTCTCCTGTGAGCTAAAGGCCCCAATCTCTGTCTTTACCTATATAGGTCATCCTGCCATTAATGACTGATGCACGATTTAGTGGCATAGAAACCCAAGATGACTGCTCTTTTAATGCACATATGTATTCTCTAAATTAGAGTTTCATTACTCTCTAAAATACTTATGTGTGCTAGCCAGCTTCCAAGGTGGACCCTAAGGACCCTTGCCTTTTCAGAGTCAGGCCTCAAATAGTTCCTCTCATCTTTTTTTTTTTTTTTTTTTTAGTCCCTCTCATCTTGAATAGGGCCCACCAGTGTAATCAGTAGGATACTGTAGAAATGATGGAGTGTGATATTTGAGGCTAGATAGTGAAAGACACTATGGCTTCCACTTTGTTCATTCATGGATCATTTGTTCTGGGGGAAATCAGTTACCACGTCATGAGGTCATTTAAGAAGTTCTACAGAAATGTCCCTGTGGCAAGAAAATGAGGCCTCCTGCCAATAGCCAGCACCAACTTTCCAACTGCGTTGGAAGCAGCTCGAAACAATACAGATTTATTATCTTAAGTTATAGAGGTTATAAATCCAAAACCAGTCTCTCTAGACTAAAATCAAAGTGTTGATAGGGATGACTCCTTCCAGAGGTTCAAAGGGGAAAATCTGTTTCCTTTGGTTTCTCAAGACCACTCACATTCCTTGGCTCATGAGTCCTTTCTTGCATCACTCTGACATCTTGCTTCTGTCTTCACAACTACTATTTTTTTTTTAACATACTCTCTATGCTCAATGGGACACTCAAACTTGCAAATTTACAACCCTGAGATCAAGAGCTGCATGCTCTACTACTCATCCTAATATTTTTATCTCCACCTTATATGGACTCTGTGATTATATTGGAGCAACGTTGGGTAATCCTGTGTAATCTCCCCATTTTAAGATTGTTAACTAAAGCACATCTGCAAGGTACTTTTTGCCATGTAAGGTAATATATTCACAAATCCTGAGTATTAAGGATGAAAAAGTTTAATAGTACTTATAATCTATTCACATTTTCATAGGAAATATTAATACATTTGTTAAAGGAAAAAATGCCCTTTAGATTTTTTTATAATTTCAGCTGTTGGAACTATTCTATTTTATTAGTTTCTAGTAAATGACTTCAAATTTCTTATCATCTATTTAAGTGAGGAAAGTTTTTGTTGATATCAAATTCCAAAAATGTGAAGAGATAATCATTTTATTTTTATTTTTATTTTTATTTATTTTTTAATAATAAATTTATTGTTTATTGGTGTTCAATTTGCCAACATACAGAATAACACCCAGTGCTCATCCCGTCAAGTGCCCCCCTCAGTGCCCGTCACCCATTCACCCCCACCCCCCGCCCTTCCCCCCTTCCACCACCCCTAGTCTGTTTCCCAAAGTTAGGAGTCTTCATGTTTTGTCTCCCTTTCTGATATTTCCTTTTAAAAATCTTATTTGGGGCTGAGGAGGAATGAGGAAGAATAGAGGGTAATGCTAATTCTTCATTAGGTGATGAACATGTTCTAAAATTAGACTGTGGTTATGGTTGCACAATTCATAAATATACAGTCTAGAGCAATATATAGTCTGGAAAGAGACATCATCCTTGTTATAATTGACAGTAACAAACCCGCCCTTTTCTCTGAGCAAACACTGGGAGGGAGACAATGTCTTTAGTTTTTCCAAGGTTGTTCACAACACAAACATCTTTGAAAAGGTAGTGATCAAATGTAGTTGGTGCCTATGCTAGCAAGGCATGCAGAACATAAGAGGCTCATGGAAAATAGTTGCAGGGCACCTCTAAATGTTCCTGAGATCTTTACATGGTCATGGGGGGGGGGGTGGTCAATAAAGCCAACACATTTATAGTTATAGGAAGACATTATTTGCCTTTTCCATTCTTACTCTTTCATGCATAATAGTGGAGATTTCTAGAGGCTACATGAAATGAGATGATGTCATCACTCTAGTGGCTAATAGAATGTATGCTTCTAGATTTATGTGTTTAAAAAATTCCTCCACTTTAATTTCTAATACAGACATTTCAATAGACACAACCCGGCAAAAAGCTCTTTGGGGTCCTCAATATTTTTAAGGAGGGTAATAGAGTCCTAATATAGAAAGTTTGAAGACTGTTGTCCTGGGAGAATCATCAGGGAGTCAGGACCTTGGGAGTGCTCTTTATATGAGATGTTAGTCCTTCCTCTGTCCAATGGAAAGGAAGCTCCAGGAAGCTTGACTTCCAGACATTGTGAATGGTTTAAGGAGGGAAGATCGGTATGTCTTTCCTGAGCTGTATGTCTGCTTAGGTAGTTGATTACTCAGACTGTTATTATCCTAGTTTGGGCAGAAAAAGCAGAGATTCGGAGAAATGATGGAGGAAAAACGAATATCCAGCATTGCAAATGTTAGCATTTAAATCTTTTGGTGTGGCAAGGGTGCATGGTTTTCCCCTGAGTCACTTGAACACTGTGCAAAATCAGGCTCCAACCATTTTGTCAGTCATCTGCCCGAAAGGACGGGGATAAAGAGATTCCAGCAGCAAGAGGCAGTGGAGTAGGTTACTGGGGAGAGAAGAAAGCTGTGGACATTCTAGCAAATACTAGTAAATGTTCAACAACTGGCTTTTCGTAAGAAAAAACTAGAACTGATTTGTAGTTTTTGCCAACTTGCGTAGAGTGAATTCTCCCACCAGGGCTAATTTCAAACTACCAATGGATGAAGAGGCAGCTCACAAAACTTCTGAAAATTTAACAATTGGCCAGTACGAGCTGGCTCAAGAGTATAAGTGAATAAAGAGATTGGAATGCATTGAGCTGGATCAGATTTCCTATACCCAGAGCTAAATAGTGAGAAGAGCCCTCCCACAAGAACACAGTGTGCCCTGAAGTGAACATACACTCTGCCCCCAAAAGAGGCAGTGACTGGACTGCTGCCACGTTAAGGGAGTGGGTAATTAGTATAGTCAAGTAAAAACCACGAGAACACCATTTAAGTAGGACCCATTCATTTCTTTTCATAACCCAATTCCCCTACCCACCCACTCTCTCTCAAGTAGTGGAGATACGCAAAGAAAGGTGAGGACTCTACATCTGCTGTCCTATAGGTTCCAGGCCATGGGTCAAGTGGCATGAGCAAGGGGAGTGGGGAACTCTATGAGAATGAAATTTTAACTGGATAAAAATGGATTGGACTGAAAGTAATTTGAAAGTAACTGAAAAGGAGGGTTTATCCAGGCACAAATGTGGCACTCAGAGATCAAAATAAAAATGTCAAGTTTGAACTCCCATCAATTTCAGACTGTTTGATAAATCAGTTATGCTCATATTAAATTAAGTTGAAATTTATTGAAATAAAAATCCCCCCAAATTAATCTTCTGGACAATTCACAGAAAAACTATGAATAGACTGAAATGAGGAAGTGAGTTAGAAAACTGTAACGTATCTAGAATTTGAAGTTGAAGAGCTGATCTAAGGAGGTGGGAGATGAGAAACTGAGAGGGGATTGGGGCCAGATGTAAGAGGGCAAGTTACCTGACTGAGTGATCATTTTTCTATGGTGGGAAAGAAACAAAAGGTGTCAAGATTGACTCCTATTTTCTAACTTGGAAGGTTAAATATAATTCTGTGCTTGGGAAATTAAGTGTTTAAAACTCACATGAATTTAGAAGACATTTTTTTACATGTATGTTGAAGTTGGAAGAGTCCTATCTGAGGAATAAACTAAGATAAAGATGAGTATGTCTCAGAGTGGTAACATTTATTAAGATTCATGCTAATAACATTATTTTGCTTGACATATATGTATATTTACACACAGATATATATATATATATATATATATATATATATATAAAATGGTGTATATATAAATGGTATTATTCTATTTGGTCTTCTAGGACTTAATTATTCTACTCATCATATTTCTAAGATTGATCCATGCTCAGATATGTATAACTGTAGTTCATTCATTTCCACCGATAAGTGTTCTATTGGGTGAATATATCAGAATTCATGTATTCATTCTTTGTTTGTTGGGTATTTGTATTGTTTTCAGTTTTGTGTTAAAATGATGTGTACAGGGACGCCTGGATGGCTCTGTGGTTGAGCATGTGCCTTTGGCCCAGGGCGTGATCCCGGAGTCCCAGGATCCAGTCCTGTGTCAGGTTCCCCGCAGGGAGCCTGCTTCTTCCTCTGCCTGTGTCTCTGCCTCTCTGTATCTCTCATAAATAAATAAAATTTTTAAAAATAATAAAATAAAATGATGCGTACAACTCTGAACATTCTCCTAGTGCACATATCGGAAATATGACAAGGAAGACAACAGGGTATTTGAAATGTTTTAAAATCTTATGTTGTGATAAACTCCACAGGCATTTATTCATTAGTGTGATATATAATTTACAAATATATGTATTATTTCTTGTGCATGATAAATTATACTTCAAAAGAATAAAGCAGTGCTGCCAAGAAAATAAGTGGAAAGGGAGAATAGGGAGTGTTGGCTTAGAGAGGAAAGCGTTGTACTCTTAAATAGGGGGCAGAGAAGTCTCAACGAGAAGGTGACTTTTGGGCAAGGCCTGTGGGAGGTTAGGGAGTGGCCTTGAGGAGGTCTGGGGAAAGAGTATTAAAAATATAGATGTTGGGATCCTCGGGTGGCTCAGCGGGAGAGTGTCTGCCTTCGGCCCAGGGCGTGATCTTGGAGACCAGGGATCGAGTCCCACGTTGGGCTCCCTGCATAGGGCCTGCTTCTCCCTCTGCCTGTGTCTCTGACTCTCTCTCTCTCTGCGTCTCTCATTAATAAATAAATAGAATCTTAAAAAAATATATAGATGTCACAAAAACAAGTGAAAAAGAAGGCTTGAACAGCTAGTAAAAGGAATCTGCGTGGAGAGGTGAGGGGCATAGTTATAACAGCTGTTCCCATTCTTCCCTTCCAGCTCCCCACTCTGTCCGGTTGGAACAGCTGTTATCTGGGATTTATGGCCCCTAAAAACAGATCTCTTCTGCTAGCTTCACCAGAGTGAGGAAAACCCCCTTTCCTCTTAGCTTTTGGGGAACACACACAAACACATACATAGGACTTTACCAGAGTATTTAAACATAGAAAAGGATCCATTTATAAGACACATTTAATTTGTTCTAAGGACAGTAAAATACAGCCCTAACTGACCTTGGCATCACTTCTGCACTGCGAGTCAAACCTATCCCGCAAACTGTGTATGAAAGCTTCTCCTTTGAGTCTGTGGGTAATCCCCTGTTCTGATTTCTGTTCCTCTTCATTTTGGCTCAGGCTTCACCCTCCTTCTGACCTAGAACCGGAGCAAAGAACATGATGGGCCTTCTGTCTCGGTTTACAGGTACTCAGTGAGTTTACAGACACCCTTCTGGAGAAGTTATTCCTGTCCACCGAATACATCAGAAATATATCTCCACATTTTTCCACATTTCCTCTTATCATCTGCCCTGTGGTAAAGAGAGTTTTTTCCACTCAGTTCCTAATAAGCCCTAGAGGAAATGAGATTTTATTTTACTTTTTAAAACAATTTTCTTATTGTACTTCAATTTGCAACATTTAGCATAACACCCAATGCTCATCCCAAGTGCCCCCCTCAGTGCCCATCACCCAGTCACCCCAACCCCCACCCACCTCCCTTTCCACCACCCCTGGTTCATTTCCATGAGTTAGGTGTCTCTCTTGTGGAAATGAGATCTTAAATGAACTTTAAAGATGGTTACTAAAACTATAACGGATCAAAAAAAAAATCCAAAGGATAAGTAATTTTGCTTATAAAAGCCTATAACCGGTGATGCCTTTGGCTTAGGTGGTGATCCTGGGGTCCTGGGATCAAGTCCCACATGGGGCTCACCTGCAGGGAGCCTGCTTCTCCCTCTGCCTGTGTCTCTGCCTCTCTCTGTGTGTCTCTCATAAATAAATAAATAAATAAATAAATAAATAAATAAATAAATAAATCTTTTAAAAAATTGACTGTAACTGGTATAGTTTTGTTTCCTTGAAGATGTTTAAAATTCCCTATTATTCTCTCATAGCAACGAACAATGCTACTGTTGATCTGAAGATACGGGAAAACTCATACAACTTAAGACATTACAAGACATTGTATATGTGTATTTGTTGGTGGTGGAAAAATACTTTTGGCAAAAAAAGCACCTGCGATGACAAATACATTCAGAGTATTATGCAAATTTCTCAGGCCACCCCAGCCCTGGAGAGGCTGACCAAATTGTGTTCCACCCAGTGGATTTCTGGGACACCCAAGGTCCTGTCATGTGGTTCCCGAGCTGACTCTTAACCTTGCGGTGAAATCTGGGAAACTTGGGGCTTCCTTGGTAGCCACTGTTGGCGTCCTGGTGCAGCTCTGGCCTACAAATTAGCTTTCTCTGTGATGGTTGCTGTCCTGCCTGGACTTTGACAAGATAACTGCGGGTCTCCTTTTTCTTTTTCTTTTTTTTTTTAAGATTTTATTTATTTATTCACGAGAGACACACACAGAGAGAGGCAGAGACACAGGCAGAGGGAGAAGCAGGCTCCATGCAGGGAGCCTGACATGGGACTCGATTCCAGGTCCCCAGGATCACACCCTGGGCTGAAGGCAGGTGCTAAACCGCTGAGCCACCTGGGCTTCCCCTCCTTTTTTAAGGAGACTACAAGTAGCCTGTTTCTGGTGGCTTGTCGAAAGCCTTCTGTCCTAGAACTACAGCGACACCCCTAATTTCAAACCTTTTTTTTTCCTCTTACAGAGCTGAGGGGTTCCAACAGGAAAGTGGGGAAAGGGGGAAGTGTCCAGGGAAACTCTGTAGCACATTAGGCTGTGTGTGGAGTCAGAGTCCGGTGGGGGGAGAAGGCACTGCCCAGCTGAGACCTGTAGCAGCGGGGCCCCTGGACACTGGGTACCTGTCACGAACAATGCTGTGTGCTGAATTGCATTAGAACGGCCTGATAGCAGGCCCTTTGGGCAACTATCCCAGTTTGGGTCTGGGATAATAGGTTGCTGGGGCCAAGGATATTGAAGAAATTCCCACCATGGGTGGAAGAGGGAGGATGCAGCTGGGAGTGGGGGTTGCCTGGCACTCCTTCAGCCTTTAGATTGTGCTGAAATGCCAGAGGGTACTAAGCACTCAGGCCCAGGCTTTCCATTCACTGATTTGGAGCATCATCACCTCAGTGTAAATTAGATGAGGGAATAAATAAACACAGTCATATTTCTTGGTCAGATGAAGTGTCTACCAGCTGTGGCTCAACTCTACACATTTTTTTTCAATGTTTGAGCTTCTACCCAAGTAGGCAGGTCTCCTGGGAAGGGGAAGAAGGTAGAAGAACTATTCTTTAAGCCTGCGTTTGGAAGCGACATTGGACCTCTACTCTCATTTCCTTGGTCCAAGCAAGTCACATTGGGACTGGGATCCTGGAGACTGCAAGCAGGGAGCAGTTTTTCTATGGGGTTTTAGAAAACGAGACTTTACAGATGTGGAACCTAAGGGATTTGACTTTGAATCGGTTTAGATTACATTTAGCTGCAAGCAACAGAAAGTCCTCGGAAAAATAGCAGCTTACCTAGGACAGAAGATTGTTCCTCTTCCGCAATCATTTGAAAGAGTTCAAATGTAGGTAATTCATCACCATCATGGAAGTCCCATGAGCATCGAGGACTCAGGATCTTTTTCTCTTCTTATTTCATTGTCTTTAGCATACTCTCCCCTGGTGCAAAATAGGAGTTTCAGTTCTAGTCAAATCATCTGTATGATTGCCAGCATAAAGGAGGAAGGAAGAGAGAAGGCCTCTTGACACCCTTTGAGGAGATTTCTCAGGAGTTGCATTCAACGCTTGCACTTAAACTCATTGCCCAGAATGTAGTCATATGGTGGCACCTGGGAGATGTTTTTATTTTATTCTAGGTGCCCAGCCAAATCACAGGTTCTACTTTTAAGGAAGAAAAAGAAAATGGATATTGGGGCAGGTGACTACCAGACAAACCACAGAGGGGAAAGAAAATTTTGGGGTGGCATTGGAAACTATGTGCTTCAATATTTTTTTAAGAATCTTTGAAAAATGAAGAAGTTATTTTTTAAATAAAACCTTGGTTTCTTCCCTATATTTCATTGCCTGTGACATAAATTTGAGGCCGAGCCGCATGAGCGATGGCTTAGTGTTCAACTAGCCACCAATGTCACCACTAAGTTCTCATTTCTGCTTATCACTCATGGACTCCTGCCACTGAAATGTCTTCCTGTTCCCCTCCATATAACCATATAACCTCCTTGGGAGATAGGAATGGACTTTCTTCCCACCATCATTCCGATTTATTTAATTCCCCAATGGATGGCCTTGATGGATGGCCTCATACACTGTGGAGACACACATATATATTTAATTATATTTACTCTTTTACCCTCTTTTAATTCTTATTCTCTGTTTTGGAAATGTGGAAACTAGGTCAAATGGTATCACAAAGTATCATGATCAGAAGCACTTCTCTCTTAAGAGCCTCAGCGTTCGAGGACAGAACCCAGGATCTCAGACTCTTCCCTATGTCAAGAAGTGGTTTCTGCTCTCAGGAGATTTAGGAAATATGCTGTTGCCTGACTCCTCTTCTATAAAGTTGTTAATGTTGAAGTCCTGTGAACCTCACCCCAACCACCCTGAAGTCTTTGCTTCACTTTTACCAAGTATCATATTAAAATTCAGTGCTAATTTGTCATTTTCTTACGGTTATCTTAGGAAGCCCAAGTTCTAGAAATAAGCACAAAAACCAATTGTTCACTTTCCTTTCCCTTCAGGATGTTAGTTATAAATATACTATATTATAATATGGTTTTTGCTTTAGAATGAATAGATGGTCATTGTAGAAATTTAGAAAAGTATAAAGAAAGAAAAAACAAACACATATCCTAGCCTTAAACATGTTCATGAGAGGGGCCTCTGGGTGGCTCAGTCGGTTAAAGCATCATGATCCTTTGGTCCTGAGATTGATCCCCACCCAGAGAGGCGCCCTCCCCAGCCGGGAGTCTGCCTCTTCCTCTCCCTCCGACCCTCCCCTGGTGCTCTCTCTCTCTCTCTCTCTCTCTTTTTCAAATGAATAAATAAAAAAATATTTTAAAAAAATGTTCATGGGATTCTTTGTAGTCTTGTCTCTGAGAGTTTATATGTGTATGTGTATATATGTGTGTGTGTGTGTGTTTTAGGCAAAATTAGGAATAGTCTACAAATGTGCACTGTTTACATGTTCTGCTTTCTAGGTGAACAATATCCACAAATATTCTTTGAAAGCATGATTTATTAGTTGCTGCACAGTACTTAGTTGTATACACCATTAAAAATCCATTTCAGTAGGAATCATTTTTTGTTGTTTCATTTTTAAAGATTAAATGACTTTGACAACCACACTCCGGCCTTAAAACTCTCAGTTTGGTGTTTAGTTACTATTAGCTCCTTGTTGTTAGGGATCTTGCTCATTTATCTTGTCTAGTTGTTAAAGACGGCCTCCCACCAAACCACACCTCCCTGCATTCACGACTTGGGTAACCCCTCTCACCCCCATCCTCACAGTGAATCTAGGCTTGTCCTGTGTGGCCAATAGAATTCAGTGGAAGTGAAGCTGATGACTTCTGAAGCCTGGTCATAAGGAGCCTTGCAATGTCTGCCTTGGTCTCTTGCACTCTGGAGGAATTCCTAAGTGTGACTGCTGTGGCCTGCCTGGCTCTAAGGAAGCATAATTTGGCTTTATGCATAGACTACATGGTGAGAAAGACAGAGAGAGAATGAGACTGAGAGAGAGAGAAGGCGGGAGGGCAGGAGAGCCAGCCCCAGTTGTTCCAGCCATCCCAGTTGTGAAACAAGCCAACTTGGATGTCCTGACCAGTCAAGCTTCAATTGACTCCAGCGCCAACACTCTTTCTGATTGCAACTGCATGAGCGACCCTGCATGAGAACGGCTCAGCTGAGTCCTGTCAACCCACTGAACTATGAGAACATGATGAATTATAGTGTTAAGGCATAAAATTTTGAGGACGTTTGTTATATAGTAATAGATAATTGAAGCAGTGTTACATTAACTCCTATATCTTCAGCACTTAGCAAGAGCTGCCATACTTATTAATATTGTAGATGATCAGGAAATCTTTGTTAAATGAGTATATAAACGTCTAAGACTACTCTCACATACACACGTTTGTGTGAAATTGTGAAATTTCCTTCTAATTAGAATGCTATAAAAAAGAGTCACTTCTAATTTTGTTATTTTTTTTTTGCTTTTCTCAGTCTCATTTCTCCCTGGACTAGATCAGTGAAGACTGATTTGGTATTTGTAAAACAGAGTAAAGCCAAATATCATAAATGGCTGATTAGAAAATTTCCTTTCAGGATCATTTGTAATGTGGTTTGGGAACCCTGCCTTTTAATAAGCACAATTTGGTTTTGCTCTGAAAAACAAAACAAAACAAAACAAAACAAAAGAATTAAGCATGCACAAAGTCACAAAGTAGTGGAAGTGCATCTTTGCTCATGTTCCCATCATGATCCAGGTAGGACAGGTGAAAGGTGATGGTGGAGCCAGTGCCACTATGGCAGGTGCTTAGGTGACTACATTGCATATGGTTTCTGGGATTCAAAATAAGGATACAATTGTTTTGAAATATTCTTTGCTTCATCCTATTCTTTGCCCTCTTATGGCAAAAAATGGGTCTTAGAAAAGCCACTAAAATAAGGGTGGAGGGGGATAGATGTAGAAAGAGGGGAAACAGGTCACTCTCATGCAGTTTGTACTTCCTCCCAGAAAGAGAGAATTACAGCTATAACATGAGGAGCAGGGCACTGCTTTCTCTGTTCCTCTTTTCTGCCACTCTCTCCCTCCCTCCCTCTGTAGCCAAAGTACAAAATATACTTCACGTGAAGTTTGGCAGAATAAGAAAGGACATTAGCCTTCCCACGAGTTGTAGAAAGAACCGGCTGGGGGATAGACATGTGGTCCTGCTGCACCATGAGCCAGGTGCTGTGGGGACAACTTTATAGGCGAGGCAATCAAGGTTTGGAGATTTCAGATTCAGAGAGTCCCAGTTCCCTTGCTAAGATAGGAAATAATTGGACTCTTTGTAAAGAGTCCAGGACAGAGCAAATGCTCAACAAATTTCTGTTACCCAGTTGCTGTGATTGCAGCACGCCGGGGCCTTGATGCTAACGTCACCAAGCTGCACAACGTCCAAGGGGTTATTTGCAAGTGTGAGGTATCAGCTGCAGTAAGGAGCATTCTGTGCAGCTGAAAAGCAAAACCCCTTTAGATGCTAAAACAGAGATCCCTGAGATGGGCCCTGTCCTGCTCTAAGGGGCATCCCTCCCACCCTGTACTTGAGCTGTCTTGTTCCAAACATGTAAAATCGTGATGAGCATAAACAAATCTTAGATCTCCTGCAAAGTATTCCATGACTGCAAGTTTTATCCTGAGGGGAAATTTCAGTAGAAATTACCAGCACACGTTTGAAACTCCCATAAAAATGACATGAAACACATTTTTAAAAGGTGGGACTGCTTAGGTTGCTGCCAAGTTTCTAATTCACAAAGGGGGTGTGCTTTTCTCAAGGATGTTACTGAGGCCTGGCTACTTGCTGTGTACAACTGAAGAGACATGGAGAGGCTCCTTCCCACTTTGCATTTTTTTCTAGCTAGCCTAATTCTGATTTCAGCTTTCAACGTTGTGCTGCTCAGATTATCCACTTTAAACAGTCAACCTACTGGCTCTCTTCTCTGTTCTCCCAGGGAAATGTGGGTGCTGAGTGACTCTCCATGGTACGCGCTACTTGGCCTCACCCTGGAGCAGAGATGTTTTGCCTCGTGCAACTTCAAAACTTCCTTTGATTACTTGATTTTGGTTTCTTGCTTAAATATTGAACAATCCAGCTTATTATCACTTCTCGTTTGTTTTTTAAATGAATTCGTGTGTGTATGTGTGTGTGCGTTTTAAATCACACCCACCAAATTCATCCAAAGAACGCCCAATTTCTTCTTAAGCAAGAAAGAAAGGAGCATGAGCTCCAGGAGGGCTGAGAAGTGTGGTATGTTGTAATGTTGGACAGTTGTCTTCTCTGTTCTGGGGTCTTGTGCCTTAACCCTATCAGGTCAGAAGAGTCAGCGGTGAGACCCGCTCCTGGGGTCTTACTGCGTAAATGAGCCAGTTTATATGTCAGACTAATTCTGAACATTCAAGCTCAGCAGGCTCATTGGTGAAGCAGTGGGCCAACTGAAATCATTTACGGTGAATGAAATGCTAGGTCAAAGCGCAGAGCAGCTCTTGCCAATTGGGATATTCTGTTATCCACAGAATATCTATTGATGTTACACCAAATACTAGGGGCCTTCAAGCACAGTGTTAGAAGTGCGGAGTTAGACGATGTGCATTAAGTTTCACTGGATTATCTCTATTTTAGGTCTCTACTAAGTAGTACCTCCCCTAGGGAGTCCTGCATGACCCCAAAACAGTTTACCTCTGTGGCCCCACTTACTCCATAAGGCAGTGTCTGAGTTAGGGGTCTCTGCTCCCCACTGGACTGGGTTCTCCTCAAAGGTATTAATCACAAGTTTGGTTTTGAAGAGTAAATGCACCAACAAATGAGAAGACGAATGACTGAGTGCAGTGTCAGATGTGTAATACTGGAAGAATGTTGCATCCAATGAGGAGCTGTATAATCAATCCCAAGATGTGCTCTGAGTAGTGGTGATAGTACTATCCACCTTGTGTGGCTGTTGACGAGAGAAAAATGAGATAAATTGTATTCTCTTATTTAACAGACTTATAATTGAGTGTCTACTTGGAGTGAAATACTGTGAAAACATTCCAAAGTGCTTAAAGATGATATTGTTTCCATTTATTTCAGAATAGAATTCGATTGGCCAATTTCTCCAACTGTACATACACCACTAGGCAGGGCAGCTTTCCATTGTTCTCTACATCCTGTTTTTGGATTTTCAGCTAGGAATTCACATTTCCTCACAGTTTACTGCTATTACAACTTTGTAGTACTTACAGTGATATGAATGGTCCCGTAGAGAAGCCGAACTGCATATTTTGATAACCTTTCTTTATGATCTGGCTTGGTTTAATTTGGATAGGGTTCAGGAAAAAGAAAAGAGAACAGAACAAAAAAAAGCTTCACAGATTTGCTTCTTAATAAGATTTGTTTCTTAATAATTAAATGTGATCCCTTAAGGATACAGTGCCATTTTATTTCAATTTTTTCTTTAATTTTTATTATGCTTGGTGAGTTCCAACTAATCAGAATGCAGTTTGGGTATGGAAAAGAAGTTTGATGAGTATCTGAATTTAAGTTTGTTTGGCAACTGGTAATTTTATACCAAAAATAAATGTAAGAAGTATTTTCAATATTTGAGAATATTTCGATTTTTTAAAATAAAAAAAATTCTTAGAGAGAGAGAGAACACATACATGAGCGCATGGGCAGGGGGAGAAGGAGAGGAAGAGGAGGGAGAATCTGAAGCAGACTCCATGCTGAGCGTGGAGCCTGATGTGGGGTCACAACTTCAAGATCATGACCTGAGCTGAAACCAAGAGTCAGATACTCAACTGACGTAGCCACCCAGGCACCCCAAGAGAATATTTAGATTTTTAAAAAGTGTATATTATATAAGTTAATTGTTTACATGGTTTTGAAATGGCACATGCTTTCATATATGACTGAAAGGAAGAGTCAGGAAAAAAAAGCATCTTTGCTTAGGAACAGCTAAATTTGGGAACTAACAAGAGTAGAGCAGATAGATAATTTAGTAAGTTGTTGCATGGAATAAATTTACTATAGTAAAAACCCCATTTACTTTGAGAACATTCTTATATTTTTCAAAATAACTCGTAACATCATTTTGTATAATGGATGAGTTTCTTTCAGTGGTCATGGTTTCATAATTTGTAAAACCTAAAAAAATGTCTAACCTTCTAGTTAGAGTTTTTGTTTTTGTATTTCTTTTCTAGAATGCTATGGCATATTAAATTGCTTTGGGTTGAGTGTTTTAAATTCCAAGAGATATGGCTCCCAAAGGCACTCAAATCAGCAGACGGGAAGACAGAGCCATCAGCCTCTAGTAGCTATTTCGGTCAAATGGATTGTACATGATTACAGACTCGATTGTGGTTTTTAACTAATGAAAACGTTGGGTTTCAAAACTCTGAGGTTGGGTCTCAGACCCTCATTTTCATAGAAATCTTGATGTAAATGATGCGTAAGTTCTGAGGTCACTCCATCAGATAAATTTAACGTACAAAGTTGCTGGAAGAGTAATCTTAAATCTGAAGTTGGTTGGGGAGGCAGGCAGGTGTCTGTCTCATTGCTGAGTGTACCTAGAGGGCTGCCTGTGGTATATCAGAGCTGTATGACCTCAAAGGTCTGAGGCTGAAGCCCTGGAGGTTGCTGCAGAGCCTTCTGTAGAGAGTGGCTAAGGTTTGATGCTGGTCAGGGTGCCAAAGGCAGGGGCTGCTTCAGGCAGCACCGGGGCACAGAGGGAGAGGTTTGGGCTTCTGTTACTACAGTGTTGCATAGGTTGCAACCCAGAACATTGGAACTTTTTCAGCAACACTGGGGAGGACTCTGGTGTCTGAGGGTACAGTGGTGGGCAGGTATGGCTGGGCTGCGTGCATGTCTTTCATAAGCTGTGTCTGCAACCCATACTGTTGTGGTTAAGATGGCTGTAGGAAATAACTCCAAAACATAATGGCATAAAGGAACCTTTTATCATGCATGTGGCCTGTGTGAGTGGGGCACAATGATGGTACCTTATTTCTACAAGGTCAGGGCCTCCTCCAGAAGATTGGAAAGCTGAGTGCTAGAATGATCTGAAAGCTTGCTCACTCACATTGTGCTGTGATTGATTTGGCTGTTGGCTGGGGGTCTTCCTAGGGCTGTCTACTGGAGGAGCTACTGTGGCTTCTCCATGTAGCCTGGGATTACTTCAATATGGTGACTGGCTTGCAAGGGTAAGCATCTTCAGCAGGGCTGGCTTCTTGAGTTTGTGGTCTCTGCTGTCACACTAAGCCCCATACTCAAATGGACCCCAGGCTTGGTTTATTGCTGTCACCATTGTCTTGAAATTTTTAATTTTGGGATAAGCGACTGCTCGTTTTCATTTTGCACTGGGTCCCATAAATTATGGAGCTAGGCCTGCTTGAGAGAGAGAATGGAATGGGGAAGGAAAGAGAAAACTAGCTAGAAGCTATATTACCCTTTTGGATCTAATCTAGGAATTCAGACTTCCACTACATTGTATTTGTTAGAAGCAGGTCACTGGAATGTCCCATATTTGGACAGGAAAGAACAGGTTCCACTGCTTGATGGAAGGATGTCAAAGTTCTGGGAGAGTATGTGGGAACATAAACATCGCTATAGCAATTTTTGGAAAATACAATCTGCTACAAATGCTTTGCATATATTTCTGCAGGTGCCACCTACTGGGTAGAGGTGGTTGTGTGTGTGTGTGTGTGTGTGTGTGTGTGTGTTTATAGTCTTCTGTAATAGAGTGTTAAAATTAGAGACTGAGACACCAAGATAGACTTGATCTGATACTTTGTAGCTGGTTCACAATATGCAACATTTGCATCCCATGACTTGAATCCCCTCAACCATTTTCAAATTCCAGAGTTAATATGGAGAAAATTTTGTAGTGATATCTTTGAAAAAAGAAGTCACTGTATCCTAAGGAATGGTGTGGGTACAATCTCCTTTGTTCCAACTTTAGTAAGAGAAGACCTCCATGGATTCACCTGAAGTGTTTTGAACTATGTTTCTTGCAGTTGGGATTCTCAGATTTTTAGAGCCCAACTGACACCTTAGAAAGCCAAATAGGGGAATAGATTTCTAGTTATGAGATGACTAAGTCTTAGGAATAAAAGGCACAGCCTAGGGAATATAGTCAATGGTATTGTATGGAAACAGATGGCAGCTATACTTGTGGTGAGCAGAGCATAATGTATAGACTTGTTGAATCACTATGTCATCCACCTGAAACTAATGTAACATTGTGTGTCAACCACACTTCATTAAAAAAGAAAGAAAGCCAAACAGGCCAATGGCAACATAAGTGCTATCTTGACTTTTTTCATCTAATTTTTAAAAAAATATTATTTATTACTGTTATTTTATTTCAAGTAGTTTTATTTTACTTATTATTTTATTAAAATTATTCTTTTTTTAAAGGTGACTTAATTAATATTGTCTTTATTATCCCACCTCATAGAGTAGACAAGGTAGGTGGCTACAGGTTGGGGTTATTTATGGGCTCATCATGCACATCATAGGGGTTACAGGAAGACTTGACCACACCCATGAGGAACACCAAACTGGATACCCCTTGAGACCTGTTGGATGTCACCAAACCCAGTCAGGTGATGGAAAGAAATATATCCTAATGGGACCAGGGTACATTTGACTTTCTCCAAGAAAGGGGAAGGGACATGCAGGGAGCTTCTTCCCTGTGCTTTGGAGATGCTTGCTGCAAATACTTGGATTCAGTCAGGATGAAAGGCTTATAGCTCCAGTTTCCAAGGGAGTAAAGGAATATTCTCTATGGACTAAGTATGAGGGTCGCTTGGGGGAGTCAATGTGAATTTATCATTGGCTTTGTCTAATAGGGCCCTAGAAGACCAGAAGCCAGAAATTGGAGTCGACAACAGATTAAATAAGGGCATCAGAAGCATGACTAGTGTGATCCAGTCCTCTGGTTTACCCAGGATGGAGGGGTTTCCCAGGACATGGGACTTTCAATGCTAAAGCAGGGATACCGCCAGACAAACTGGGGTGTTTGGTCACCCTTGACAACCCATGATAGGATGCATCTGTCCAGGACTAGGGAACACCAGGAGAGGGGTCCAGGAGAGACCCTACAGGATACTTATGACAGTGTTCATAAAAGAAAGACTCATCTGTAAACATCTAAAACATTTAAACAGAGCCAGCTCATGAAGGACATCACCTCTCCCTTACCATTTCTCTTTCTCATCCTGGCTCTAGTTCCAACCCTGAAACTGGCCAGTAAGCTGCAAGAAGAACATTGAGAGGAAAGAGGAAAAGCGCAAGGTGAAGAGATCGTGAATAACCATCCACAGAGAAGCAGCCCAAGCAGGGGGGCAGGAGGCTTAGTGCTAAATCAGTTCCGGTCTCAGATTATGTAAGATATTCTAATTAGCAGATTTAACTCTCTTTGTTACTAAAGTGAGTATAGGATGCCCTTGTCCTGACACAGACATCTGACAATGTCTGTGAAAGTCGTAGGATATGCCTAAGTGTTCATCCAAGGGCAAGGGTTAACTCCACCCAGCCCTTGTGCAGGTGGAGTGGATCATAAAAACAGGTGCTGTGATTTCATCATGGTCATACTCGTTCAACATACTGTGACACTTGAAATTTCAAAACTCCTGCTCTAAGAAGAAGTAACAAATTGCGTGTTAGAAAAATAATCTGTCAATTCTTTTATTCTACTGTCTAAGGATTATGCATTTTCCATGAGCTGTTTAATATCTTTTTGAATGATGATCTTGTTAAATATAGGGAAAAATTCCACCCTTCCCACGCAGTGATCAGCCCTCAGTAGCACCCAATGGCCATCCCCCTAGATGTCAAATATTTGCTTCTTTTTAGGCCAGATGCCAAAGGATTCCAAGAAATAGACATCAGGCCTTCCACAGAGAACTGTGGGTTTATTTACTCTCTGGGATGACTGTCAGAAATGACTCAGCTTTGTACACCTCCACCCCACTCCCTCAGTCAGGTGAACACACCTGTCCCTCTTACCTGTGCTCAGCTCAGTTTGTCTGCTTGTACTTGAGTACTGGTGTACAGGAAGTACTCTTACTGTTGGCTTGTCAGTATTGCTACTTATTCTCACCCCATCCCTACACCCACCCATATCTGGCACCAAGTCTCGAGATCTGATGTTGATTCCCTGGTCTTCCTGGACCACGTCATCTGATGCTTCTGACTCTCTCGCCCAGAATTTCCATGTTTAGGGCATTGGTTGCTGGTGCCTTGGCACTATTTCTTGGTTTTCTTGGATTTGAGCTCTAGTCTCAACTCTGTTAATAACTCTCAGTGTATTTTTACACAATTGTTTTAACCTGGATGAAACCTCAATTTAAATTTGGTTTCTTCATTCATACAAATTAGGATAAAAATAGCTGTATTGTTCAGAGATAACAATAGCCATGAAAGAAACAATGTGCAGAAACAATAGCCATGAAAGCACTTTGTGTCAGTTAGGTAGTAAAGGTATGAATGGTACTATTATCAGTACAGTCTGATTACGACGCTGGAGTTGGGGTTTGTAAATATTATTACCTTATGTTTACCCTTACCTCTCATTACTGCATTCCTTGGCCATTTGCTTGGGTCTCTGATCCTCAGGACCTGATGTTCTGAACGCCAATATCTACCTGCCCACCTGCACTGTCTTTCTAGGGTCAGTGTCCTCCTATTCCATCATGCAAGAGTCAGTTACTCTTCCTCCTTCAAGCCCAGGTGAGGATCCTGAGCCTTTTCTATTGGACTATTCTCTCTAACCCCATCTCCTAATGACTACAGAGACACTCTTCTCCCTTCTGCCCTCATAGCAGTCCCACAGAGGAAAACCAGGAGAGCAAAGTGTTCTAGAAGCCAGGTGAAAAAGTGTGGTAAAAAGGAAGGACTGTTCAAGTCTATCAGATGATAATAATCAAGGAAGATGAAGCCTGAGAATTGATCATTGGGTTTACCAATGTGTAAGTTACCGATGAGCTTGATAAGCCAATTTAGAGAAGTAATAGTAATAAAAGTTTGATCAGAGTAGGTTCAACAGAGAAGAGAAGCAGCACGTATAGGCAGCTCTTTCAAGGAGTTTGTTGTTATTAAGGGAAGGAGAAGGGGTAATAGTTGAAGAGAGATCTAGGATGAAGTGGTCATATCAATGAGTAATACATAAATGAGGGCATGTTGGTAGGCTGATAGGCTAGACCCACTGGTGAGGAATAAATTGGACAGGAGAGAGAAGAAAAATTTCTGGAGCAATGGCTTGAGTACGTTTGAGGCGATGAGATCTAGTGCACCATTGGAGGAGTTGGTCTTTAGGAATATGGATGACTCAACCTTAGTGCAAGAAGGGAAGCAGAGCATGAGCACACGTGCAGGTGGGTGGGTAGATGTGGAGGGGCTCTTCTGATTGAATTCATTTTCTTAGTTGCATAGGAGGCCAAGTTATCATCTGACAATGAGGATGGAGGAGGCGTTGGAGTTTGAAGAGAAGGAAAGTAAGACACAGTCACTTAGAAGAGTAAGTGATCTAGGGAAATACAATGTAACTGCTGGACAGGGTTAATCACCCACATAATGTTGGCGATCATGAATCTACATTGATGTCATCAGTGGATTTTTCTCTAGATATGTTCATCTGTGTGGGTGTAGGCACAGAGTAGGAAGAATGTTGAATTTAACCAGGATTGGGTTTTATCCAAGGGAGTTTGATGAAGCGAGAGCAAAGCAAAGAAGTTGGGGACAAATTTAAGGGAGTGATTATAATAAGTGACCATGAAATTTAAGCTGGATAATGGGGGAAGTGCGTGAGGATGTAAGGAGAATCTTTGAAAATGTAGTATCAATGGATTGGAGGTGTTTATGGGATTGGTGGAGGGTGGTTGGACTTGGGCTTTAGAAAGTGAGCTGGCAAGAAAGGTAGTTATCGGTCAGAAAGTAGACTGTATATCGAGTAAACAAATGGCAGGACAGTGGTGAGGTGGAGGGGCTAGATGACTTCAACAAACCCAGTAACCTCCAGAATGGCATGCTGGTGTGGCTTAGAGTCTTCTTCCAGTTGTGTCATGGAGGCAAGTGGATAACAAGGGACCATCGTTTTATGCTAGCATTCTTGTTCTCATTATCATTAATTCTCAGTTTCAGTTGAGTGCATGAGTATTAAAATGGAAAGAATGAAGAAAGAGTGTGGACTAATGATAATCAGTTTGTTTTTGATAATTAGTTAATTATGATCAGAGTTCAATCCAGCTATGCAATTAACCTCAAAGTGTGGATTGGGAGCCCCTGGAGTTCCCCAAGACCTTTCTCAGGTCACAACTATTTGCATAATAAAAATAAGATGCCATTTTCCATTTTTGTTTTTTGTCCTGTGAATGTACAGTGGTTTTTTCCAGAGGCTACGAGATGTATGATAGCATAACAGATTGAGTGCAGAAGCAGACATGAAAATCCAGCTGTCTTCTATTAGGCCAGAAATTAAGGAGATTTCAAAAAAAAAAAAAAGTAAGACAACAACAAGTTTTTGCTGTTTCTTTTTTCTGTTTTGGAAATAGCATTTTTTCCCCCATAAAGATTGTTATTTATGTTAACTTGTAATGGGTTTGTTTGTTTGTTTTAAAACCACCCATTTATTAAATTTACTGAGTGTCTACTATGTAATAGGTGTTGAAGATTCTAAGATAATTTATACAGCCCCCTGGATGATGGTGAAAACAGACACACAAATAAATGAAACACAACTTTAAAATGGTGTGATAATATTTTCTGTCTGTGGGTAGAGCTACATTTCCCACTTTCTGTTCCTTTTCCCCAGAATGTTCCTCACCTCCATTCTCCATCATCTCACAGCTGGTTCCTTCTCATTTGAGGTCTCAGCTAAGATGTCTCCTCCTCAGGAAGGCTTTTCCTCACTGTATCAGACAAGTTATCTGAAGTTTTCTATAGCACAACCTCCATATACACATCTGAGGTACGGACCAGTCGAATATGGCAAATGTGAGGGGATATATGTGATTAGTAATTCTCTTGCAAAAGGATGATGTGCTCATTTTGCTGGAGTTGCTTGCTGTCTTTTCCTGGTTCCAAGGGGGTAAGCAGCCATGTTGGGGAAGCCTACCTGGCAAGGAGCTACAGGTGGCCTCAAGGAACTGAGGATGGCCTCCAACTCACAGCCAGCAAGAAACCAAATCCCTTAGTCCTACCGCTGCAAGGAACTGAGTTCTGCCGACAGCCGGAGTGAGAGGAGAAGCATACCCTTCCCCGGTAGAACCTCAAATGAGGTTGAAGTCTTAGACAAAATCTTTCTTTCTCAGCTCTACTGAGGCATAATTGACAAGACTCTAAGTCTGCAACTTGATGACTTGATATCTGTGTATCAAGTTCATGCATCGTGAAAGGATTTCCCATGAATTAATTTACATACACACAACCGTACATATTATTTTTGCATGCGTGTGAGAATATTTATCTTCCCCCAGCAAATTTCAATTATACAATCCAGTGTTACCAGCCATAGTCACCAAATTATATAAACATTTGATCCTCAGGCTTTATTCATCTTATAGCTGAAACCCTGTACCTGTTTACCAATCTCTCCTTATTTTGCCCACTCCTCAGCTCCCGGCAACCACTTCTCTACTCTGTTTCTAAGAATTTGACCTTTTTTTTTTTTTTTTAATTCCACATAAAAGTGATAGTGTGCAGTATTTGTCTTTCTGTGTCTGGTTTATTTCACTTAGCATCATGTCCTCCAGGTTCAACGTGTCGCAAATGACAGAAACTTTTTTTTAAGGCTGAATAATACTCCAGTGTGTGTGTGTGTGTGTGTATGTGTGTGTGGGCATTTTCTTGATCCATTCATCCCTTGATGGACACTTAGGTTCTGCCCATAACTTGGCTATTGTGAGCAAAGCTTGAATGAGCATGGGCTTTGAAGTATGGTTTGGTTTACTTGGATATATAACCAGAAGAGGAGTTTGTGGATCACATGGAAATTCTACTTTTAATTTTTAGGGGAACCTCCATAGTGCTTTCCATGGCAGTTTATATTCCCACCAACAGCATAAAGGGGGTTCCCCTTCCACCATATCTTTGCCAACATTTGTGGTCTCTTGTCTAATAATAATAATAGCCATCCTAACAGGTGTGAGACGATATCTCATTGTGATTTTAATTTGCATTTCCCTGATGATTAATGATATCGAGCATCTCTTCATGTACCAGTTGGCCATTTGTATGTCTTCTTTGGAAAAATGTCTATTCAGGTCCTTTGCCCAATTTTTAACTGGGTTATTTGTTTTTTGCTATTAAGTTGTATGAATTTCTAGTATAGTTCAGATATTAACCCCTTATTGTATATGCAGCTTGCAAATGTCTTTTTCCCATTTCATAGACTGTGTTTTCATTTTGTTGTTGGTTTCTCCCACTGAGCATAAGCCTTTTAGTTTGATGTAGTCCTATTTTATTTTTGCTTAAATTGCCTTTGCTTGTGGTATCAAATCCAAAAAAAATCATTGCCAAGACCGATGTCAAGAAGCATTTTGAGTTTTCTTCTAGGATTTTTACTGTTTCAGGTCTTACATTCAAGTTTTTAATTCATTTTGAGTTTATTTTGTGTATAGTCCAAGATAAAGGTCTAGTTTCGCTATTGGCATGTGACAATCCAGTTTTCCCAACACTGTTATTGAAGAGACTATTCTTTCTCCATTTTATAATCTTGACTCCTTTTTCAAAAATTAATTGGCCGTATATGCATGGGTTTATTTCTGGGTTCTCTATTCTGTTCCATTGACCTATGTACTTGTTGTTTTGTCAATATCGTGCTGTTTTGATTACAATAGCTTTATAATACAGCTTGAGATCAGGAGGTGTGGTGCCCCCAGCTTTGTTCTTTCTCAAGATAACTTTAGCTATTCAAGGTCTTTTGTGGTTCTTTACGAATTGTAGGATTGGTTTTTAAAAACATCTGTGAAAAGTACCATTGCCATTTTTTAGCTATTGCATTAAATCTGTAGATTGCTTTGGATACTATCGATATTTTAACAATAGCAATTCTTCCAATCTACAAACACAAAATATCTTTCCATTTGTCTGTGTTTTCTTCAGTTTTTTTTTCATAAGTATCTTATAGCTTCAGTGTGTAGATTTTTTATTTCCTTGGTTAGATTTATTCCTAAGGATCCTATTCCTTTCGGTGCTATTATAACGGGATTGTTATCTTAATTTCTCTTTCTGATAGTTTGTTGTTAGTGTATAGAAATGTGACCAATTTTCATATATTGATTTCTGTATCTTGAAATTTTACTGAATTTCTTTACTAGTTCTAACAGGTTTTTTTTTTTTTTTGGTGGAGTCTTTAGGATTTTCTATATATAATATCATGTCATCTGCAAATAGAGACAATTTTACTTCTTCCTATCCAATTTGGATGACTTTTATTTCTTTTTCTTGCATAATTGCTCTGGCTAGGACTTCCAGTACTATGTTGAATAAAAGTGGGGAGAGTGGGCATCCTCTGGAGAAGAACACAGTCAGGACTTAGATGTATGTTAAATTAGAAGACTGATCCACAACTTTCAAAGTTTACAGATGGACCCATTTAGGGAAAGACTGGGAGATGGGCAGTTTTCCTTGCTTCCTCTGTGCTGAGCCCTATGGAGATAGCTGCAGTGAACGCTTATACTCCTCTTAAGAACTGTTACTTTGTTTGTTGTAGTCTTGAGAGTCTCATGGATGCAAACTACACTGGCTTTCAAAGCTGGGTGTTTAGAGGTCCATCTCTCAAGTGGGGGTCTTGAAAATTGGAGCACTCAATGTGTGTCAAACACTTCACTCCTCAGGGAGAAGCTGAGTTGGAAATACCCTCCTGATTGTATGCACTGTACCAAAGGGTGGGCTAAGAGCGAGGGTGTATCTTAGACATTTCTACGTGTTTTAGTGTAGGAATTGTCTTGTTCACCTGATGTGTAAGATTGCTCAGCTAGTTTCTGGATTTCCTTCAGAGGTAATTTCTCTGGAGGTAACTGTACATTCTCTGTGTCCATGGGAGGCAGGGAGATCAGAAATCCATTTTGGTCAGCCCCTCCTTATTCTCTGATTTTAAATGAATTAAATAGAAATTTAGAAATTTCAGTTTTAATTTTGAAAAAAAATTTTTTTTTTAATTTTTATTTATTTATGATAGTCACAGAGAGAGAGAGAGAGAGAGGCAGAGACACAGGCAGAGGGAGAAGCAGGCTCCATGCACCGGGAGCCCGATGTGGGATTCGATCCCAGGTCTCCAGGATCGCGCCCTGGGCCAAAGGCAAGCGCCAAACCACTGCGCCACCCAGGGATCCCCTCAGTTTTAATTTTGAATACCAATATCAATCTTTTAAATATTAATAAATATTAACTATTAATAATTATTAATAAGTAATATTAATTGGTATAACCTAAATAAACGATGGTCTTTGGGGTAGTCAATAATTTTTAAGAGGATGAAAGGC
Source organism: Vulpes vulpes (assembly GCF_048418805.1). Lineage (NCBI taxonomy): Eukaryota > Metazoa > Chordata > Mammalia > Carnivora > Canidae > Vulpes > Vulpes vulpes. The sequence continues at coordinate 8,380,560 of NC_132782.1, forward strand.
CTCTGAGACCAGAAAGTTTGAGACTCACCAATTTTTATTACTTACTGAAAGATGAAGATTGGTCTCAGGAAAAATTTGAGAGGTTAGACATGTGTGAAAGAAGTCAAGATGGAGAGTCTTATTAATAATAAGATTTCTGGCAACTGTGACTTACAACTTGGGGATAGTTCACAGTATCTTTTGGAGGGAACAGCAGGGTAATATGTAGAAAAATATCAGAAAGGTATTTTTTGAGCAATGGGAGACTTTGATTTTGAATATTTCAAAATTATTTATTTAGTAAGTACTTTTTATAAAAAGTTAAGCAATAACTATATGCATAGATATACCTGTATATAAGAAAATGGTTTATCTTTGTGATCTCCATGAAGTTCGTTTGTTTTAAAGGTTTAGAAGTTTGTTTTGTTTTTCTGGTTATGAAAGAAATGCATGTTCACTGTAGAAAATATAGAAAATTCTAAAAATTGTTAAGAAAATACGAATTAGTTGTAATGCTATTCCCAGTGCGAATGAGTTAGCATATTTCCTATTTCCTTCCGTCTCTATTTTTAAACAAAATTGTTATATTGTATATATATATATACACACATATATATATTTACTTGGCCTTTTATTATGAGCATTTTCTCTTTGGCGATCATTTGAAATCATATGTCACAGAGCAGTATTCTGTTGAGATTATATGTTTTATTTAACTAATCAGCTACCATTGGACATGAGAAGTTCTCCCCTATTTTTCCTCTTTATGAGGAATATGTGTCCTTCTCTATGTACTTATTTATTCTGTACATGTACACACACACATACTTATGCACATGCCAAGAATCTGCATATGTTCTCATCCACATCATTGGTTCAAATGCATTCATTCTACTAAAGGAAACGAATATTGCAAAGATAAAACTTTCCCCTTAATTAACTGGTAAATTTATTCTTAAATGTAATGACAATTTCAATAGAAGTGCCAGTGGATATTTTTAAGATGATAAAATTAACCTAAATTTCACGTGAATAAACTAAATGGCTAAGAAAGATTTTGAGATTGAAGACACGATTGAGGACAAAAGATGGTAATAGATGGTATTAAAATGTATTGTAAAACTAAAATAGTTAAAACAGCATGGTTTTGTCATAAGGATAGACAGATAATTTGATAAAAGTTGCCTGGAAACACAGTGTAGCATAGATAGAAATTTAGGATATGATTAAAGATGGTGCCACAAATAAGTAGCGACACTGATGACTATACAATAAGTGGAACAAAATTACCATTAACTCTTTGGAAAACAATAAAAACAAAAAAGCAAATCCCATTTCTGAAAAGTGTGAGATAAAATTAGAAGGAAAGATGCATGGTGCCATCTAGTGGTTAAATGGGTAACTGCACACATATTGTTAAATGTAGCATCTGCTGGCCAAAATTTAAAACGGATGAAGACTCGAGGGAGGTAAATTATTCATTAATGTAAAGGCTTATATCTCACCCTTCACAAATTTAAAGAGGGTTTTATTTATATTGATAAGATGATTTTATTGTTTCAGAGAATATTATAAATGGTAGCCTATATAATGATCCCAAATTAACATGTAAGAAGCTACGGTTGCAGACACTCACATAAACAAGCATGCCAACCTGTCATACTTTTTTTAGTAACGCGATGAAACAAAAGAACAATTTGAGTAAAAGCATGCTGATTGGAAATTCACATACGAGAGTAGAACTTGCCAGTAGTTACAGTTTTGAGTAACACATTCCCAGAAACCTGGTCTCTGGATTGTGGAGCCTAATGGAGGTCCAGGGTTTGTCCTGGGCTTGTGGCTAGCGTGGCTGCGTAGTTTTGGGGCTCATTTGAGGTTTCAGCTCTCTCGTTGAGCCCAGGTATAAGCTCCGCACATGGAACCATCTCCAGAGGCAGTGGCTCTGCCTCCAGGCTTTCCATCAATTCAAGTTGCAGCCTGGACACACAGGCAAACCTGCAAAGCAGCCCCTCCGTTTCTGGGAAGGGGCCCCCCTTCCACCTCCGAGCTGCTCCCCAAGCTACCCTGTGACATGCCTCTGCCCCCTGGCACAGCCCTTCAGTAAAGAAATGAACTCCTAGAATGAAGCAGGGCCGAGAAGTCCCTTCCCCTGGCATTTTGGATTTAAGAATGAGAGAACTGGACCAGTCTGTTTCTGAGTTGTCAAGACTGAGCTTAAAATTCAGAAACTTTTGGTGACCACTACTAGAACTGGAGAAACAGAAAGAGCCAGTGGAAGGGCTGAAGCACAAAGGAGAAGCAATGGAAGATGAATGAGGCTGCATGATGCTCCCATGCCAGGCTCTGTAGCCTCCAACAAATATCACCCCCATTCGTTCAGCTTGGCCATTCAGGTCTTACTCCGATTCCTTATATTTTTAATAAACTTCTGATAAACTCTTCTTTTTGCTGAAACAAACACAAATGTTTTTCTTTCCCTTGAATTCAGAGTTGTACTACTGTCTCCTTTTTTTAAAAAAGATTTTATTTATTTATTCATGAGAGACAAAGAAAGAGAGGCAGAGACACAGGGAGAGGGAGAAGCAGGCTCCTCGAGGGGATGTGGGACTCGATCCTGCGACTCCGGGCTCATGCCCTGAGCCGAAGGCAGGTGCTCAACTGCTGAGCCACCCAGGGATCCTCTACTATATCTTTTTTTCAAAGGACAAACCTGATGTCTATCTCTCAATGGCTGCTCCTTGTGCCCACACAAGTCCAAATCCTTTAGCAAGCCTATGAGGCCTCTCGTGATCTGTCCTCATTGCTAACTTTCCATTGGTCTCTTCCCTTTCCCACCCACCTTTCATCCTTCTCTGCCTGCCACGCACACTCCATCTGTACTCACAGGCTGTCACCTCCCATAGCATACATTCCACCAGCCTCTACACCTGGCTGGTCCCTCTCCATGAAATACTCTTTCTACCACCCTCCCTCCCCCGCAGAGTCCATTCACCCTCGAGACCCCAGCTTAGGCATCACTTCCTCTGGAAATCCGCTTGGGTCCCCTACAACTGGGTTGGTTGCTCCCCGACATTAGCCCCATGTCCCTAACTCCACTGCAGCCTTCACCGGTCTGCATCAGAATGCCCTGTTTATTTGTTTGTTTCTCCCAGTTGACTCTAAGCTCCATGAGAGAAGGGCAGAGTCTGACTCACTGTTGCGTCCCAACGCTTTGTACACAATCTAGAATGCAGTCAGCACTCAAATATTTGTTCAGTGAACAAATGAATGTACACGGAGAACTGTTTCTGTCGTCTAAGCGAGAAGCTCTAAGGCCCAAGTGAGCTGTGAATCTTCTCAAAGCAAAGTGCCCAATTGGCCTCATTTCTGCTTAGACTCGGGTCTGGAAATTTCTAATAACATTTTTGAGAGGTACTGCCTCAGATTTCAAAACCAGACAAATATTTCTAACGCATGCAACTTTCTCTTATGCTAAATCAAAGCTAAATGCACATGAATCAGTACAAGGATTATCTGTATTTTGTGGACATGGGTGGTCCAGACACCCACGAGGAGATAAATAAATGTTTGAGGTGGGTCCTTCAATGATTTTTACAACCGATGCCAATTTGGCAAGCTTGACCGGGCCCTACCAGTGTGAGGAACCATGATTTTGGTATGATGTTGGGGAATTTGTGGCTTCCATCTGCTGGTTATCTCACAAAATGTGGAGCTGAGAAAAATCACATACTGATTAAATCATAGAATCCCACACTTGGAAGGGACTTCATGAGATGATCTGGGCCCGCCTCCTGAAGGTCAATGCATAAATCATCTTGTGCAGATGGCTGTTTATACTATTTTTAAAGCTCTTTAAGGATGGAGATTACACAGCTTCCCTTGGTAGTCTGATCTTCATGGTCAAGAACTTCCTTTTTTAAAAACCCAGCTTCTCACTGCAGTTTGGCCCATTTCCTCTTTTTACAGCTCTCTGTGACTACGGAAAGGACAAGATCAACCTTTCCCGCTAATTATCTCTGGCCCACACTCCACACTCCTGCAATTATTTATTAAGACTTATGCTATTCCCCTCCCCCGCCCCAACTTACACAGTTGCAATTCCTTTATTTTTCGGAAGACATTCCCCCCCCCCCCCACTATAATTTTTGTAATTTAAAATGTTTCTCTTTGGAGTCTATTCCATAGCTCACTATATAACACCAGTAATGGCATTTCTGCTCAAGTCCTAATCAGCTATCAATAAACAGCAACATTTTCTCATCTTACCCCAGTAGCATATTTATTTCTTAAATTAAAACATTTCGTTTTTGTTTCTGGCGGAGATGATGTCACACATAAATCTCAAGCCTTTTGCTGTAAAACTGATACTTTCTACCTGTCATATCTGTGTCATATGTTTTGGGTGTCATGGCAGACTAAGTAATGGCCCCCCAGAAATGTCCACATCTGCATCCCCAGAACGTGTGAAGATGTTACTTTACAAGGAAAAAGGGATTTTGTGGATTTTGTGGCTAAGTTAAAGATTCTGAGATGGGGAGGTTCTCCTGGGCTAGCTAGGTGGGCCCAGAGTTATCGCCAGTGTCTTTGGAGGGATACGGGAGGATTAGGGTGAGAGAGCAAAAGGATTTGAGGCTGGGAGCTGGGATTGGAGAGGCCCACTGGGAAGACAGAGGAAGAGGCCACAAGCCGAGGAATGCAGGCAGCTGCTAAGCAGTTGGAAAACACAAGAGGACAAATTCTTTCCTAGTGCCCTGGAAAGAGGGTGGCCCTGTCAGCACATTTCATTTCAGCCCATTGAAACTTATTTTGGGTTTCTGACCTGCACAATGGCAAAGTCATAAATTTGTGTTGTTTTAAGCAACTAAGTTTGTGGTGATTTGTCACAGCAGCAATAAGGAATCTAAGATAGCCTTATTTGTGAAAATATCTGTGCTCATCTTGAACTTCGTGGCTTTATTTAACAGACCGATTTTGGATTTATAACGATTATTGAGTATTATGTTCCCATCATCAAAGCCACAGTAAGACTAGTGTGTATTTACTACACTAGTGACAACATCAAATCCTTATCCATTGTTTTAAAATAATTTATGTAATAGAGGATTCTTTTTTTTTAAGATTTATTTATTTATTTATTAGAGAGAGAGAGAAAGAGGCAGAGACACAGGCAGAGGGAGAAGCAGGCTCCATGCAGGGACCCTGACATGGGACTCAATCCTGGGTCTCCAGGATCACGCCCTGGGCTGAAGGTGGTGCTAAACCGCTGGGCCATCTGGGCGGCCCTGTAATAGAGGATTCCATTCATTGAAAGGATTCTATGTGCCAGATATTGGGCCATGAGCCTGGAAGGTGCTAGCTCACTTACATACCATGACAAAACTTGAGATAGGGATCATTATCTCTATTTTACTAGGGTTTGGAGAGGTAAAACAGTATTAAATTAAAGAAGACATCCCACTAGGAAGAGAGAGACTACCTCCACTTCGAGAGTATTTAAGTTATCGTCTCAAATATGGACATCTCTGGGCAAATGGACACAATAGGGATAAAGGACTGGGTTCCAGTCTGTTTTTGGTTTTTTGTGGGGTTTTTTTTGTTGTTGTTTTTTAAGAAAAGGAAACAAAAATCACATATTCTTAAAAAAGTGCTTGGATTTAAAAAAAAAAAAAGTCACTGATAGAGTCACTGATAGAGCTGATGTGTAAGCCCCACTCTGCCTGATTTTAAAGCCCGTCTTCTTTCTACTCCACCCTATTGACCTGCCACTGCTTATGCTCAGTTTTTTTCTAGCTGGAGTATACAGTTGTTGAGAATCCGAAGCACCATGAATTTTCAAGGAAGATGTGTTACTATACATGTGAATTTCTTGGGGAAAAAAGAAGCTAGTTTCCTAGAAATGCCGTGTATTTGTTCCAGATGTCAGATGGAAATGATTTTGAACATCAAAAATGAAATTATAATTGTTGGAGAAGTGAGAGGGATCACTCAAAAATGTTGTGGAAAAGAGTAAGAACTCTCTCTGTCTTGGCAGGAACCTGTAATTTCCCCGGGGGGAAATATCATTTCTACAGAACAAAACTTCTGAACACTTCCCAGCAAAGTTATGGTTTAAACTCATAATCTGCCTTCTGAAGTTTCTGAAACCATGTTGTTCCTCAGCCGGGTTTTGTTACCTGTGTAATGTGTGTGACACACCAGGTAAGGACTCAGGCCACGGATCTCGTGGTCTCTTCCTCCTCTAGTTCCCTCCCATGGAAAGAGAAGAAAGTGCAAGTCATCTCCATGACAGCCTCTCCCAACTCTGCTTTCCAGGTGGTCTGTAGAAGGTGGGAGGAGATACCAATTTGTTCCTAAGTCATCTCAACCAAGTGACCAACAAATATCCAACGGACAACCACCCCTTGCTCCTACAAATCAGCTCTCTCTCTCCCCACTTTTTTCCCCCAACCTGAACAATTAGTAAATTTTCTCAATTCTATATAAAAGGTTAAGCAAATATGGCATCAATCCCACTCCTCTCCCAACCACACTGCTCCTATCTCCTTCTTAGACATAAACCTCACAGCTGCTTCTACTCCTTTTCATTTGGGCAGGACTTGAGAGATCACAGTGTCTACACTTGTTATCCGTATCCCTCATTTTCTTGTCTCTTCTTAATGCACTATAATTTGATCTGCTCCATCTTTCTTTTTTGGGACAAGTTTTACTGGGTTCTTCCGGGGTAGGAATGGGTGTAGAAGCCAACTGGATAACTCTTTATGTCCTAAACTAAACCTACTCTTCTCCTGGTCTTTAAAAGCTGCTCCTCATCCAGTATTTGCTTTTCAGTGAATGATACCATCTAGATGCCAAACCAGAACTCTAGGATGCAAGCTCCATGCCACCTTCTAGCCATGCCACTTCCATCATATCTGGCTTAACTCTTCCTTTCTGTTCACTCTTAGTTTTTCAATTCAAATATTCAGCATTTTTCAACCCAAATGTTCTTCTGAACTGCAATTTCCCTCCAATCTTTAAAGTTGTTTTATGAGATTAGCAGTTCATCCCAGGTTAAAGGAGAAAAGAGAGGAGAATGCTCACAGGAAGGAGACATAGATATCCGTGTCCAACACAGAAGACATCTGGAGCCGTAAGATGGCCAAAGGGAGTGTTAAAGAGAATGATAAGAGAAACTGGCACTAAAAAGAAGACAGGGGCTAAAATGTGAGGGTCACAGTGACTGCTCTAACAGATGTGTGGATCAGCATCCTCCTAAACACTTTCCATCTGTCAGAACATTCTGGTATAATTGAGCAGGAGTAAATGAACACAGTGAGAGTCGTGGAGGTGACAAGAGGAGATGAGTTGGTAGAAATGTAACCAGAGTCACCAGCCATGGCTACGAAATAATGGATGATGATAAATATTATTCATTATTATCACCATTTTGTCTCCCTAGGTATTTTATTGGGAATTTGGAACACACCAGATTTTCCTTCTCATTCTCTCTTATCTTCATTTCATTTATAATTTATTATGAATAAATTCAAGACATTTAAGAAATTCAAAAAGATATGAAGAGCAATTAAGTGAACACCCATTAACTCACCATCAATCTCAAAACATAAAATTCCAAACATCATAGAAGTTGAAGCACTCATCCAGTCTGTCCTCCTCTTGACTCCCAGCCAGAGGTAACCCATTATTCTGAAGTCAGGGTTCTCTCATTCCCATGTGTATTTAATTTTAATGACCAAATTGCAATAGCTCTCACTCACCTAACATCGTGTCTCAGCTGCACTCCCCAGTTGCTGAAGACAGAAACTCAGCAGTAATGCTTGATTCATCACATTTCCTCATCTATAGAACAGTGGTGTGCTGAGTGTTTGCATAGTGGGGAAAGGCTATCATGTACATTTCTTCCCAAATCCATGTTTAGTGTGAGCTAGGTCGTGGCGGGAGTGCTCGCACCAGGAACATTGGCAACAACTACCCTTAATTTGTAGTTATTGCCACTCCCCCAAACCAGTTCCCCAGAGAATGGGTCCTCAAACATTTACCAAGATGCTATTGCTCATCTCCCACATTCAATTACTTCTATTAGTTCTGCCTCCAGACTGCATTTCAGACCTGCCAGTGGGTCTCAGATCCAGGGCTACCTCCCCAACCAAATCTCTTTTGTATTTTTTCTTCTTTTAATTATAGGACTTTCCAAACACAAGAAAAGTAGAACTAGCATACGAAACTCCTATACAACTGAATTATCAATATTTTTCCAGTGTTGTTGTATCTATACCTGTCCTTGTTTTTGGTAATTTGTTTGTTTTCAGTGCAGAAAAGCTAATTTGAGCAAATCCAAACCCATATCATTCATCCATAAATTCTCAATATGCATTTCTGAATTATATACATATCTTGCCATTATCACTTCCTCTTGTATTAACAACTATTCCTTAATGTTATTTAACACTCAAATTTTCCCAATTTTATCAAAATGTATGTCTGTTATTTGAATCAGGATCCAGATGAGGATCATCCAAATGATTGCTATGTCTTGGGGGACATATGTCTTTATTAGGTCTTTTTAAAATTCTCTAACAGATCTCTTCCCCCTTTTAAAAAAACAATGATCTGATAGAGATACCAAACAATTTGTCCTATAGAATGTTTCACATTTTTCATTTAATGCACAGCTTCCCCCATATTTCTTAGTAATTGGTATTTAGATTCAGAGGTTTCATAGATTCAGGATCAGTTTTCAGTTAAGACGAATTCAGGATGATTCTTTCTACTACATCACATCATGATTAGTGGGCTCAGATGTTGTCAGCCTGACCCATGCATTACATGGTTCCTCATCATATTATCAGTCAATGGTTTTGGTATCTTTTGATGATGATTGTTGTCTGGATCTGTTATTTTATTCAAGACTGTAAAATGGTGATTTTTCTAATTCTATAATTTCTTTTTAAGTTTTTCACTAAAATTCTATAAAACACATCTTTCACCAACTATTTAGTCTTTTCTGAAGAATGACCCGTGCAGAAAAAAGTATAACAAATGCCTGCTTCTCCTTATATTTATCATTTTTTTTGAGTAATGGTGATATCCCAACAATGTTCACTGATAATTAATATTTTAAAAATATTTTACGTAGAAAAAATATTAAGCCTACCAAACAGTTGGAACAATGGCGTAATGAACACTCATACCCTCTCCCCTTTCTAGGTACAGCAGTTGGTAACATTTTGTTACATTCATATGCCTCTTCCATCAGAGTTTGAGCATTTCCTTATTTTCTGGATAAATCTTCTACTTTAACATCCTTCAGGGGAATCAAACATTTCTCCCAGGAGCCCTTGATTTTTTGGTGGGAAATGGTATTTGAAATCTTCTGTGTGTTATGACTTTGTTAACATATGTTAAGTAAAGCCTGAGTTGTGGAATGGTGACAAAAGTTTCAAGAAAATAACTATAAGCGAAAAAATGAAATTGAGGATTATTACTCTCAGGTCCTGGAGGAGGGGTACACGACACGCCTTGTGGGGCCACATGGACGGTCAAGGCAGAGTTCAGGCAGATAGAGAGCAGGAGGGCCTAGGACACATTCATTTATTAGGGTTTGAGGGTGGAGTGCTTTGGGTTGCTGGGCTAAGGCTCAATGGTTAGCCAAACCCAAAAAAGCAGGGTTTTGGTAAGCCCCATAGGGTTCTTATTTTGGTGGTACACGGAGGAAGGTCCTAGGCAGTGGGGAGAATGTTTATCAAGAGAACTTTTGGAGTTTTACATTTACATTTACATTTACTTGTAACACTGCAACTGCTATCTGGGCGCATGCTCCAGGGAGGGCCTAGTGTATAATGTAGTTTAGCCAAACTCTCAACAAATATATACATACACGTACACTCGTATCTGATTCACGTATGTGTAAATGCACAAATACACATATACCCATGCACACATACACATACTAATATCTCCAGTTCAAGTCCACCTAGTACTTCTTCCCCTTTCTCATTCCATATTTGTTTCTCCTTTCTCATGCTTTGAGAACCTGATTCCTAACAGCTTCAGAATTATTACATTAATGATAACACTAAAAATAAGCCTCTCTTAATGAACTAAAATTCTTTCTCTTTTAAAATGGCTATAATAGTTAGTTCCTTATTTCATGGCTGTTTCTTGATTCATTCACTCAATACCCTATGGATGGATATTTAGTTTCTTTTCTGATTTTTTTTTACAGTGAACAATCAATATTCACAAGGAATTACCTTATTCATATGTAGTTTTAAAATTTGTGATTGTGTATCTGTAGGGTAAATTTCTAGAACCTGGGCTGTTGAGCCAAAGGACAAATGAGTAACTGGTTTTGGTATACTGTCAAATTTTCCTTGATACGGGATGATAACATTTTGAAATCTCATCTGCAGGGTTTTAAAGACTCTGTACCCTGATCCTTGTCAACAGAATGCTTTGACAACCTTTTGAATTAGAAATAATATTTGATTTTGTCTTATTCATATGGATTTTGCATATTTAAATTTATTAAGACATAATTATATACAGTGAAATGCACAGATCTATAAATGTATATACCCATGTAACCTCCATCTCATTGAAGAATTAGGACATTTCCATCATTCCAGAAAGCTGTCTTGTGCCCATTTCTATTCAAATTCCAAACCTTCTTTTCCAGAAATAACTGCTAAGCTAATCTACCACCATTGCTTAGTTTGTGTTGTTCTTTTTTTTTTTTTAAGATTTTATTTATTTATTAATGAGAGGCACAAAGAGAGAGGCAGAGACATAGACAGAGGGAGAAGTGGGCTACCTGCGGGGAGCCTGATGTGGGACTCAATCCCAGGATGGGGATCATGCCCTGAGCCAAAGGCAGAAGCTCAACCTCTGAGCCACCCAGGCGTCAGTTTGTATTGTCCTTAAAGGTCACATAAATAGAATCATGTAGTATGTTCTATTCTGTATCTGACTTCTTTTGTGCAACATGTTATTTGTGAGATTTACCTGTGTGGCTGCATGTATTAATAATCTGTCCTTTTTAGTGCTACATAATATACCATTGTATGAATACAGCAGTTTTTCTGTCCATTCTTTTGTTGACTGATATTTGTTTTTTTTCTAATTTTTTAATTATAAAAGTCACTAAGAACATCCTTTTTCAAATCATGTTTGCTCATATACACACTTTTTAAAAAATGGCTGTGTAATTCTCCATTTCATGAATGTAATTTGATTCACTGAACTAGTGTCCTATAGATAGATATATGGATGTTTGGGTTGTTTATAATAATCTGTTCCTTTTAGTTAATATATATAAAGTAGGTGCATGTTTGAGTTATAACAAATTACTAGTTTTCCTAAGTGGTTGTCCCATGTTCCGTCAAGAATGAATAAATGTATGAAAATTAGCCTCCTGGCTTTTACAAATTTGATATCAACATATAATGAATTAATTCCACTTTATTGAATTTTTATATGAGGGATGAGTGTTGATTTTTGTCCAAAGCCTATGCAGGTTGTGTGGAAATATTTTTTTTTCTTTTTAGATCTCTTGATATGCTGTATTATATTAATCAATTTCCTAATATTGAACCATCCTTTGCAATTTTGGGATAAATTACTTTTGGTCACAGTGTATTAGTATTTTTAATATACTGTGGAATTCTATTTGCTGATATATTTTAGGATTTTAAAATCAATATTCATAAGTGAAATTAGTCCATAACTTTTTTTAAATCTTTATTAGCAAGTTTAGGTATCAATGTTATGCTCACTGTATAAATAAAATTAGGACATTCTTCTCCTTTTACCCCCGACATCATAATCCCCCATAATTTATGAAGCATCATGATTACCCACTCTTTGAAAGTTTAATATAACCTCCATGTGAAACCATCTTGACTTGATGCCTTTTTATGAGGTAGTTTTTTGATATTTCATTTATTTTATGCAAATTGATTTATTTCAGGTTTTTAATCTCTACTAGTGTCAATTTTTAAAATTATATTTTCTTTAAAATTTTATTTATGTCTTCTAGATTTTCAAATATATTTGTTCAGCATTTTTTAAAAAAAGTTTTATTTATTTATTCTTGAGAGACACAGAGAGAGAGAGGAAGAGACACACACAGGCAGAGGGAGAAGCAGGCTCCATGCCGGGAGCCCGACGGGGGACTCGATCCCGGGTCTCCAGGATCATGCCCTGGGCGGAAGGCAGACGCCAAACAGCTGAGCCACCCGGGCTGCCCTTGTTCAGCATTTTTAATGGTCTCATATTTGTTTCAATTTTATCTGTCTCAATGGTTGTTTCCCAATTCATTTTATTCTACATACTGTTGTTTCCTTTTGTTTCTTGTTTAGGGTGGCTAGTAGTTTTCTATTTTGCTATTTCTTTTCATGAAATCATAGTTGATTTAATATGCCTACTTTTTTAAAATTTTGTTTTCTACATAATTCCTTACTGTTTTAAACTTTATTTCTTTCTGAGAGTTTAAAAAATTGTTAATGTGTTTTTAATTTCGTCAAATGTGTTTGCTACATTTACTGAGACCAATATGTAAATTTTTTCTATTTATTTCTGTTAATGTTGTGAATTACAGTGATTTTATTTTTGTAAATAACAAACCGCATTGGAATTCCTAGAATACACCTTGTTTCTCTGTACTATAATATTCCTTTTGTATATTGCTAGAATTTTTTTAATACTGCTATATTTGACCATGGATGTTTTATACTATATATATATATATATATATATATATATATATATATATATAATTTTTTTTTTACCTATCTTCATGAATTAAATTGGTCTGTTTTTTTCCTTTACTGCAAAATCTTTGTTAGATCTTTGTATCAAAGTTATCCTTGTTAAAACAAAACAAAACAAAACAAAACAAAACAAAACAAAACAAACAAACAAAAGACCAAAGTTATCCTTGTCTCATAAAATGATCCGGGAAATATTAATTACTTTTTCCTAATTTTAACAAGCTTATTTAATATTGCTGTTTTTTCTTCCTTAAATGTTTAGAAGAATTCACTTGTTAAGCCATTTAGGCCTGGGCTTCTTTTCTGGAAAAATTTTTAAATAATAGACCCAATATCCAAAATAGAGAACTATTAAGATTTTCCCATTGTTTGTGTCTATTTTAGTTACATTTTTAGAAGAGATATATGCATTTCATCTAATTGTCAGATATATCAGGCATTTAATATAACATAATATACTATTCCCCTTTTACTGTCCATAACATCTTTAGCCATGTTCCCTTTTTTATAAGTAATTTTTCCTCCTTTTTTTCCTGCTTAGTTGTGTTAGTGATATATTAATTTTAATAATCTAGTCAAAGAACTGATTTTTGGTTTTTGTTAATTTTTATTGCCAATTTTTGTTATATTTAATTATTTTCTCCTATCTTTTAAATTTTGCTTTCTTTTATTTTTTGAGATTTGATGTCCTTTTTGAGGTAAAAACTTAGACTACTGATTTTTAAATTTTGTTCTTTCCTAACAAATCCATTTAAGGCTATATATTAACTGTAAACACTGCTTTAGTTGTCTCTTCAAATTTATTTATTACATATCCATTATAATAGAGTTCAAAAGTCTTTTTAAATTTCCTTTATGATTTCTTCTTTGACCCATCCAATATTTAGAAGTGATTGCCTAGTTTAAAGCAAGTATGAATTTTTAAGGTATCTCTTGTTGATTTCTATCTTAATTCTATTGTGGTTAGAATTTTTGAAATCTGTTGAAGACTTTAGTCAGCATAAAGTTAATTTAGTAAATATTCTATGTGTACTTAGAATATTCATTCTATTGTTATGAGGTATGATGTTCTATAAGTGTTAAAATTATTTTATTGATTGAGTATATCAGATTTTATTGATTTTTCAACTATTGTTCTGTCAACTGTTGGCCAAGTTTATGTCTTTCACTATGATTGAAATGATCTCTACTTTTAATTCTGTCCTTATCTATTTTTTAATAGATGCTTTCTGTTGTATAAAAATTTAAAACTGATATATATATATATCCCCAATAGATTGATTACTTTATCATATTTAAATGCTCCTCTTTATCTCTAGTAATGCTGGTTTCTTTAGAGTCTACTTCCTGTTACTAATATATCCACGTAAGCTTTCTGGTGTAAGCATTAGCATGTTGTAAACTTTTATAGTCTTTTTATTTTAACTTCTCATGTCTTTAAGTATAGAATATGTCTCTTATAATAGTTGGCTGGGTTTTCTTTTTATCCAATTAAATAACTTTAGTCTTCAATATGATTATTTAGTTCATTTACATTTAGTGTAAAACTGGTATAATTGGGGTTATATCTGTCATCTTATTGTGGTTCTTTTACAGTTGATCCTTATTATATTTTGATTCCATATTTGCAAATTCACTTACTGACTAAAATTTATTTGTAACTCCAAAATCAATATAGCAAATTCATGGACATACACAGAGTGGTGAAAAATTTGAGTAGCTCTATGCACACATTTCTGAGGTCAAAAAGAGTGATGTTTTGTCTCTTGTTTCAGCTCATACTGGAAATACATGTCTTTTTAGTGGTCTATTTAGTGTCATGTTTTTCTTTCTTTCTTTCTTCTTTTTTTTTTGGTACTTTTTTTGGTTACTTCTGTTTAAAATGGTCCCCAAGTGCAGTCCTAAAGTATGTCTAGTGTTCCTAAGTGCAAAAGGTAGCTAAGTTTCTGGATTCATGAGATAATGAGTAATTAAAAAAAAAAGCATTGGGGATAGCATCGTTGTGAGACTGAAAGCTGATGAGCTGCATCATCAAGTTATTCAGGCCAAGAAGATGGCAAATCCTTCTCAGTTAGTGGCGGCTGCTCACATGTTTCAGAAGGTGATATGGTATGGAAATTAGGAAGCTTGCAAGTAAACAAGGCAGGTTGTATAAATCAGGGGACTGTAGAAGAATTTTTAAAATACCTGCTAAGTGTTATAAGGAAAAGAACTATATGGAAGAGGAGCTTTTTAATGCTTATGACAGTGATTTGTTTTACAAGAATATTGGCAAATAAGCCTATATAAGGCAAATGGTGTTTTGGTTGACAAAAGTGGAGGCTTGTGGAAACTTAACTCTGTATTTTCCCTAGAAGTTCAGTATTCATTAATTCAGTGTTCATGGTGATTTTATGTGACAACACTACTATGAATTAACAAAAATTGATGTATTTATCTTGTTTTGTTTCTGAAGGTTATTTTGTATGTTTATTTTATATCTTACAATATATTTAATTTTTATATACTTTATTTTTTATTTTATACTTTATATACTTTATTTTTTAAAGATTTTATTTATTTATTCATGAGAAACACACACATACACACACAGAGAGGCAGAGACACAGGCAGAGGGTGAAGCAGGCTCCATGCAGGGAGCTTGATGTGGGACTCAATCCCAGGACTCCAGGATCATGTCTTGGGCCGAAGGCAAGCATTAAACTGCTGAGCCACTCAGGGATCCCCTCATTATTATATACTTTAATGTATACATTCTCTTACTCAATTACCTTAATTGTTTTTTAAAGATTTTACTTATTCATTCATGAGAGACACACAGAGAGAGAGAGGCAGAGACACAGGCAGAGGGAGAAGCAGGCTCCATGCAGAGACCCTGACGTGGGACTTGATCCCAGGTCTTCAGGATCACGCCCTGGGCTGAAGGCAGCGCTAAACCGCTCAGTCACCCGGGCTGCCTAATTACCTTAATTTTTAAAATTTCTTAGTGCCTCCAAGACAATGTTAAATAGTAATCAAAATAATTGGTATCTTTTCCTTGTTTCTGAATCTAATATTCAGCATTAAATAAACTGCAATCTTTTGAGCTAGTATATGTTTTATCTTATTTAGAAAATATCCATCAATTTGTATCTTATCATGGAAGAGGATTCAATATTGTCAGTGTGCATTTTTGGTATCTATAGAGATGGTATGATGGTTTTCTCATGCTTATTAATATGATGAATTATGTTGAGGGGCTTGCTAATATTGAATTGTTTTACATTTAAAACATGATCTCCATTGATGATTACACACATACACACAAGCACACACACATTTATTGTGGTAAATACACATAACATTAAATTTACCATCTTAACCATTTCTAAGTGTACATACAACTCAATGGTAATAAATACATCATGTTGTTTTGCAACTATCACAATCATTCATCCCCATAACTCTTTTGAAAAACTGAGATGCTATACTTATTAAACAATAACTTCTCATTCTCCCCTTTCCCCAGTTCCTGGCAACCACCATACAATTTTTGTCTTTTTGATTTTTAACTACTAGTACATCGAGTAGAATCATATAGTATTTGTCTTTTTGTGATCAATTTATTTCATTCAGCATAATGTCAAGGTTCATCCATGTTGTAGTAAATTGCAGAATTTCCTTCATTTTTAAGGCTGGATCATTTTCTTTTCTTTTTTTTTTTTAAGGATTATTTATTTATTTATTTGAGAGAGAGAAAGACAGAGAGCACACCAGTAGGGGGGAGGACCAGATGTCACGCTGAGCAGGGAGCCTGACCCTGGCTCCATCCCAGGAGTTGAGACTGTGAACTGAGCTGAAGGCGGACACTTAACTGATTGAGCTATCCAGGCATCCCAGGTCTGAATCACTTTGTATGTATTTGATACATTTTGCTTATTCATTCATCAGTCAATAAGCCCTTGTGTTGTTTCCATGTTGTAGCTATTGTGTATAATACTGCTATGAATATGGATGCACAAATATCTCTTTGAGACCATGCTTTCAATGATTTGGGGTATGTACCCAGAGGTGGAATTGTTGGGTTTTATGATAACTCTATTTTTAACTTTTTAAAGGAACTGTCATGCTATTTTCCACAGGAGCTATACCATTTTACATTCCTAATGATGGTGCACAAGTGCTCTGATTTCTCTGCATTATATTATTCTTAATGGACAGTTGGATTCTTTTTGTTAGATATTTGAATCTAGGTTTATAAGTGAAATTCATCTGTAGAATTTTGTGCAATTTGTTTTCATATTTGATTTTTAAAATTTTTTTTTAAAAAATATTTTAGAAAGAAAGAGAGGAGGAGGGACAAAGGAGAGAGTCTTAAGCAGACTCTATACTGAGTGCAGAGCCTACACTGTGCTTGATCTCATGACCCTAAGATCATGACCTGAGCAGAAATCAAGAGTCTTATGTTTTACCAACTGTGACACCCAGGCGCCCCTTGTTTTCATATTTTAGTATCATGTTATGCTCATTCATTTCGGAAAAAGAATTTACATGCCTTTTGTGTTTTCAGTATTCTGGAATAGCTTAAATATTATTGATTTTCTGATGTTTTGAGGTTAAGTAGGAATCCACTGTGAAATCATCAGGTTTTTTGTAGAGACATCGTGTTTTTTTGTAGGGACATCTTTAAAGTTTTCTCTATTTCTTCAGTGGAAAGTGATCTCTCTTGAGTGTCCATCTATATTGGGGAACAATTTTGGTAAATTGTATTTTCCTATGAAGTTACTTTCTAAACCTATTGTTAAGTGTATTGACATAAAGTTGTTTAAATTAGTCTCAATTAAAAAATTTTTTTACTTTGATAATTATTTACCTTTATCATTTCTTATTATGGTATTTATATTTTCTCTCTCTCTCTTTTAAAGATTTTATTTATTCATGAGAGACACAGAGAGAGAGAGAGAGAGGCAGAGACACAGGCAGAGGGAGAAGCAGGCTCTACGCAGGGGCCTGATGCGCGACTCGATCCCGGGTCTCCAGGATCACGCCCTGGGCCGAAGGCGGCACTAAACCGCTGAGCCACCTGGGCTGCCCTATTTTCTCTTTTTTAAAAAACAAGTTTTTCATTCATTTGTCAATTTTCCTAATTTTTCCTCCAAAGAACCAGTATTTTTATTTTATCATTAGCTCTATTATTTGTTTTCTATCTCCTTATTTTTGCTTTTTCCTTTATTAATTTCTTTCCTTTACCTTTTTTCCTCTCTGAGTCTTTTTCTAGCTTTTTAGTGACATATTTAATCTATCTTCAATGCATTTTTTTTGCAATTATAAATACTTAATAGTAAGAATTTCCCTTGCAGCTGTGTTTAACAATGTTCTTTTGATTCTGATGTGTAACATTATTGTTGTTCTTAGTATCTATAAACTCTGACAGTTTTGTACTGTGATTTCCCTTTGACCTAAGAATTGCTTAACATTATGTATTTTAACATCCAGTGTTAAAAAAAGCTTTTAAAAACAATTTTTAAATTTGTTTCTAGTTTTGTTGCATTGTGGCCAGAGAACAATATTTGTACAAATACTGATGTACTGGCCATTTGTACAAATTGCCTACTATGTGCTCAATTTTTGTGAAATTTCTATCCCATTTTGGAAAACGTATCCTTTTTCATAGAATTCATAAGTCAGTTTAGATATATAATATCTATCTTATTGATTATGTTGTTTAGGTCTTATGTAGCCTAAATTTTACCTCGTTGGCTTTATCTTGGGTTAAGAGAGGAGGGTTAAGATTTCCAATTATTAGTGTATTTATGACTATTGCTTCTTTAATCTCATGTAGTTTCTGCTCTGTGGAAGTGGTTGATGTGCCATTGGGTGCATAAATATTAATAGCTGTTATGGATCTTCATTACGATTCATAACACTTAGAATTCTAAAGTGTCCTTCTTTACTATTTTTATGCTTGAGTTTTATCTTCTGATCATAAGAGCACAACTCTACTTCTTTTATATCTGCTTGATTCATTCAACATGAATGAATCACTCTTTGCTTCCCATTATTTATCTTAGTTTCATAATTAAAGATATAAAATGTTTATATGAATTTTATATGAATATTCTCCAATAATTTCTTTGTTGGGTGTTTTATTTTTATCACATTGAATTCAGAGGGAGTTTAGGTTTCTGTAGACCTGCTTGGACTTAAGTTAGGCCAACAAAACCCCAAACTACAAAGGTAACCCTAAAATAAGGCGTGGACATCTAAACACCACTTCGGTAATGTATCTTTTGATTTTAATTCCTTATATAACATTTACTTTTTCCCTTTTCCTAGTCAATTTAATTCTGATTTTGTATAATCCAGAGAGTCAACATTTCCTAGCCTCCCTTCTAGCCAGGATGTGGTCATGGGACACATATCTGGCCAGCAAGCCACGATTGGAAAGCTGGGGATTTCTGAGGATGTTTTACTTTTTCAAAATTAGTGCATTCTATTTCTGATTGTTAATTCTCATTTCCTACATGTCTTATTCTTGTTTTCTTCCTCCTCTTCCTCTTCTCCTCCTACCCATCCCTTTCTTTTTTTCTTCTTCATCTTCCCTGGAAGACGAACAGGAAACTGGAAGATGGACCAGTCATCTTTCAATCTTGTGACCAATCTTAAGGTGATCATTTGTTAATGATGGCAAAGCAGGAGGATAAAGACCATGTGCTGTTACTGACATGTTTACCTTTGGACTCCCTGCCTCTGGACTTCTTGTTTTGTACAAAATATAAACACCTATGTAGCTACCTCTCTGTGATTGAGTTTGGATTGGATACAGTTAAACATATACATAACTAATAAACATTTCTACACATACATGACTCTTTCCTTGGCTTTATTTTCCATTGGTATCCCTTAGTTTGCCTCTTGAACTTAAGGAAAGATTGATTTTCTCTGCTTTTGACTTTTGGCGTTCCTTTGAGCTTGACTTACATTTTCTGTCTTATCCTCCCCTTTTCCATTCATCTCAGCCTCAACCACATGCCAATTTTCTTGTTTTTTTTTTTTTTTGTATATATTTTTATTGGAGTTCGATTTGCCAACATATAGTGTAACACCCAATGCTCATCCCGTCAAGTGCCCCCCTCAGTGCCCATCACCCAGTCACCCCGTCCCCCCGCCCACCTCCCCTTCTACCACCCCTTGTTCGTTTCCCAGAGTTAGGAGTCTCTCATGTTCTGTCATCCTCTCTGATATTTCCCACTCATTTTCTCTCATTTCCCCTTTAATCCCTTTCACTATTTTTTATATTCCTCATGTGAGTGAAACCATATATAATGATTGTCCTTCTCTGACCGATTTACTTTACTCAGCATAATACTCTCCACTTTGTGTCTGAAAGTTTGAAGAAATCACTTGAAAGCAAAATAAAGATTTTCTTATATGAAAAATAGTTTTACATTATAAAAAAAACATATGGAAGCAAATGGTGGATATTTGTCGTTTCTGATGGCTGAATAATATTCCATTGTATACATAGACCACATCTTCTTCATCCATTCATCTTTCGATGGACACCAAGTCTCCTTCCACAGTTTG
Source organism: Vulpes vulpes (assembly GCF_048418805.1). Taxonomy (NCBI): domain Eukaryota; kingdom Metazoa; phylum Chordata; class Mammalia; order Carnivora; family Canidae; genus Vulpes; species Vulpes vulpes. The sequence continues at coordinate 8,400,875 of NC_132782.1, forward strand.
GCCACCATGGACATTGCTGCTATAAACATTGGGGTGCAGGTGTCCCGGCGTTTCACTGCATCTGTATCTTTGGGGTAAATCCCCAGCAGTGCAATTGCTGGCTCGTAGGATAGCTCTATTTTTAACTCTTTGAGGAACCTCCACACAGTTTTCCAGAGTGCATACCAATTTTCTTAGCTATCTCTCTTGCTTTGTATGAGAACATCCCATGGCTCTGAAGGCTGCCACTTAACTGGAACATACAGAGATGTGCTCAAGCTTTTGACTGATATAATGAGAATACAGTTTCTAAGCCAAATTTCAGTTCTAAATGGAGCCTTTTAAGTCATCCCTGGGTACATTGGTTCTGGAGTGGTAAAGGCAACAATTTGCAGACAAGAAAACATGGTAGACATCCCATCAGGCCTGCGGGCACTCTCAGTGCCCCAAGTGCTAAGCCCACACCTCCTTCAGCTCTATGCCTGGTCTCTGGTATGTGCACCCTAGTGCAGTGTGTCAGAGAGCCAGTTCTGGTAAGTGGAGTGCACTCAGAAAATCAGATCAGGATCTGTGAGCAAGGGAGAAATCACAAACTTGAGCCGTAACATTATGTTTTGGAAAACAAAAACTAGGTTTCCAGTAGCCAGCCTGGTGAATCATAAGAATCAGAGAAGACACAAAAGCTTAAGAATTCTTCCACAAGAAGTGAGAGCTGTGGAGTGGTGTACCCACAGAAGGTCAGAGTAGCCCCTCATATAATAGGACTAATATCCCACCTGAAGGCAGCTAGTAAAAATTTGAGAGTGTGTCTACTACCTCGAATATGAAAGTGGTAATGCAAAACTCTAAAAGCATGAAGAATCAAGTACACATATCATCACCAAAAGATAATAAACCTCAAATTGCTGACCTCAGAGACACTGAATTTTGCAATCTAGCTGACAAATAATTCTAAACTGCCGTTTTGAGGTAACTCAATGAGTTACAAGAAAACGTGAAAAGACAATTCAACAAAATCAGGAAAACAATATATGAACAAAATGAGTTTAGCAAAGAGATAGAAATCATAAAAAGGACAAAACAGAAATTCTAGAGCTGAAGAATTCATTGAATAAAATGAAAAGTGCAATAGAAAGCATCTACAGAAAAATAGCTACTACAATTTGTTAACAAATACAAAACATAAAAAGAGGTAAAAGAGATATCTTTGTGATATCAAAGATACAAAAAAGGAGGAGTAAAAGGGTAGAGCTTTTGTATGCAATTGAAGTTAGATCACTATCAAGTTAAAATGGACTGTTTTTATCTATGAGATGTTTTTATGTAAGCCTTATGGCAACCATAAAGCAAAAACTTAAATTCACAAAAGATAAAGAAAGGGGAATCAGAGTAGAAAAAGAGACAGGACCTTACCTAATCCAGAATGGTGACTGATTTTTTGTTGTTGTTGTTAAGGAAAATGGTGATCCAGGTCCCTTGCAGCTACCAAGAATGGGCTGGAGTCTGGGCTTCAGCCAAAGCTTTAGAGGGGGAGATTCAGGTTTCAATGCCAAATGTTAGCAAAATGTTTGGTGCTCCACAAGTCTTATCTAAAGCTGCCAGAAAGGCTTCAAGAACTATTAACATAACAGAAAAGTCAGTAGAGACTAATGGACCTCTCAAACAGAAAAGACAGCCTTCTTGATGAAACAGATAACAAAGCAAAAAGCTCTTCTTGCCTTGGATGACACCAATCCAGAAATTGAAAACTTCATTCCCTCAAATACTCTAGATTTTGAGAGTCTTGACCTGCCTGAAGAATATGATACTGCACACTTCCTTGTGAATAGAGTGCCTCCCACGAGTTTTGATGAGAAGAGGAACTTGAAAAACTGTTATATCTGGCCCCTCCTCCCCTTCAAAAATGCTCTCTTCACTGTGGAAGTGCAATCTGTTGCAGCCTCCTTTAAGCCTTCGGTAGCCCCCAGATGTTGAGTTGCCACCTCCTTGCTATGACTTAAATATTTAAGTTTCTTAGCACTTTATAGTTTGTGTATGTATGTTTTTATACTAAGAAAGCCATTCTTTGTTTAACAGAAAAAAAAAACATGAAAAATCACCAATTAACAAAGAGAAGCAGAAACAGAGGGAAAAAATAATTGAACTACAAAATAGCCAGAAAACAATGAATAATATGGCATTAGTAATTTTCTACATATTGATAATTACTCTAAATGTAAGTGATTGAATTCACCAATCAAAAGACATGGAGTAGTTAATGGATAAAAACCTCCAAGACCTAACTACATACTGCCTATAAGAGACTCAGTTCAGCTTTAAGGACACACAGAGGCTCAAACTGAAAGGATGGAAAAAATTATTCCATGCAAGTGGCATCCAAAAAAAAGTAGGGTAGTTATATTTGCATCAGAAAAAAATAGACTTTAAGACAAGGGGGTAACAAGAGAGAAAAAAGGTCATTATATAATGGGAAGGGGTCAATTCATTAAAAAGATATAGCAGTCATAAATCTACCCACACCATATTTAGCAGCACCTAAATATATTAAGCAAATACTAACATATCTAAAGGCAGAAATAGCCAACAATATAATCATAGTAGAGGACACAATATTCAAGTTTCAACAATGGAGAGATTATCCAGACAGATAATCAACTAGCAAATGTTGAACTTGAACCATACATCAGACTAAATTGACCTAAGACACTTCTAGATCAGCCCATCCAACAGCAGCGGAATACACATTCTTCTCAACTTCATGTGGAACATTTTCCAGAATGGGTCATATGATAGGCCACAAAGCAAATCTTGATATGATTTCAAATCAACTATCACCTATCCTTTCTGGCATGAAACTAGAAATCAAGAAAAAGAGTAGAGCTGAAAAAATTTACAAGCAGGTGGAAACTAAGCCACACATTCCTGAACAACAATATGTCAAAAAAAAAATCAAAAAGGAAATTAAAAAAATCATGAAACAAATGAAAATGGAAACACAGTACACCAAAATGCATGGGATGCTGCAAAAGCAGTGCTTAGAGGGAAGGATAAAGTGATAAATGTATATATTGAAAAAAATTAAAAGATCTCAAATAAATGACCTAACTTTATATCTCAAGATTTAGGAAAACAAGTACAAATTAAGCCCAAAGTTGGCAGAAGGATGGAAATAACAAAGATCAGAGTGGAAATAAATTAAATAGAGGCCAGAAAAACAGCAGAAAAGATCAGCAAAACTAAGAGCTGTTTTTTGTTTTTTTTTTTTTTAATTGACTAAGAGCATGTGACTCTTCACAAGGAGGCAGCTGGTACTTAGCTCTAGAAGAGATTTGTCTTGTAGATCTAATATTGCCTGATACTATATTTTAAGAAGATAAGCCATAAATCAGTATGTTTATATAAAATACATTGGTTTTTCAATGTTGGCTCAAAATGTTAAAGTGCTGCGCAGCCATTCAAATCATTGAAGCCACGTCTGGGCACCAGATTTGCTTCATGGGCTGTGAGCTTAGGAAGAAGGGGTATTTGGAAGGAGTGGGGCCGCGAAGAAGAGAAAAAACAGACAATGGTAGAGAAGCTTGAAAATTTTATTTATCTACCTTTAATATATTGAAAGCAGAGCACGTTTATGACAAACGTTTCAAGAAGGAATGTCTCTTTCCAGTTTTACCACTGTGGCTACTTGTCCTCCCTTACCCTACCATTACAATGCAAATATGTTGTGATTGAAATAATTTCTATGTACAAATTATATCACAGAAAAATAATTTCATTGCTAAATGTAAGCAGGTTAGGGTACTTCATCCAAAATAAGAAAATGAGAGAATTCTGTAATTTCATGTTTTAAAGCTGGTATTTTAGCAATATTTTGACAGTAGTTTATTCCATTTACAATCTTTGGCTACACAACATCAAAAGAAAATTTATTTATTAGCATGCAAAGCAATATAGTTTCGGAATACACCTCTTAAATTTACAGAACTTAAAATTTCAAATATCCCCCATGGCTCGCAGGTGATGTGAAGGTGATCTTGAAGAGTGACATACTTACTTCCTAGAGATTAAAAAAAAAGGACAGTGATTTAATATAGCTATAATACCGAGACGATGTAACTAATTTGTCTGGGAAATATTTCAGGGATTTACTTTGAAAAAAGTTGTTCATCAATATTTTTATCTTATAAACCCCTTAGTCTTTTGAACTCTTCAAACATTTGCATTCAGAGAGGACTTACGCTAAAGCTCCCCTATCAAGAAATATATTTATGGGTAATTATAAAAAGCAATTATAACCTATCAAGATAAGTGGTTAGGTTTTGGTGTTTTTACTTTATGCTTATTACATTCAATATCTAATACCACGTATACTGGCATTTTACTTTGTGCTAAAATGTCAACATATCTTGCAATTTTTAACATGATAGTAATATGCGAATGACTTAACATGTCCTTGTTTCATTTATATCTGTGTTCCTAATGCCCTATTCCTTGATGACACTCAGGAAATGTATTTGGAATAAGTGGGTGAATGGAGAAAACTCTAATGATCAAAAATGAATACAAGAATGTTTTCTTAAATGGTTCAATTAGGTACCAAGAGACTCAATAAAGACCCTCTCCCCCACAGAGGGAACAACTGGTAGCCTGTATGATAATATCTATGGAGGTTTTGCTGATTTTCAGAATGAACTAAAATACAGTCACCTGTCAGTAATTTTGGTCTGAAGCAGCCAGTTTATAAAGTCCCGGGTGGCAAGAGTATCAAGAACTGTGTTCATCTCATCAGAGAAAGAACCGTCGGCGTGTCTGCGACGCAATTCTTCAACAATGGCAACTTCTTCTGGGAAACTGATTAAAAAGGGTCAAAAGAGTACTTGGTTAAATGCTTTAAGTAAGTCCTTACTGATTGCCTATCCCTGTGTGAGGCTCACCGAGAGAAGAGTTGCTATGTCCTGAGGTCTAGTAGGAAAAGCCCAGAGAAACCTGCATGTGGGCCAAGGAATGAGGCAGGTAGGAAAGAGCAGAGCTGGGATCTGAAACCAAACCAGTGTAGCTCTGTGCCCTTTTCAATATTCCAGGCTACTTCGAAGATTCTAGTGTATTGGCAGCACAGATGTTATTACTGAGACTTAATTTGTCTATAACTTAGAAAAGTGTATTATGTCTCGTAGAACTCGTGATCATTTAGAACAGCCTTGCAAAGTGCAACATGAAGGGATTAAAACTCGGTCTATGTAACATTTTCTTTTTGAATGGTTTAGCATAGCAGAATGTTTGGCATTACGTTAAAACACTATAAAATATCCTCAAGTGGAAGTGACTTTTTTTTACCATTAGTTTCATCAGTTTGATCATTCACGTTTTAAAAGCCAGTGACAACCCTCGTTTCCTTTTGTCTTAAGATCTCTTGAAGTTCTCAGTGAGCTTGTTTTACATCTCACTAAAAAAAGCCCCAGAGTTGAACATGAATTTCCTGCCTTTCATATTTCAAATGTCAATCAAAATGATCAGGAGAAAATGAGATGGTTCAGGAATCTGTTTGGTTGTGGTAAGTTCCAAGAAAGTCCCAAAAGGCTTTAGCTTCATTTTCAACTTTGGCAATTTAGTGGTTGTCTCTGTGACAGCCCTATTAAGAAATGGGCATATCGTTAAATCTCTGGGTGTTTCCACCTATCTCTACTTTGAGTGGCATTTCATTACACATATTGAGTTTTGTTCCTTTCTGTCTTCATCACTTTTTAACCTGAGGCCTGACACACACATGTTTGTGATCCCACGTGTAAATATTTACCATCCGTCTTTCCCTATGTCTTTTCTCCTTATCTCTATGTCTTCTTTCTCCTTATCTCTAGTTTTCCAGAGACAGTTCTCCCTTAAACCTGTTGTCCTGGTACAGTTATCAAAAGCATTCTTTTTGTTATTCAGAGTGTCCTGGATTGACAAATGAATACCCTAATTATAACACAACTATAATAGGGGATGATTATTAACGATAAACGTTATTAATACATGCTATCAGAAATAAAACAGACTAGACTTTTTGTAGACGGTCTCCCACCAACTCGAGTTATTTCCTCACTATGTGAGACTATACTAATTGCTTCTGTAATCCAGATCCATATATAGATAACTGTAGTCTAAGTTTTCAGCATCATGCAAAAAAAAAAAAAATGTTAAATAAGAATGTACAGACTTACTCTCGCCTTCCCCGGCCTTTCACCAGCCAAGCAATGAATTCCTTGGCAGCTTGGCCTTCCAAATAAGAACTTACATCACTGGTAAAGGTCCCTTCAGCATGTCTCTCAAATTCATCATGACGTTTGGCAATGTTATTCCTGAAAGAAATGTGAAAGTTAAGTTGAAGATCTGTCTCTTTAGCAATATGGTTCTCACCTTTAAGCAGTGCAGCTTTGGGTTCGGGATCCTATGTAGAAGGGGCTTAGGGAGATTTGGGAGATGAGGGTGCCCAGGGGATCATTCTGACTCTACATTAATTACCTGGAGCGAAGGTTGATGGGCTCAGGCTAACAACAGGTGCAGCGGCCTGCACCCCCCTTGACCCAGCACATCCGTTTTCGCCTGCCCTGCTTGTCTGTGCCATCGATTATCAAAGCTGCATTTACTCCAGTCCCAGTATATGTGGGCTCTGCGCTGTGCTCTGCTACTTGCAAACAAGGTAGCTGTGTGTGATTAGTCGGCACGGGGTCGGAGTCGATTAATGATCCCAGGGAAAGCCAAAGACCATCTCAAAATAGCTTCAGAAGGACCACGTGGTAATGGATCAAAGGGAATGTGCGATGGGAAGGCAAGGAGGAAAGCTAGGAAGAGCACTTCATTTCACCCTCAAGTGTATGCAGAGTGCTCTGTGGAGGGGGGGTGACTAGCCGCCCTCAGTTTCTCCCGGAGGTTGATCACATATTACCCCACAAGGTTGATCTTAAACACACAACAGAAACCACCAGAGGAGAAAAATCGTTAGTTTATCACATTGCGGCATCTCCTTTCTAGAAAGGAGGACAGTTGTTTTCCTTTTTTTTTTCTCCAAATTTGTGATGGCCTCATCTGTAGTCCCTGGCAGAGACTTCTCCCACTGTCTTCTCTGGCCGTGCCCACCAGCTTTCCTGCAGCTCTAAACTTCCACTTTAGGAACTTCAGGTCAAGTGCTCTGGGGCTCCTGTTTCTCCTGCTGGCTCCTGTTCACTCTCTTGCTCTCTCTTCCTCTCTCCCTTCTCTCTTCTATCCAGACAAATCTATGCCCTTTTCCTGATTTTTAGATTCCTTCAGCTACTTTGTATGCATAACTCCCTTCCCCTTGTGGGCCACCCTCCAAAGAAATTGTGAAATTCCACCATCCCTGTGAAACCCTTGCGGATGATTTCCTCCAGTAGCCTAGATGTAGCAAAAAACCCAACACTGTCAAAGAAAATCCAACATTAAAATGTATGCCTTACGATAGGCTTGTGTTCTTATTTGCCTTCTTCTCTCTTTATGCTGTGCAGCTAGGCTGTAATTTTAAATGTGTATCTTGGATTGTATTCTACAAGAAAAAGACTGCATCTGTTTCCATTCCTTACCATGAGTAACTTGGCTAGAGGAGACTTTGAACGTGATCACAGTCATGACTTTGAACCCTACAAGGGAATGTTGAATTTGCTCTCTCTTTTGGTCAGAAATTCGATTCTTCACCTTGCAGGTTCACCAAAGTCAACTTCCAATTTTAAAGAGAAATGGGCCAAGGCAGTAAATATTGCTAAGTCTGCAGTTGGGAATATAATTTAAAGTCCATGTCCCATTGGAGGATAGGTAAGGGGATTAGAGTGAGGGGGTGGGACATTCAGAGGAATAATACAAAGGATTGCATCACCAACCTTGAAAATCATCAAAATTTGAAGAGTTTATGGGCACTATTTGATGAGCATGATAAAAAAAAAGTCAGGAGAAATTTTAGACATAGTTAGGTAATACATCTGTGTGCAACTTTTGGACCAGGTTCGGACCCTTACTTGTTCCTCTTGGTGTTCATCAACCACTGCACGAAATCCTGGGCACGCCTGGAGTCCAGATACTTGCTGTAGTCACTGGTGAATGTACCCTGAGAATGACGCTTGTCTTCATTCATCTGATCCAGATCATTGAGCGGCTCTGTCTGAGGAGCTGAGAATGATCTGTGAAGAGCGGTAATTGGTACAAGTAAATCGCTCCTCAAGAGCAGAATCACTTTGAACGACATCTTCTCTACAAAATACTGCTCTATATGAAGCTGGAAGAAAGGTGCTTGGTGTATTTCAGTGGGTGGTTCAGAGACACCTTAGCTGGCCACGGGACTTCCATAGTTCTACTGGAACAGAATACACTCTGATTCTGGATTCTAGTAGTAGATTTTTCAACTGGCTTCTTTTTTGTGGAAATGAGATTAAATAAATCTTTTTTTTTCATTTAACGCATCTACTCATGATTATGCTAATAGTGACAGAAGAGATCAATGACATCAACATTTTAAAAGAGTACAAAATTCCATCTCATTTGTTAGGCAGCTGATTTATGTTCCTACTGTATTTTTGCATATGTTAATGTAAAACAGCCGCTCAGTTACATGGTTAAATGGTAGCTAATGGTGGAAGAAAGACAATTAAACACTCAAAAAAAGACAAGAAAAAGTGCACTTGGTAATTTGTAACTATAGTAGATAATGAGCATGCCAGGAATCAACAGTTGGTTGGCATGGCAAATATGGGGAAATAGTCCATGTAATTAATACTCAGAAATAGAAATGAGATACTATTTTTACCTGTCAAATTCGCAAAGATTAAATACTGGGGAGGATAGTGTGGGAGAAGTATTTCTATACTGCTGATGGGACTGTGTATGTGTGTGACTTCTCTGGAAAGCAAGCTGGCAAGATAATATAAAAATTTAGACTCATTCAAACCCTTTGACATAGTTATTCTAATAATAGAAATCTATCCTCAGAAAATAATGAAGAAATGTAGGGGAAAAAATGTTATCTGCAGCATTCTTTTGGGAAAATCTGAAGAATTCCTAAGTGTTCAATAAAGGAAGAATAGCTAAATAAATATTGTACATTTATGAGATGAAATAGTGTGTAGATATTAAAGGTCAGACGTTTAATAGATATTTTTAATGATATAAGAAAAAAACCAAAAACATAATGAAAGAGATAAAACATAGTATCTGGGATATACTTGTATCCCAGCGCATATTAAATACAGGAAGGTAATACACCAAATTTTAGAATTATGAATGGTTTTCTCTGAATAGGGAAGCTTAAGTACTTGAAAGAAATTTTGCATGTTTTAAAAATATTTTCTATCACGAACACATGACTTTCACAAAAAGCAACTAACCACTATTTTTTCAAAGGAGTAAAAGAGAGACAAAGTTGGTATGAATAATTAAAATAATCTCCACTACGGTGTGTAATGAATGGATAGATAAGATCCGCTGAAGATATCAAAGAGCTATAATTTCCTGTGTAATGAATTTGCAACATTGCTCACCCCTTCACTTATGAAATAGCACATACTCTGATCTCGCCTGCAGAAATGTCTTTATCACAATAATACCTTGAACATTTGGAACACTCACAGAGTATTTTACCGAGACCTGTTCACCAGCCATAGTTTTTACAGGCTATATGCTAACCATAATGTTTTGTTAGTTCACGTCTAGGGATTTAATACCTGGACTTCTCCTCTGTGTCTTGAAGAGAACGTTGCCAGCTGCCTTGTACCAGCATTACAAACAATCCAGCCACAAAGTAAATGCTTTTCATTTTTGCTGCCTGTGGGAACACAGAGTCAGGGGCCAGCATTGCGGGGTGGGGGTGGGGGGAAGACCAGCAACCATATTTAAACCTGTCAGATTAAATTAGTTTGATTTTGACGAGGTAAATATATTACAAATAGAAAGAATAAGCTAGTTATCAATTTTACTCTGATAGTATTTCCAGAGTAATTTCAAATAGTAAATTATATTTTTCCCCAGATTTTGCTTGGTGACAAAAAAGGATACAAAAGATATGTTCCACCCAATTAAAAAAAAAAACCACAAAACAGATATGTACCACCAACTAAGCTTTTTCATTAGTGTAGGGACACTTGGGTTAATGATGAGAAGGCTCATTTCCAGACTTGAAATTAAAAATGTCCATGATAAACATTTAAAATATCTCCTGTAGATGATATGCTACATATGGTTAGCCTGAATGGCACCTTATCCATAATGCCACCCCCTTCACTATGAGTCTGGCTTTCAATTAATAGTCCTCCACTTCCAAGCATTTACATTATACTGCATTTCAACCATCTTAAAGCAGCCTCAGGCTACAACTTGGCATACCAGCTGTCGGTTCAGATGTATTATTCATTTATATTTTAAATAGTGTAACTTGGTCTAGACTTTGTAATTATAAAGCGGCCAACAGATTTGAGGTATTTTAGGGTGCTTTGACCTGTTCTAAATTAAAGGGAAAAAATCATTTTAAAGACAAGCAATTTGCAACAAGAACTAATGCTTCTGGCAACTTGAACAATCACAACCAAGAAACTAAGAGATCACTGTCATAAAGAAAATTAATGCTTGCTTCTGAAGTCTTGGAAGTCCCCAGGTTGTTTTATAATTGGACTTAGTCCAGGACATGTCATTCATTGCTACTGACACCGTAGGCCTGGTTGTAGGATACACCTGGTTGCTTGTCTTCGTATCTCAAGCAGATGCCCTGGGAAGCCATTGGATGCCAAGGACATGATGATGCAGTGTGGATGGGGTGGGGATCGATATGAATGTGGGGCTGCATGTCCCCATAGGGCAAGCCCCACTATTCACTGAATGGAAGCTTCGAGTCCAGTATTTGTCATGGACTTCTCTCTGCTACTTTCAGGACTGACCATGTTCACTTTGAGAAGTGGGGATTTCAATCCAAGCTTGATTATACTTATCCATAAATAATTTGAATGAGTATTTTTAGCAAATGGCATTTGGTTTGAAATAAGGATTTTATAAATATTATTTTAAACTATCAATCTTTTCTTGAATATCCTTGCCATATTTACTATCTGTCTTTGGCACTAAAACCTGGAGACCTTAGTACCTGCAGGGGTATTTTTCCTTTGAAATATTGTCTTTGTAGATTAAGTGGCCAGTTAGACAAAGCAACACAGTAGAAATTACATATTCACCCTTGTTCGTTCATCAGTATTAAGTTACTAACTTGGCATTTTACTCTGCTTCAGCTTATCTCTCAGCAAACTTTGGAAACTTTGTTACGTACACAGGTAGGGTCTACTGATCATAATTCTCAGTTGTAAATTCATTCTTTGCGGAATTTTAAAAAATAAAAGCAAGCATTTCTTTTTAGGGTTATCTTGCTGTTATCAAGTCAGATGAGTCCTAAATAATTCATTCTATGCAAAGTTGCCAAAGATTTTACAGTATTTTCTAGTGTTCTACAGGGGCAGATTTAGAACAGGTGGGATTCTGTGCTGTGGGGACTCACTGAAAGAGAAGCAACTATATAGAAGGGAACATTTGAAGTCCTTTACAGGCAGTAAGATGACTTCTACTGAAAAAGGAACTAATATTTAAAATTGCATTTATTCACTGAGTGGAAGCCTACAGAATTGTGAACATTTTAAGAATAAGATTGTTTGAATACTACTCCTGAGAAAGCAAATATTTATGTTATTTTAGATCAAGCTCCTACTTAATAAGAGAAGAATTTTAATCACAGCACCCCCCCCCCCAACCCCATCCCCCCACCGCCCTCTTTCGGGAGTCTAGGGAGAGAATCAGAAGTTTTTAAAGAACCACACATCTCTACTCAAATTTAAAGGAAAGTGTGGTAACAATACTATTCTCTGTGTGGAAAGTCTTTTAGGAAGATAAACCTTAGACCTTGGCAAGGTGACATTATATTACATCCCCAAATATATTGGTGTTGTAGGCCAGATAAAGACTTTTCAAATCGGTTGGCTCATTTCCTCTTATGGGTCCCTCGTATGTGGGGCAAAAACACACCACTTAATCATTTTCTCCATTGTAGGTCTTTGTAAAATTGTTCTTTGCCCTTAAGAACTTAAACAGGTACTTTAGAATATCTGTTTGTTTTTTTTTCTAAAGAGATTTACTAAAATTTCATTCAGAATGTGGACGTTTTAGATACATTATTTATTATTATTGGTCTTTAATACATAGTAACGAATTATTAATCTGTTTTTACTCAGTTCCATCCAAAGTCTCCCCAATAAATGACTAGACTTTTTTTCTGCACCAGATATGCTATGTCTCATTTACAAAGAGTTGATTTCATGGACTTTGATTTCTTTTTTTGATAGGCTTATAAAAATTTGAATATTTGAAAGATGATGTTGATTCTGCTCTTTTAGAAAACCATAAGTTTTCATTGATGAGGAGCAATTGCTGTTATAGCTTCCCTAATGGACACATTTCTGCTGAATTTAAAAGGCGCCTTCTGTTCAACGTAGTATACACATTTATCAAACCCAAGGAAAATATTTATTTTTCAAAATGTTATCACTTATCTTAAAAATGCAGTTCTCCTAACAGTTAAATCTTATAACAAGGGCATTGATTTGAATCTTGGTTTTTCTTTCTCTTTTGTATCTTTGCATTGAATTATTTATCCAATTCACTTTTCAGCTTCACTACGTTGAAGTAAATATAGTACATGCATTTTTATGTCACTTTTTTACCTCCATTCTGCACCATGTATTATTAGCAAAAAAGGTATCAGATGATAGAACAACACCTAACTCATAATGCTCTGCCCCCTTAAGAGTAGCCAACTGTACCCCCAACAGGACTTACAGTCTTACAATCACTCATTATTCATCTTACCTTCTGACACCGCGATTGGAACAGAGCAGGTGGAGAGAGAGCGAGCCCTCTTTTCGCAACTTTGGCTGTGCTGTGTCCTGAGCTCTGTACTTCTGCAGCAGAGCCTACTGCATTTATATACTCTCAGCGTTGTTCAGACTCACAGATATTACGCTGACAATATAAATTTCTCATCTGTAAATAATGAGTTTTTGTTACAAACGATTTCACTCGCCCACTCACTTTGCTCATCTGCATTCTGTGCTTATATTGGGTGGGACCTCTGAGACCAGGAAACTTCTTATTTACTTTCCTGCTTTTTTTGTTGTTGTTGTTGGGAATGGAAAGGGCAGTTTGGCAATTCACCCTCCACTCTCAGTCAGGCATAAAAATCACTTAAGTCATCTAAAGTGGATTCTGATGCCGAAGATTAAAAAAAAAAAAAACAAACCTTGAAATTACATAGTTTATGGCTAACCCCACGTTGAGCAGGGCTTCATTTGAGGGTCTTAGAAGTCCTGCCTTTTGCTGTTTAGTTTTGATAAATTTATCTGAATGCAATAATCAGTTCATTCTATCACCTACCCAAATAATAAATCATTCACTCAACACATACTTAATAAGAATCTTCTCAACCCCACTCTACGGAATTAATTTGTATTATTTTGGAGGGGAATTTTTAAAAATATCAATTAAAACCTAATGTATCCTGTTGTAGTAAATTGGATTCAGGCACAAAGGATAAAGCAAAATGAGGATTAAACAACCAAGATAGGTAATGATAATAAGAAGCTAGTATTTCTTTTTTCTTCGAATGGATATATAAAGACTAACTCTGTTGATAAGAGACCTGAACACCAATTCACAAAAGAATGAATGTGAAGAGAACTCTTGACATGAGGTGCATACTGTCACACTTCCTGAATTCTGTGATCCACCATTTAGGACTTAAATGACCTAGAGGATTTAGCATGTGTGAGATGGTTACTTTAGAGAAAGAGAAAAATGTGAAATGACCTGGACGGGCAGCATGAGAGTGTGTCCGTGTAATTAGATTTTAGTGTGGCTCCTATTAACAAACTGTATGACCATGGTCAAGTCACACACTCTCCTTGTGCCTCAGCTTCACCATCTGTGAAATGAGAGTGTTGGTTAAATGATTCTTGTAAGATAAAACTGTGATTCCATATGACAAAATCATTGCAACATTTCCTAGCTAGATTCTAGTATTCAAAAACCATCAACTGCATGACAAAGCTAATGACTTGTTCAGAAGTAAATCATGGAAGCAACTGAAGAAACATTCCCAGGGAACAGTTTTTAAACTGTTCAATTGTGGATTAGACCCAGTGTTGGATGTAGAGCCAGTTAAAGGCCAAAGAGAAACTGGGGGACCTCAGGAAGACAGTTTGTGCTGCTGGTTACTGTTGGTGTAAAGCAATGCTCTTCAAAGTGTGGTTAAAAAAACCAGCATCATCTGGGAGCTTGCTAGAAAGGCAGACTCTCAGGCCCAAGCCCAGACTTACCCAATAGGAATCTGCATTTTACTAAGATTTCCAGGCAATTCACCTGCGTATTAAAGTCTGAGAGGTCTGCATTTTCTTCACCTTCTCTCTGGTGTTTGCTGGTATTTCCACCTGAGGACCCCTTCTTAGCACTACCAGCAGAGGGGGCGAAAGAGCAGAGAAAGGTGGCCTTCCCCAGGACAGTATGGATTAACATTTATAAATACAGTAATGGCTTGAAAGTGTGGATTAGTTTACTATCAAATTGTTCTTTTCTCTTACCTCAATATTCACGAGTATACTGGCTATATTTGTATTAACTTTGACATTCAGTTCTGTTTTTCCTCTTGTATTTGAAGAGATGTCTTCACTCTTCTGTGCCTGTCTTCTTTTCAGATGCTGTTTGTGGAGCAGTGCTAAGAAAGGGGCTCTGTGGATGATGTAAATAAAGCCCTTAACATAGCGCCTGGCTTTGCTCTCCCCCAAAATCCTATTACAAAACTTGTTTCCCTCCAGCGCACTGGCTTTCTATTATTTCAGAAGTGACTATCCCAAGTTCTTGCTGGAAATTTCCTCTAGCTTCATCTCCAGCCCACCAACACTGATTCTTGGCAGTCCCCAGCACCATAGCTGTAAGCATTCGGAAAATGCAGAAGCATCATGAGCCTCGTTGTACAGAGCACCGCACTCCTGCTTAACAGGGGCAGAGCAGGCTCTTTAAAAGACATTGTATTATCAGAAATTAAAGCAAACATCAGGGCAATGTGGACTTGTGGATCTTTTTTCAATGACTGTTCCAGCACTATTCTCTACTTGCCTTCGATTCCCATCATTGTAGTTATGTGTTTATTCAGATGTGAGGCAGGGAAAGTGGTGTCCTTGTATTTATATGACTAGTGTCAAGTAGTTTCTCTGGAAGTAGGGAAATTCTGGGTTATCCCATCTAGAGTTCTCCCATAAGACTCTAGGGGTGGCTGCCAGGGGACTTTGGCACACAATAACTATGACATACCTTCCTGAAAAATCAGTCTGACTTGATATAAGTAATATAAAATATAATTACTATATGGAGTACAGTACAAAAATATGAATTAAGTTTTAAGGTAAAATAAGGTATTTATTCAAAGATTTCTTATTTTCTTTAGATGCTTAGGACCAGGGATAACTTTCGTGGGCTTGAGAACCTACACTGTTGCATGAGACCACGTGATTAGAAGGACCCTGTGCTTGGCTTAATACTTTACTCTGATAATCTTGAAAGTCTTAATAAGTTAATAACTTTTGTTTTGCACTTGGCCCCACACATTATTTTATGGGTTCTTCTTAGGACCTCACCTGACAAAATCTTGGTATATGGGACTTTTGCATGTTTATTTTCCTCATCTGTTCAGAATAGTTGGATTGAAATGTTTGAGAATGGCAAAGATACAGGTTCACAGTAAACTCTGGTAGCAAGACTATGGACAAGGCGAAACCTCTTGCATTGCTGATGGGAGCACAACATGTTACATGACAATATTGTAAAATGATAATTAACCCTTGGCCTAGTAAAGCTAAAGCACCATTTGGAAAATTTGTCCCAATTTTATCCCTACATATTTATGTCATGATGTAGGTACAAGGCTCTCTTCATTGCAGCATTGTGTATAATAGTAACAAGTTGGAGCCAATCCAAGGAGCCGTCAGTAGAGCAGAATTTAGAAAAAAAGCAATGAGGAAGCTCTTTTTCATCAATAGAGAAAGACTCTAAGACATGTTGTTAGGTGAAAATAGAGAGGTGCATTACAGATGTGTGGCCTACTAAGGCCACCTTTGTGTTAGGAGAGGGCATGGGACAAATATATGTTTACTTACTCATCACTGTTTTTAAAATAATTGGAAGAACGCACAAGAAACTACTGGAAGCACCTAACTGCAGGAGGCAGTATGGAATAGTGAGGTAGACAGAAAAGAAACGAGGTGCCAGGAATACTTCTCAATATATGTTTGTTTTACTTTGTGGGTTTTTTTTTTTTTTTTGTCCACTTGATTTAACTATCTATCCAAAATAACAAAAAAATGTAATGAAAAAAAAAGTGACAGCACAGCCACTTTGGGAAAAGGTTAAACTGTAAAGCTAAGTGAACAACTACCCTTTGACCTAGTAATTTCAGGTGACCAAGAGAAATGAAAACATTTATCTACAAAAAGACTCATTCAACAATATTCACAGAAGGTTTGTGGCTATAGCTAAAACTGGAAACAACTAAACTGTCAGAAAGTAAAATAATAGACACATTGTGGTATGCAGTTTATATAATGAAATGCTACTAGACAACAATAACAAAAAAAGAATGAAAAACTGATATTGGCAGCAATATGGATGAAGTTCACAGATGTTATGCTGAGTGAAAGAAGCTGGACACACAAAAACACTGCATACTGTCTGAATCCATTTTTAGAAGTTTAAGAATGGCAAAACTAAGGTTAAAAATCAGACTTATATAAATTTTACTTAAAAGAAAAAATTTATGTAATTTAAAAAGAGGGCCTGCCTGTGTGGTGAAGTTGGCTCAGCATCCGACCGTTGGTTTCAGCTCAGGTCATGATCTCAGGGTCCTGGGATCGAGCCGTGCATCAGGCTCTGCACTCAGTGTGGAGTCTGCTTGACCTTCTCTTTCTCCCTCTGCCCTTCCTGCTTGTGCTGTCTCTGTAAAGTAAAGAAATAAAATCATTAAAAAATAAAAATAAAAAAGCTATTGATGGACATATAAATCATATAAGCATGGCTGAGTATTGGTTGATAATTTTTGGGTTGGCTGATGAGTAAACAAGGTTTATTATGTGATTCTGTCTATACTACATAAGTTTGAAATTTTCCAAAAAATAAGTTAAATGAAAACTATAATAAAATAAGTGTGGAGTGTGGCATTAGTGCCAATTAATCAGTTACTTTGAAAGCTAGAGTTTGACCCTTTACCTTGTTGTACATCACATGAAATAATACCCACATTATAGTGGTGCAAGAAGAAGAAGAGAGAAAGGGATAGAAAACTTATTTGAAGAAACAATGGCTGGAAAGTTCCCTAAACTGGGGAAGGAAATAGATAGACATCCAGCTCCAGAAAGCATCGAGAGTTCTAAACAAGATGAACCTGAAGAGTCCACACCAAGACACATTATAATCAAACTGTCAAAAGTTAAAGAGAAAAAGAGAATATTAAAAGCAGTCGGAAAGAAAAAGCTTACTATATACAAGGGGATCTCCATAAGATGATGAGCTGATCTTTTTAGCAAAAACTTTATAGGCAAGAGGGAATGGCATGATGTATTCAAAGTGCTCAAAAGCAATTGTTCCATGTGCACCAGAGAAGAATGTACATTCTGCTGCTTTTTAAAAAAGTCCATCTGGTCTAATAAGTCTTTTAAGCCCAATCTTTCCTTACTGCTTTTCTATCTGGGTGATCTATCTGTTGATGTAAATGGGTATTAAAGTCCCCAACTATTATTGCATTGCTATCCATTTCTCCTTTTAGGTCTGTTAATATTTGCTTTATAGGTTTAGGTGTTCCTATGCGAGGTACATACATATTTATAAATGTTGTATCCTCTTTGTTGGATTGACTCCTTTATCATCATGCAATGCTCTTCTTTGTCTTTTATTATAGTCGTTATTTTAAAATCTATTTTTTCAAATATAAATATAGCTACACCAGCTTTCATTTTGTTTCCTGTTTCATGGAACATCTTTTTTTTTTTCATCCCTTCACTTTCAGTCTGCAAGTGTTGTTAGCTATGAGGAGAGTCTTTTGTAGGTAACACATAGATGAATCTTATTTGTTTGTTGTCTACTCAGCCCCTCTATACCTTTTAATTGGAAAATTTAGTCCATTTACATTTAAAGTCATTATTGACAAGAGTGTACTTATCATTTTGTTGATTGTTCTCTGGGTGTTTTTCTGTTCCTTTCTTCTTTTTTGTTTTCTTTCCTTGTGGTTTGGTAATTTTCTTTAGTGTTATACTTGGGTTCCTTTCTCATTGTCATTTGTGTATCTGCTATAGATTTTTGCTTTGTATGTAAGTATAGATTTTTATTTTGTTTCTTAACTATTATACTTATAATTTTATTATTTTCTTCTTTTAATCTTCATATTAGCTTTATAATTAGTTAATCCACTAACTTTATTAGATATTTGCATTTGTCAGTGATCTTTACCTTTATATATCATTATTAGTTTTTACTTTTTCTTTTCAGCTTAAAGAAATCCCTTTAGCATTTCTTGTAAGGTCATGTTAGTGATGATAAACTTATTTTTTTGCAAGATAGATGATATGTAAGGCCAGAAAACAAGTCTCAATAAACTCAATAATATTGAAATTATATTAAACATCCTTTCAGAGCACAATGGTAAAAAACTAAAAATCAATTAAGGGAAGAAAACTGGAAAAATCACAAATATGTGCAGATAAAACAACATGGTGCTGAAAACAAAAGGTTCAACAAAGAAATCAAAGGAGAAATTTAAACAAATGCCTGGAGACAAATAAAAATGGAAATACAACACTCCAAAATGTGTGGAATACAGCAGAAACAGTTTTAAGAGGGAAGCTTAAATATAAGTCTACTTCAATAAACAAGAAAAATATCAATCTAGCTCTACACCTCAAGGAACTAGAAAAAAATAATAAACAAAACATAAAGTTAGTAGAAGGAAGGGAATAATAAAGATCAGAGAATAAATGAAATAGAGACTAAAAAGACAATAGAAAAGATCAATAAAACTAAGAAAAACTAAGAGCTGGTCTTTGAAAAGATAAACAGAATTGACAAACCTTTAACTAGATTCACACACACACACACAAAAAGAGGGCTCAAAAAATAAAATCTATCCAATGCAACCTATAGATTCAATGAAATTCCTATCAAAATTCTAATGGCATTTTTTGCCAACCTAGAACAAATAATTTTAAAAGTTGTATGGAACCATAAATTATTCAGAATAGCCAAAAAAAATCTTGAGAAAGAACAAAGCTGGTGATATCATGCTCCCTAATTTCATACTATATTATAAGGTAATAGTAATCAAACGATATGGTACTGGCATAAAAACAGGCACATAGATCAATAAAACAGAATAGAGTCCAGAAATAAAACCATGCATATATGGTCAATTAATCTATGACAAATGAGGTGAGAATATACAAGAATATACAAATAATGTTTCTTTAAGAAATGGCGTTGGGAAGCTGAACAGCCACGTGCAAAGAATAAATCTGGATCACTATCTTACACCATACACAAAAATTAATTCAGAATGAATTAAAAACTTGAATGTAAGACCTGAAACCATGAAAATCCTAGAAGAAAATACAAGTCATGTTGATCTTGGTGATGTGTTTTTGGACCTCACTCCAAAGTCAAGGGCAACAAAAACAAAAATAAATAGGACTGCAAGGGAGTGCATCAAACTAAAAAGCTTCTGCACGCTGAAGGAAACCAGCAACCAAACAAAAAGCCAACTACTAAATGAGAGAAGATTTTTGCAAATCATATATGTGATAGGGGGTTAATATTTAAAATATGCAAACAACTCACACAACTTAACAACAAAAGATCAACTCGATTTAAAAAATAGGCAGATGATTTGAATAGACATTTTTCCAAAGAAGACATACTGATTGCCAATAGGTACATGAAAACATGTTCAACCTCACTAATTATCAGGGAAATGCAAATCAAAAGTACAATGAGATATCACCTCTCATCTATCAGGCTGGCTATTATCAAAAAGACAAGAAACGACAAGTGTTGGAGAGGATGTGGAGAAAAGGAAACCCTTGCACACTATTGGTGGGAATGTAAATTAGTGCAACCACTATGGAAAAGAGTATGGAGATTCCTAAAGAATTTAAAAATAGAACCACCATTTGATACAGCTATTCCACTTCTGAATATTTATCCAAAGAGTATGAAAACACTAATTGAAAACATGTATGTACCCCTATGCTGATTATTATTTACAATCGCCAAGATACGGAAACAACATAAGTGTCCATTGATAAATGGATAGATTCCACACATGCAGTGGAATACACACACACACACACACACACATACAATGGAATACTAGTCAGCTATGAAAAAAGAAGAAAATCTTGCCATTTGTGACAACATGGATGAGCTTTCAGGGTATGCTAATGAAACAAGTCAAGTGGAGAAAGCAAATACCATATGATTTCATTTGTATGTGAAATCTGAAAAATAAATGAATAAAGAAAATAAATACAAACTCACAGATATCAAGACTATATTGGCGATTTTCAGAGAGAGAGGGGGTTAGGGGCAGGCGGGGGAGTGAAGGGGCTCAGTTGTATGGTAATGGATGGTAACTAGACCTGTGATCACTGTGTAGTGTACACAAATATTGAATTACACAGTTGCATGCTTGAAACTTATATAATGTTATATACCAATTTTACCCTAAGGAAAAAAAAGAATTTGGCACTTTACTTCCTAAATATAAGCTAGGTAAAATAAATGTGGTTTGGAGACACATGGTAGCAACAAAACCTGGAGGCGCTATGGTATCATAGGACAGGACCTGGATAATAGAGAAACAACAGCAGGGAAGGCAGGGCAAGGGAGCCACCGTTCAAAGGTAAGGAAATGATGATTATACCCTCTTCTCTGTCTTCTCCCAGGCCTGTCCTGAGGATATGCCTCTGTTCTGTTATATGAGACCCAGGAGTGATGGGTAAAACTGCCTTGTGAGTTTGAGGTTCATTTTTGTTTCTCAGAGGTAATCCCCTCAATGTGCCATGTTCTTTCTAGGTTAGAACACTCTTTTCCACAACAGTCTTTTGAAAAAAGGTGTGAGGCCTCAAAAATAACAAATAAGTAAATAAACAAATAAATAAATAAATGTACATGAGAGAAAAGTTTACATTAATTGAGGTTTTCTTTCAGCTTTGAAAACAATAGTTATTTGACAATAGCCCTTGAAAATTTAAAAATGGACTACATGGCATGTCATAATCAAATGTCTTTACCTGTTTATGAGTGACTTGATGGGCTCAGGCATCCAGGGGCCAGAAAGGAAGACCTTCCAGGGGATATTCCAAGTTTGCCAGAGGATGTGAGAAGTATCCTCACTGAGGAACATTTAAGAAATAATTCGTGACCCACCATCTGGAATGATTTAGGGGAAGCCTGCTGGGTCAGGGAATATTCAGTAATAAGATCATTGGACAGTCTTCCTGCCCTGAGGCTCTGAGACCCTGTAGACAACCCCACTCACAAGTCTGAGCAGGGGACTGTGTGGCATCATGGCTTTGCATACATTGATTTTATCTTTTGCTAGATCCCTGGTATAATGAGATGTTTAAAATTGTTCTAAGTTTCAGTTGTTATTTTTATTCATAAAGGGAACAAGAAAGAGAAAGAAAACAAAATCACATTTGTACAAAATAATCTTATCTCATAATTTATAAGCAGAATATATATTTATATGTATAAATACATATATATCATTGAATACATGTGTTATGCTTCTATTTTTCGCATATTGTAGCTATAAAAAACAAACCATATGTCATTACATTTATCCAACCTCTTGCTCATCTGGAAAGACTTTTTTCTTTAAGCTTCTAAGAGTCTTTAATGTGAACCAATTAAAACATTGCAATTTTTCAAAGGCTTCTGTAAAAGGAAGTAACTTCAGCCATTAGAAAATTAAAATTTGAAATCTGTATACTAAAAAAAATGCAGAGAATGCAAAATGGAGTTATATGCACTTTTTTCTATTCATTATGCCTTATAAGCAGACTTGCCCCCTGCCTGAAACTTGCTCAGCGCTGCCAATTCACATTTCATCTGATGTATTGTAAAGATATACCCTGCTTTTTTGGCGATATTAAAATAATAAAAACACAGAGTGGAGGATAATTTATAAAGCCCTGGAGGCTACTATCCTATTTTAAAATGAAGTTTTTTATTTACTTTACTACAATTCATTGTTTAGCTATTTTGTTCTTCAAACACAGAGAATTAATATCTCTGGTTTTGTAAGAAATTACCAAAAATAATTTGTTTCTGCACCCAGAAACAGTTCTCTGGCCCAGAAGTTCTCAGTACTGTGTTCTAATCCTGACTCTTTTCTGTTGAAAGGAAATCATTTCTTTGTTGGCACATTATCAGAGGAAATAAAGCCTGATTTTTTACTTTTGCCTTAATAAACATCTTTTTCTCTTAATAGAGCCCACCAGAGTATTCATAGCGGGCCCTTTCCAATGCTGCACAAAGATGGTCCACACTGCCTGACTACAGCAAGAGTGAAAAGAAGTGGGAGTCTGGGCAAAATCTTCTACCTAGAATTCTTCTACCACAGAATCTACCTTGACTGCTGTCTGAAACCATCCATGGCTACCAGATGGCTAAGAGACCAAGACATCTAAAGATCAAATAATTGGCAATTCCAGGTATTTTATAGTTTAACTTTCAAAGTATATGATTCAGTGGTTTTTAGTGCATTCACAGTGTTGCATAACTACCAACACAGTCTACATTCAGAGCTTTTTCATCACCCCCAAAAGAGACCCTGTGCCCATTAGCAATTGCTCCCTAATATCCCTTTCCCAAATCTTACTGCTCACTAATCTATTTTCCATTTAGATATTTGCATATTCCATACATTTCCTATAAATGGAATCACTCACTATGTGGCCATTTGCTCCTGACTTCTTTCACTTAGAACAGCATTTTCAAGGTTCATCAATGTTGTAGCATGTGTCAACATTTCACTCCTTTATACGACTGAATAATATTCCACTATATATCTATTCTACATTTTGTTTAACTATTTGTCAACTGATGGACAATTGTGTTGTTTCTGCTTTGGGCTATTATGAATAATGCTGCTATAAACATTCAAGTACACATTTTTGTCTGAGCTATGTTCTTACTTCTTACTTAGGTGAAGTAGAATTCTAGAAGAATGCTAAAGAAGAATTCTGGAAGTAAAATTCCTGGAATATATGATAACTCTAGGTCTCATATTTTGAGGGTCTACCAAACTTCTTTCCAAAAAAAGTATGGACATTCCATTTTTTAAAGAATCAGATTCATAGTGTAGGATATGTCACACAATAGAATTTCACCCTTTCAAAGTGCTATAGATTTCACTTTCTGCTGTAGAAGCTGGGGGTGTGAAAAGAGCACAGGATTCAGAGCAGGGCATAGGAGTGGGGCAGGTCTTGGGAAGGAGAAGAGCTCATTCTTACTGTTTTCCTGAAAAATGATGAGGAGGCAGGAAGGGAGGGACCAAGAAGGTGGCAACCTGAGGTTAGGGACTTGAAGATGTTGCTTTGGAAGAGCTGCCTAGAGCAGTTGAGCAAGAAGTTGGAAGAACAGAATTTAAAAGTCAGAAGAGGGAATTTCTGGTATCTGAGAGGTTGAAATGTTTTGATTGCTCATGAGGTGTAAGGTATGGATCTGTAATGACTGAGGGGAGTGATGAATCCTGTGGGTTTTCTCTCTTCTGCGTCCAGAGGTATGCTGGTGTGAATGGCAACTGGTTAAAATAGATTTAACAAATTTTAATTTTTCTTTAACTGAGAATGAGAATATTCCTTTCATTAGCAATGAGGATGAATCAAAGTGGATATTTATAAAATACCCTAGAGTCTAATTTCCTGGAATATACTCTTCTATTGAAAGCTTGAGTCTACTGACTCTAGAAATGATACCATAATTATTATAAACTACGTATAATGAAACTCATTACAAATGCAATTTTTTCAAACAGATTTTTAAAAAAATAGTGGGAAGAAATTCACATAATAAAGTCAGATCTTTTATAGTGAATAATTTAGTGGCATTTAGTACATTCACAATGTTGTGCAACCAACCACCTCCATCGAGTACCAAAACTCTTCCGTCACTCCAAAATAAAGCTATTCTTAAACGGTTTGTCCTCATTTCCCCCTTCCTCCATCCTCTGGCAACCACCAATCTGCATTCTATCTCTGTGGAGTTACCTATTCTCAATATTTCAGATAAATAGAATCACACAATAGCCTATGGTGTCTGGCTTCTGTCATTTAGCATATTTCTTGGAGTCAATTCATATTGTAGCATGTATCAGTACCCCACTTCTTTTGATAACTAAATAGTAGCCCATTGTATGTATCTACCACAGTTTGTTCATGGATTCACCCATTGATGGATATTTGAGCCATTTCCCTCTTTGACTGTTGAGAATAGTGCTGCTGGGAATGTGCTTGTACATATATTTGTTTGAGAATTTGTTTTTAGTTCTTCTGGGTATATACCTAAGAGTGGAATTGCTGAGCTGATTGGTAGTTCTTTGTTTAACATTTTGAAGACCTGCTAAGCTGTTTTCCATGGCAACTGAACCACCAACAAGATGCATCCTTGCTAATGCTTCTTTTCTTTTTTAATACTCATCTTTGTTCACATGCTTCTTGGCCATTTGGATGTATTTTTTGGAGAAATGTCTATTCACATCCTTTGCCCATTTTTAAATTGTTATTGAATTTTAAGGGTTCTTTATATATTCTAGATACAGGAGCCCACAAATTGTTATATATGTATAACATATATGTATGTATTACATTTATATATGTATATATAATATATGCATATATATGTATATGTAAATATGTATAGTATGCATATAAAGCAAATAATATGTATATAATATATATAAAATTCTTTTTCAAAAAAGAATAACATTTTAATGAAAATATTAAACATTTTAATAAATTACACAGCTCAACAATTGTATCCATGGTTTCCATAACTTTCTGAGAAATAAAGCATGTGAATAATGTGAATATCGAGTAGCTATTTGTAAGTTTTTCCACAAATTTTTAACAGTTTGATAATGATGAATTCCTAATACTCATTAAGAGGAAATAGCATGCAAAAGAGTCTAAGCCTACATCAAAGAACTGATAGTAGGGTTTCCTGTAGCGGGTTTCACTGGGCATGGCTTTTTCTCCAAAGATTGTGTAAACAATATTTTATGGCTCCCGATACTGTATCTTGAAAAAGTAAATAATAAAAGTACTCCAGATATGCTGACAGTGCGTTGGCAACCCAGAGGCACACATGATTTTTTGTAAAAGCATACACTGATAGCTATTAACTAAAAGCAGGGGAGAGATAGAAAATACTTATTTGACATGGACTCTTTTAAACTTTACTTTTTGCTTTTCTAAAAACCTAATCTGGAGGAATAAAGCCTTAGGTTTACACTTTCATTGTTCTTTATTTCTGGAGCCTCTGCTTTGGCAGCCTCAGTACTGTTGGCAAGACACGACTGATGCCAACTTGGAGACCATTCTTGTGTGATATTTTAGAAGCTTCCCCACCATCCTGCCCCCTTCTGTAGCTCCATGGCCATGGTGTGGGAGTTGGTAGGAGAACAGGTGTGGGAAGACACAGAGCAGGGGTAACATCAGAGAAAAGTCATCTAGAAGAAATACTGATGAGTGGAGACGAGGTGATGGGAAGATTGGAAAGCTAACATCATTCTGAGTCCAGACACGAATTAGATTTACATATTGGATGGCTTGCCGGTACATACACAAAATTTTACTAGGGCCAGAAACAAGATGCAAACCCTGTAGAAGTTACTCAGTTATAGAGGGAGGCACAAAGCTCCATTTTCAAAGCCACCCTGCAAATATTTACTTAAGCAGTCCCTTAATGACTTCTTCATTAACTGCACTTAAATTCTATTAATGACCGATAAAAGCCTGCCACCAGGGTTGTGTTTTTTCATAGCCTGTAGTGAACATTTGATTAATGATGGTAATATGACAAAAGAAAAGGCATTCCACACACTTCTTCTGGAATGGCACCGCCTATATTACAAGGAGGTGTGGTAGTGGTAGGAAGACTATGGTTGAAGCCACAGAACCTTAGGTAAGTTCCATAATTTTACCTCATTTTTTGAACCAGAAATGCACATAATTTCTAATTTACACAGAGTTTGGAGATTTAAACGGAATAATGTGTATGGAGTACTTGGTATATAATTGAAATCCCAAAAAAAAGGCAATTAAATTATTACTTAAAATAGAAATTGATATCCATAGGCCAAATCTGGCACACAGATAAGTTTCCATACTCATAAATTAGTTGTTAAGGGTTCAAAATTGAGAGGGAGTTTCCATTTAAGTATCTTTTTTTTCTAGTTTCTCTGGACAAGAATCAAGCAGGGAAATAATAGGCCTCTATTTCCACATGGCAACAGTATGAGCCAGTGGTTGTTATGCCTTCAAATGTAGTCACCAGCCTCAGAGTCCCACCCTTACATTCCCGGAGACCTTGCTAACCACCTCCTTGGCTTGTTTCATTCATTCTGATGGCCTGGCTGGCCTCAGCAGTTGCTGGCGACTGGGGGCTCTACTGCAAGGCATCCATTATCTCTGTCAAGTACAAGATTCTCAACTATCAATTTAGTTCATATAAAATCAATCTCATCAAAAAAGATGATGGATAGTGATGGTGATGACAATTCCTTTGAGAATGCTCTCATCCCAGCATCAAGCATGGTACCATGGTGGATCCCTGGCCTCACTTTTACCATCTGGGTCTGGGAGACTGCTTCATCCACAGAGTTTCCAGAGGATCGAAGATCGTTATTCCACCTCAATCCCTTACCTAGTGCCCAAGAGACCCATGAAGGAGAGCTCTATATTAAGAGGAAACAAATTCTCAGTGTGACAACTATAATCCCTGAAGATGATAAGACCCAGAGGAGAAAAGAGTAAATTAAAACATGGGATTAACTCCTATTTTCTGACCTACAGATCTCAGTTTTTGGAAGATGATTTAGGGCTTTGGAATTACCTTGCTTTATTGGCTACTGGGACACAGAAGAATTCTTAAGGCTCGCGAAGCCATGATTCTAGCCTAATAAGTGCAGCATATGGAAGGAGTGATGGCATCTCAGGAAGATAAAGAGCTTGCTAAAATCACAAGAATTAGAATTCGATTTTCTTGATTCTGTTTGGCAATCTTGCAGATACATTAGGCCACACTCAGCCGTATCAGTGTGATCCTAGAAAGTTCAGTTCATCCATGTTGAGTTGTCAGCTAGAAAAGTACGATCTAAAGTGTTCACCTTTGGGAAGATATATTTCACTGGATTATTTTTTGATGACTCCAAGTTTATATTCTGAATTTAAAAGAATCAATGAATCAAACTTCCAGGGTTTGAACTTATGACCTCTCTGATTAGGAGATAGAAATAGTATAAAGCATCTTTATCCTTGTTTTATGTCAAAGAAGTTATTAGTACTTAAAACATATTGAAGGTAAGATATATTTTAAAAACTACTGTTTAAAGCAAAAAAAAAAAAAAAGTAAAAAAAAAAAAAAGGCAAAAAAAGCTGCTAGAGTAATCAATAGCATTCCAAGGAGTCCTTTGGATTTCTCCAGTCTAACATTTTGTGCACATTTCCTTGGTCTGCAGGGTCGTGGTGATTGATCTCGAAGCAGTGATATCAGGAATAGGGCAGTGCAGTGGGCTGGGTTCCATTTCCTGATGCAAATTATTTTTGTTTCACAGACCAGCCTCTTTTAGGTCTCTGGCTCATGTCTTTCCTAAACCCATTCTCCTGACTTTGGGCCACTTGCTGCTCAGGGATTTTTCTTTCCCTTTACTTTGAGGGGGAAACAGCAGTTCCTATCACATGCTAAATCCCAGAAAGGACGTGATCTGTTTCCACTGTGAGATCACACTTAAGGATGCTAGTTTCATGGGCCCTTCTATCCAGAGAACATGGGAACATGTTCAGCAAATATTTACCACACTCCTCCTAGCTTATTCCAGGGCTGTCTAGGCCCTGGGTGCAGAGAGGTAAAAAGACAGTCACTGCTCAAAGGGAGCTTATAGTTCAAATGAAAGAAATACATACCAGATGAGCACATCTGTCAATGAAATAATTTGTGATGCTTATAAGTGCTATCAAGAAAGCGAATTTAGATAATGTAGTTGGAAGTCTCTGGTTATGGTAGAAGCAACATTAGGTCCAGTGATGGGAAAAGTTGTCTCTAAGGTGGTGACACTTGAGCTGAGACCAGGATGACAAGGGCACAGTCAAGTGAAAATATGGGAAAACCACATTCCGGGCCCTAAAACCGAAATGAGATTGACCTTTACAACAAAAGAAAACAAAAGGGGACTCATGGGGCTGGAGTTTGGAGGACAATGAGAGCGTGGTGGAGAGAGGATCTGGGGGAAGGCGTCTGAGCTGCTTTGGAGGCAGTGCATGAGGCTGGGTGAGCAAATCGTTCATGTCCTTTATTCACGGAAGCTGCACGCTTCTCAGGGGGTATGTCTTCTCCAACAGTGCTTCCATTGTTGCCAAATATTAGGCTCCTCGGGTATTGAGAGATGGGGTTGAATGACTCATTCATGAGAAAGTACCAGGGTCGATGAGCTTTCTTGGACGTTCAAGATTTCTACATTAGTTATTCCTAAGAGGCCACGTTGTTTCAGAAACTTAGGATTCCTTTATAAGTGACTAATGATTCTCACACTTATTCTTCACACTTATAAATTCACTGATATGGAAAAGAAACTATTGGTTGCTGATTTTCAAGATTATTAATTTCTTTTTTTAAAGTTTTAGTTCCAGCATAGTTACCACACAGTGTCATATTAGTTTCAGGTGTACAAGATACTGATTTAACAATTCTATACATTACTCATCAAGATAAGGGGACTCTTACCCCTCTTCACCTATTTCACCCATTTCTCTACCAACTCCCCTCTGGTAACCATCAGTTTGTTCTCTACAATTAAGAGTCGGGTTTTTTGTTTGTTTGTTTGTTTGTCTCTTTTTTTTCTGTTCCTTTGTTTTGTTTCTTAAATTCCACATATGAGTAAAATCATTTGGTATTTGTCTTTCTCCTACTGACTTACTTCACTTAGGATTATACCCTCTAGATTCATCTATGTTGTTGCAAATGACCAGATTTCATTCTTTTTTATGGCTGAGTAATATTCTGTTACATATACTACATCTTTATCCATTGATCTATCAATGAACACGTGGGCCAGTTCTATAATTTGGCTGCTGTAAACAATGCTGCAATGAACATCAGACTATAAATTCCTTGAAAATTAATTTATTGAAAATGCCAACTAAAAAGTGCTTTACCTTATGTATCTAGTAAACTCTTATGAAATGCTCACTCTATGGCAGACACTGTTAGGTCTACAAATAACAACTAATTTAAACCTCCAAAGAACTCTGTGGGGTAGGAACTATTATTATCCTCAACTGCATATATAAGGAAACTGAAGCAGGTTGAATTTACTACAATAACTGAGCAATGTTACACAGCTAATATGTACTGAGTTGGGATCAAACCCGGTTAGTCTACTTTTGTATCTGTGCCCTTACTTATCAAAGCCCACTATCTCTAAAATGAATTATAATGAACACATTTTATTTAAAAGAATTGGCATGCACTCTCTTCTATTTTATTTGACAGGAGGAAATTTGTAATATTGCAAAGTATTATTTTAACCTTCAGACAGTAGCATTATTTCTTTTGTTATATAAAGTGCTTGTATGTATTAAAGCATCGTTATTTTTTATCATTTCTCAAAGCCGGAAATTTAGCTTAGCGCTGGTGTGATGTAAACAAATTTTATGCCATGTTTAAAATTTCTATTATGTCCATGAATGTTGGAAAGGATGCCTCAATAACAAATAACAAATTGAATATGTGTGAATGGATAGTGGTTTTTAACATACTAATTTTTCCATCACCCTAAATGTTACATTAAGACATGTATTTCAAAAATATAAAATTCCTGCCCCCAATAATTAATAGCTAGCAAAGATACTCCTGTCTTTGCTTGTCGATGGATAATACTTGTGAGAGAAGGAAGATGGGTTGTCAAACCATGGTGTTGTGCCCTTTGCTTCAGTTTTGCTCTTATTCACAGGATATCGATTCTATATAACCACAATGTGAGGGATGTGATGCTGTGCCAACTAATATTTGTCAAAACACATACTGTCAAAGCAATTTTTTTAAATAAGTAGAATAAGTAATAGAGTATTAATTAGAGACCAATAGAGTGAGATTGTATTGCTCTAGCCTGCCAAAGATACTACCTGTGTGTCAAAAAGAAGAGTTTGTAACCGGCATGTTAGTATTACATGCCAATAATCTGAGCAGGTGGTCATTAGAGATTTTGCTAGGAGCCAGATCGTTTTCCCCATGAATAGGTTGGTAAGGTCCAAGCACTTATTTCTCCTTGAATTAGAAATCATTCCATTTCAAACTGCCAAAGTACCTGTCCATAATGCCAAGGGAGTGTTTTAGCAGTTCTTTCAGAAGCTGAGAATGATTCACCATGTTCAGAATTTTTAAATCTGTTTTATTGGATAAACTCAAAATATCTGCTTTATTGGATAAATTTAAAATATCTGTTAGGTGTCTTCTTTCTTCTTTACAAACAGCATAATTGAAAGCATTGTTTTGGTAAAATCTTCTCAGAAGACCACATAATCACTATTTAAATTAGTTGTAATTCATTTTACATTTGCTTATTTTACTGTTAACTTTCCCAGAACTGTAATTTTTTTTTTTACAATTAGAACATCTGAATTTTAATTACATTACCATCAAGAAGCTCATTAAAGTCACTTAATTGGCAACATTTCCAAAAAAACCTTAGCTGGGTTTAATATATTTTAAAGAGTTACTGTCAAAGTATAATTTCACCATTACAAACAGCTTGGCAACAACATTTGCATAAAGATCTGTCAGTTTCTGAAAAGTGCTCAAATGTTGGGAAAATCAGATTCGTTAAGTCGCCTTTACTGAAACAGTCTAGAAATGGAGAAATTGTACATATATTCATCTTTGTAACCCCTGCAGTACCCAGAGTACTGCCATGCACAGCATAGGTATTCGAAATATATTTCTCGAAGGAAGTAACTCATATATTTTCTGCTTTGGGACAGACTCAAAATTTTTTTTAAAACCTCATTACAAGTTCCTTCATTTATGTTAAATTTAACAAAATACCCATTTTCTTACCACTTCCTTCTCATTCACTCTAGGATATATGAGATTGTCATTTAGGATTTTGAAACCATTTGAAACAGCTCTACGGTTAGCACTGCAGGACTAACACTTGAGATTATTCTGAGATGATACAATTTTTTATGGTTTCCCTCTTACACGTATTAGAGTCCCACCCCTAGGGCTCTGGTGTCATTTGAACTTGCATTGTAGTTACATTCATTTTTCGCCTATACAAAACTCTAAGTTTTGCCTATAGACATGCATCTTGTTAAATATACATGCATTTTGGGGAGGTGGAGGTACCTAAAACAGTGGCTTGCAAGTACATTTGTCAAATGGATGAATGAAAAATCCAAGTCTGTGATACATGAAGCACGATTATA
Organism: Vulpes vulpes; assembly: GCF_048418805.1. Classification (NCBI taxonomy): domain Eukaryota; kingdom Metazoa; phylum Chordata; class Mammalia; order Carnivora; family Canidae; genus Vulpes; species Vulpes vulpes. The sequence continues at coordinate 8,432,662 of NC_132782.1, forward strand.
CTTTCAGCATTAATTTGGGTGTCAGGACACCCTCCTCCTCAAATCTCACATGCAAGAATAAAATGTAGTTAAGGGATAGTTATTATTGCAATTTGCTTCCTACAAATAGAAAAAGTCAGATGTTTTTAATCATCCCTTTTGGGCTGGTATTTTTCTATTAAGTCTTTGCCCTTTGTAATTTGTGTATCTTTTATCCTCCACGCCAAAAGAAGAATCTAGTAAAGCTGTACAAAATGTGAACATTAAAAAAACCCAAAAAAACCCAAAAAACCTGCCTCTCCAGTTGCTGCCTTGCTCTTCACTGGATCCTTAAAGTCTTGGACCGTGTCGGGTATACAGACAGACTCCATGAATTCTTGTTGAATGAATGAATCAATACATAAACACATGCTGAATGCCTGAGGAGCACCTGCATGACTCTACCTGAGGAGGTCAGGGAAGGCTCTAGCAAATGTAATGTAGAAAAAATGAATCTTCTACAAACACAGATGCATCCACTCATCTATCAATCGCTGAGTTTCTACCATATGCTACGTTCTAAGATATGGTCTGTGAAGATTCCTAGGATAGCACCATCCAATAGCACTGTCTGTGATGATGGCAATGTTCTCCATCTGATGTCCACACAGTACGTGTAGACTGTGGAGAAGACTGGAGGCTTCCCCTTGGAATAATGGCACATTTCAATTCGTGTTTTAGAAGTTGCCCCTGCGGCCGTGGGAACGAAGGCGTGAGGCTGGAGACCCCTTATTGCATGTTGATAGGATACAACAGCTGGGCAGAAATCCGCAAAGGCAGAAGAAAAGACGTTGAAGGGACAAGATTTTCTTATTTTTTGCACTTGCCCTGTTGTCCCCCTTGGTAGAGTATTAGGAAAGAGCTTTTGCTGGAGAGAGTGGATGAGGAGAATATTAGGAGGACATCTTCTGGGCTTGCTTGGGAGGCTGCTCCAGGCAGAACAAAACAGGAAGGTAAAAGCTTGTCTCTGTGTCCCTCAGGGCATCAGTAGTTGCAAAGGTATGGGGAGGAAGGACTATGGCCAGCCCTGAATTGGTGTGGGTGCTACCCAAGCTCCTAGACAGGGCACCCCTTCCTGATGGGTGAGGTGGGATTACGTGGCCTGAGTGGGAGGCCTGATTTCAGAAAGCAGGAGTGGAGACAGAGTTGGACAGAGAAACGTCTGACAATTCCAGAGGTGTGTGTGGTCTGTGACCTTCGAGGACCCTTCCTGCAGTAATGCTGCAAGCCAGGGTTGGTTCTTTAGGCTAGAGAGCCTGAGAGAAGGCACAAGGGTCTTCTGCCTCCAGCTAGAATCAAGCTAGGGACGGGAGAAATCATCCAGAGCAACCTAGTGCCAGGAAACACATCAATGAAAAGTCCCCTAGGGAGTGGCTCCATTGACACTTCCAACATTCATTTAAGAAATCTCTTCTGGTGACCTGGATCTTTTAATTCTGTGGCCGTCACAGAGATGGAAGCTGCCTGTAAGTTTCTAATTGATGGGGACCCGTACTGGCAAAGCTTCACCTTTGGGATCGCAGGCATTATGGCTTTTTTTTTTTTCTTTTTCAGAATGAGCTCGATAAAGTCAAACTCAAACCCCTGAAGAATCTCATAGACACAACATTTTTTCTTCCTAGCTGCAGATGTCCTTTTTATTGAATTGTTTTGCTTGCTTGGTTTGGTGGTGGGTTAGCAATCCGAAGGCAGTTACCAGTACTAATTCTTGAAAGGGATACAAAACAGGAATGCTTCCAAATTCGAAGCGTTAATGAAAAGGAGCCTGAATTAAAAAATTCTCACTTTGTCCTTATCAAATGCTTTTGGTTAGTTTGAAGAAACCTGGGGAGAAATGTAATAAACATTTCTTGGAGGGACAGCATAGAGTGCAAACATCAGGATGCCTCTACAAAATGCATCTCAAACTTGATTTCTGAACAATGTTTTGCGTACTCTGAGTTATTCATTCCAGCCCTTGGAATTCTAATGATAAAAATCCAAACTCTTCTAGATTCTTCTCCAAAACCACCTAATATCACTCAGGTGCTTGTTTAGCACAAGCGTTTTCTTTCTTTCTTTCTTTCTTTCTTTCTTTCTTTCTTTCTTTCTTTCTTTCTTTCTTTCTTTCTTTTTTTCTTTCTTCTTTCTTTCTGATAAAACCATAAGCTGAAATGAATGCACAGAGACAAAATAATAGCACTTTAATTTCTCACTTTATTATTTTCCTCAAACGAACAGGTGATACAACACTGTCTGTGTCCAAAGCAAAAGGCATGGTTCCCTTTTCTTTCAGAGAGTGCCAGAAAATGTAAACAATATTTGGGTTGAACTTCTGAGTCTTACTGCCAGCCTTTAGAACATCATTCATTTGTTTGTTTGTACCAAGATTGAACAGCATAAAGAGTAAAACAAGCAAATGGTCTGAGGCATTTATACGAAGTGTTCAGACTGTGATACAGGCTTGCATCTGCGTCATCTTCAGTGGGACAAAGAAAAACACTGCTTTAGGAAGTGGGTCATGCGGGTATATAAGTGCTTCGAGGACAGGCCGGGTATGCCATGGTTCTGGTCAGAGTACCACTGAAACACAAAGAGAGAAGCCTGTGTCACCCCTGCGGCCACACGATGCATCCAGCTTTGACTTTTTAATGCTTGCAGGTCCTGATAATTTTTCTGATATTGTGATTGAAATGCTACTTAGGAACACTTAATAAGAGAGTTTACACGTGACCGTGACCATTAAGAACAGGAAGACAAGAGAGGCCTTTTATTAACCTTGGCTATTCTTTTGCATTCTTTAAGCTTCTATCTTAGATCTTGGTGGCTGGGCTCTTACAATGGCCAGCGTTCTGGGGGATCGGGACGCAGGCAAGTGTTCCAGAGCTGGTGTGTTGGGTCTATTACTTTGCTTCTCTGGAGCTCGGTTTCCTCATTTGAAAAATGAGGAGGTTGGATTTGGTTTTCTCTGAGGCTTCCTCTAGCTCAAAAATTCTGCGAGACTTTTAGCCTCTGAATCCAATTCCTCTCTGCTGCCGAAAATCCACAACACATAGAACCGTAAACACCTTTCATAGGAGTTAAACATAGTACCATTAAAAACACCCAGGGAGATGACATTATAAATTTAAACTTCATTGTTGGAGAGATGCTGGTGAGATTATTGTTTTCACTGAATAAAGAGGGACAGTGGTCCTGATGGAATGCTGTATACTTACAAGGTGAATTTACACGGGGTGCGGTGGGGGGATCACAATTTAAAAAATCAGAAGAATCTCACATCCCCTTTTGTAAATTGTTTTCAAATGCCCAATTTCTAAAAATGGGGTTTCCTTTCTGAGGTTCTTGTTCCGGAAAAGCAAGTGAGGGAGAACTCATGCTCCCGAGGAGGGGTTGTCTCTCCTGCCATGGTTCTCCCCTTTCTGTCCTCTCTGGTGTCCCTTCCTAGTCCTTGTGCGGCCTGGGTCCTCCAGCTAGCCCATTCATTCATTCGCTCGGGGACAAGTCGAGCCTCGGTGCGGGACCAGGCTCGTGTCGGGCCCTGGGGACACACGGATGACAGGGTTCTCTAACTCTGAGCAGAGCCCCCCGACTTCAGGAGCCTCTGAGGCTGCTGACAACATCCCCCAACTGCTTCTTACCGAACAAACAGACCTTTTGGCTGCTTCGGGACTCCCAGCTTTTTTTGTGGGGACGCCGAGCATGCAGCCACACTTATGCAAGCAGGATCACAGAACTATTGGATGTTCGAGCTAGAAGATCAGCGAATCTCACAGATGTCTCCATTTCATATACGGCTTGCCTAGTGTCCTTCAGGGAGTTCGCGGAAGATCCAAGACCCACTCGCTAATCCTTCGCCTATGCTACCTCACAGCCCGTTTGCCAGGCTTCAGTAAAAATAACAATGATATCGATAATGATAATGAAAAAATCAGATTCCTCCTCCTTTGAGCTTACGGGTCTAAGGCCGTGAACAGGAGTAAAACGAAATTATGTACCATTGCCTGGAAATCCACTTGTGCATTAACCAGAGCTTTAGCAATCTGTGCTGAGTTTTGAAAGTGCACATTATCTGCAACAAAGAGAGAGAGTTAAAGTGCTGCTAAATACCAGAAAGCATCGAGTGACAATGTACTGCCTGCAAATGAACACCGACAATTATCTAGTCGTGCGGTTGACATTGTCAGCAGTGAGTAATCGCACTCATTTGTGGAAATGTCTCTGACTCTTAGGTACTGACCCCGAGCACAGGCATAGGAGGATGCTTAATGTTTCTTAAACAAAGTGATGTTGGCTCAGTATTTTTATGTGTAAGAGTCTTGCTTAAACCTCACCATCTGCTGTTCCGTGGATGAGAAGATAGTCTACATTTCTGAAATATTCTGCTCTTGCCATCACAGTTGAATTCTGGAAAAGAGGAAAAATTAACATTTTAGTTGCTGCAAGTTCTAATAGAAAACTAGCTAAATCATTGTGCGATGGACTTAGCACCAATACTGAAATTATGTATTGCTTTGGTTGATAAATATTTAAGAGTCAGAGCAACACATTTTCATCATCATTTGCATTACTTCCATCTGATTCTTAGTTTGAAAAACGGGAAGTTTATGTGTCATATGTTACATATGAGTGAGACCTTAGGCATAAATGATGCCCGCTCAAGCTGTGTAGGGGTTGGGGGTGGGCAGGAGGATGGGGAAAAGGAGGTGAGGGAAGGGAGGATGGGGAAAGAAAGAAGAGAATCCAAGGAGAGTAAATTCCTTCCGAGTGAGGTGTTTTGCAGCTAACAAAAGATCAGCCTATTTGCTTGGGGACCCGGCAAAAGTGTAAACTCTGAAGACTGCCTCAAAAGTATTTAGCACATTTGCAAGAACTCAATGACCTAGATTAAAGAGAAAACGCTTACTTTGTAGTGCTCAAGATTATCGTTCTTTGTTGGGAGGCCCATGAATCGTTCTGTGTAGATAGATGCTATAAAATATATAAGAATATGTTGTTTACACGTGATACAGGTCATGTCACTAACCAATAAGACCCCAAGGTTACCGAACTGCTGCTCCTCACTTTCCCCCACGGAGCTGCTGAGGAAGGTTCTTGCTTTCCTTTACTGTAATGCTCCACCCACGTCATTTGCTCTGCGATTTGCCTCAACCGGGCTTGAGAAGCCAAGGAGGAAACAGGAACAGCTGCCATTAGGAAGGACTGATCTGAAGCTTTTTCTCTTCCACCCTTTAGTGCAGGGAATGTTGAGCTAGAGAGGACCTAATGGAATGGCCTCCTTGGATTTTAAAAGAAATCACAAATGTAGCCACCTCTAGTACTTTTACTGGTATCCTCATTAATCTAGGATGGGTCTAGGTGCCTCGAATCCTCCTCTCCCAACACACACACACACACACACACACACACACACACACACTTTCTTTTTCTGAATAAAGATTCCCTGCAAGTTATAGTTGTCTCATTTTTACTCCAACACAGGGACAAGGGCTTGATGAAAGCTAATTTTTGTCCCATTACTAGAGTCAATTCCAAATAATCATCCTGCATTGATGTTAATCATAAAAACAGGCACACATGGGGGTGGACTTCTTAACCAATTTTTTTTTTAAATCACTCTGATTTCTGGAGCAATGAAATGACAGGCTGTGTCATGGAGGTGAACAGCTTGGCTCCACCCAACTTCGTATAAGATGTGCTTAAGGACCAGTCATGCTGCACCCGTGTGCCGGCAAAAACAGAGTCGGCTCTGGTTTTCAAGGTTTGGTTTAGCAGGAGACACAAGGTTTCGGGGAGAGGATAGCATACTCTGGGTTTTGGAAGAGTCCTTTCTTCCTCGTTCTTGAGATTTCCTTGATTGTTGCAACATGATCGCAATGAATCATATAAACCACCTCATTTATAGATTATATTTTCCCCCAGTGAAGCTGGGGTGAATTTTACTGCATAATTTGTTTTCCTAGCAACCTCAAATATAGAGTAATTACGTGTTAAATGTTTTCACAGCAACATTTATGAAATGTTTCCATACCGTAATATTCCCAGCTGGAGACAGGAGCCACTGCTATCCCACATTTGAAAAGACCAGTTCCTGAAGCAAGGGCCAGTGATGAAACATAGCCTCCATAGGACTGTGGAGACATCATTACAAGTCAGTCCCAGATTTGCCTTCACAAACTCTCCAACATCGTTTTACAGCAACTCTGCTCACAATAAGTACTGATGGGAGCCGGGGATATGCATGGGGTAGATTAAATGTCTACCCTGCACCCGTGGCAGCAGCTCCATCTGACACAGCATAATTTCATCCCTAGTAAACTAAAAATACTTGGTGTGCTAATCAGAGCATGGTAGGGGCAGTTTAAGAGATATTTATCTTTGCAATTTTTCTGCCCCCAGTTTTTTCCTCTATATTTTTTCCAAGGAGGACCTTGCCAGGGCAAAAATCAGGATTTTAGTTGAAAGAAATGCACAGAGAAAGGAGATTATTCCCCAAATGTAAAAGCCAGATACTTCCCACAGCCTGCAGATGACCCGTGAGGCGATACTCACATCTGTGTATTTACTTATTTGTTTTCATACTAGAACAACAAGGGAAGGACATAAGAACCTTTTGGATAGTTGAAGACATGGCCAGAGTTTGTGTATAATGTAGTGTTGCCTATTCTGTTCTGAGGATTTCTGGCATAGCAGCTCAAAGGAGGAAAAGCCATTGGTGTCTTTAAAAGTCTTGCATAGTCCCCGACAAATTAAACGGAAAAACAAAGAAATGCAAAATGAGTCGGGAGTAGGGTAAGCTCTCATCAACTTTCTTCCCCAAGGAATGAGGTAGATGATTCAGAAATGTGACCCGGATAGCAGGAGATGTCTGCCCATGTCACTTGGAAATTTGAACCATTTCCTGAAAGTGAAGAAATGAGCACATAAGGTGGCATCTGCCCCTGGAAGTCTGATCTGGGCTGTAGAAACATGCTTGAGAGAGATGCTTCTTCTGGGGATGTGGATTGAACAGTGCTCTGGGTTCCGAACCCCAAAATGTGTGTGTTAGATCAGGAAGTGATTCTCAGTGCATATTCTTGCCCCGACACGGGAACATCCCCACAAGTCCTAAGAGGACAGTGGGACTTTCCAACTAAGAATGTGCCTTATATTTAGGATTTTTTTTTACCACAAACCTCTGGGAGCCATTTTCCCTTAGGTCAGCAGAGATCTCACCACCCTTTGCTATGGGAAAGTCAGTCTTTAGAGAGAGTGAAAGGGTGAGAGGGAAAGTTTTACAGAGTGAGGGACAGACAGACAGGCAGACGGACAGACATGGTAATGAGGGCAGATCAGTGGCAGCAGTCATTCTTAACCCACGAAATACATGGAATGGGGCAATAAGCTAAACAGTCCTGCTGAATTCATGAGTTAAGGGAATAATTCTTTAACCAGTTAACACTTGTATGTTTTCAGTTCTGGGGACTTTTATTGAGGACCCTTGGCTACAAAATGCAGAATAGAGGAGGCCGCTCCAATTATTTCATGGCCTCCTTTTATTACACTTAGAGGCGAACTAAAGCATGTTCTCATAGGGGAAAATAAATTTTAAAAACAGAAGCAATAGTGGCTTTAAAAATCATTTTGGTACGTGAAAATTTTCGCTTATAAAAATGATTGATTTTGATTCGTAGGGTAGCAACGACTATGACTGAAATGGAAGTTCTCTCTTTCTTAATTTTTGGTTCAAATGCGAGTAAAATAAGCCTGAGTTAGAAATATTATTGTTTGTGGTTTTATTGGAAAAGTGTGTTCACTACAAGTAACAATGGTGGGTCCCGCTGAAATAGCATGAAGTGAGATTTGAAATAAAGATCATTTACATCTAATAAAAAGGGTTTTGAACATCCCTGCTTGAAATCTCACAGATTATTAGCCCATATCTGCTCAGCGATTAGATAGTAGTGCTGTATCTAAATAAAATCTCCACGTTTCCAGGATGAATACAAATTGTCTCTAGGAATTTGTAAGAGCAAAACTAGTGTAGCAGCAGCACAACAAAAGTAGGTGTTCTTTAAATTCTCAGGCAGCTTAGAAAAGCTATTCCTATTGTAGAAATGAAGAGGAAATAAAATAAACCCGAGTTGACTTTTTTCTGCTCTCCCATGGGTGGGGCTCCAAGGCAGAGTGGGTGGCTGTCGCAAGAAAGGAACCCACGGAGCAGATTGGCCATGAGAATTCTAGAATTTTGTCCTTTGCACTTAGATGCCTTGCCATTTTGTTTAAACGAAGGATATCTTTAAAAACATTCTTAGAAGGGCACAGAATTTTGAGGGGTTTATAGAACACTCTTATGTGAGCCGTAATGCGCATTGGAACATTTTACCTACAGGCAATAGTAATAAATAGCTAAGGTTTGTGCGGCCAAGGCGCTTGCAGCCCTCTTTGAGAACCCACACGCTCTGCTTCCCTTCTCCCACCTCAGATGTTCCCCTGCTTGTCGGCTCTCCCCGTGTTCTCTGGACTCTCCAGGTCTGATCCGGCCCCGGGAATTTCACAGATGCTGCTGTCCTCTGCCTAGAACACTCTTCCCCCGGATATGGGCATGGCTCACTTCCTCCCCATTTCAAGTCTTAACTCAAAAAGAGTCGAACTGCACCTGTCCTTCTCATCTTCAACATACCAACCCTGCATCATGCTCCTTTCCTGCTTTTGCTTTTTGCTAGAGAACTTGTCATCATTTAACGTCCTGTTCATTATCCTCATTTATCACACTTATTGTCTTTCTTCCCAACTGTTCCCGACTCCATAAAGGTAGACATTTCATCTGTCTTGTTAATGAATGTATCCCCAGCACTGACAATATGGCCTGGAACACAGAGGGGGGAATAAAAGGGATGCTTGTCGAATATAAGTTTCCCTAGGGACTCGGCTAAGCCTCACAAGTGACCTGGTGAGGAAATCACTGCTGCATTTCCTGATGAGGAAGCCGTGGCTAGGAGGGAACGTAGAGGGCTCTGGGAGGCAGGGAGCAGCAGAGCTGAGACTCAAGGCCAGGACACCTGCCTCTACAACCCAGGACTTTCCTCTCTGTCCTTGCACTGGGGCAAACCTCGTCGGGGAACTTGAAGTTTTGGAGTCTAATGTAGTCTCATTAGAGGTGCATTTGTCCTACTTTTACATCGTTGATCACACATAGCAATTCAAATTGCTTATAATTAGTCACTGGAAGAGAAAGGAACTAAGATTAAATCATGAACTAATGCTTATTCAACACCACCTGGCTAGGCCTATATTAACAAAGCAAGGCCCATAAATGAGGTTGTTATTCTAATAATTTAGGCAAAACCCCTGCTGCTCTTCAATTGTCAGAATAATTACTACCGTTTTTTCTTCACATCAACCAGGGTTTTGCAACCTCAGCACTGTTGACATCTTGGGCTGGATAATTCTTTCTTCTGGGGACCTGTCCTGTGCATTGTGGGGTATTTAACAGCATCTCTGGCCTCTACTCACTAGCTGCCACGTAGCACTCCCCCAGTTGTGACAACCAAAAAAAAAATGACTCCAGACATGGCCAAATGTCCCCTGAGGGGCAAAACTGCCTGGTTATGAACCGGTTATAGCAGACACTTCCCTGGCATAGTGCTGGGTGCCTAGTGGATAGCTAATAAACAGCTAAAAACAGAGCTATTGGATTTTGGTTTGTATGAGCCAGAACAATAAAAGGGTAAGATAAAAATGCCTCCTCTCCCCTTCTTAATTAGGATAATGGAGGGAAACGTAGGATTTGCAGCTTATTCACCAATTGACTACCAAAATTTTACGTGGTGAGCTCAACTGCTTAACACTTCATGGAGACAGATATGACATATCCTTCTTGACATGAAACACAATAATTGCTAAGTAAGACTCATGGACATGCTCAACATCTTCTTTCGCATCTCCAGTTTCCCACAGGTCCCTGTTTATTATACTAGGAAACAGTGCTTGGAGCTGTGACCTCTTTTCACCTCCTACTTCACTGCCTAAATTCAGGTCCTTGGTATTTGTTGCCAATCTTACCTCTCACCCAGCTCCTTGGCCCACTCCCTCCCCCACCTCAGACCATCCTTCACTCTTCAGCCAAGGGTATCTTTCTAAGACACCAATTCTATTCTCTATTGATTTCAAGAAAACATTTCAATGGAAGTATCTAAGGAATCAAATACCTTTTAGTAATGCTATAGTAATCAAAATATAACAGGATTCTTTCCTGTTCCTTCACAGAGTTGATACACACTATTATGTAGAGTTCATGATTTATCCAATAATTAGACCAGAGGATCTTTTCATGAGAAAGTCCTTGGTACTAATAAGATACATTTGGGAGAACACTGACTTATAGGATTAAATTCAGTTTAAATGACATCATTGGTAAGTGGGATGGCCAAGTAGTATGCTAAACATTTGAGAAAACAACTTTTAAAAAAAGACAAGTCCATTCCCTCGATGAGCCTACATCTCACAGGAGAAACCAATAGACCGACAAGATAAAACATCATAATTCCTAAAACAGCAGTATAAAGAACTGTTGGAGCACAAAGAAAGTCATATCTGAGTCAGGTTTTAAAGAATAAATAGAAGTTTTCCATTTTGGAGGAAGAGGAGCAGAATAGAAGAAGATGGGTGCATTGCAGGTATAGGGAAGAGGATTCACAAAAACATGGAAGTAAGGAAGTGCAGACATATTCAAATTATTCATAAAGGCGTGAGGAAAAGTGGAAAGAGATGAACATGGAAGAGCAGGTTACAGCCAGATTGTCAAGAGATTTCCATGCATGGAAATAAGTTTGGGCACCAGGTCAAGGTCAATGTGTGGCCTTAGAAAGTATAGAAGCATATAAGTTATGTTTTGGAAAAATAACTTCAGTAGCAACATTGCAGTTTGTGAGATCAAAGCAGGAAGGCTAGTTAAGAGGCAATTGGGATAGTTAAACTGGTACCACACAATGGTCCATGGACCAAAAGAATCAGCATTACCTGGGATCTTATTAGAAATGCAAATCCTCAGGCCTCACCCTGGATACTGAATCAGAATCTCTGATGGTAGGGCCCTGGAAACTGTTTCAACGAGTTCTCCAGGTGATGCATATGAAAGCCAAAGTTTGAGAAGGTCTGATCTAAGCCACATATGAAGAGAACTGAACTAAAGCCCTGGCTCTGGGGACGAGGAGAACAGATTTAGATGTTTGAAGATAGCACTGACAGAACTTACTTACCAATGGGATGTGGGAGTTGGGGATCAAGAGAAATTGAAAGTGCTCTGAATTTACTAATTGGGGTGACTAGGTGTGTGATGAGGTCCTTAAATAAAGACAAGGACTTGTTTTAAGTAGACTATAGCAAGTTTAGCTTGTGTGGGTTAGGCTTGAGGCTCCAGTAAGACATTTGGGACAGATGGTCAGTGAGCATTTGAAACATGGAGCTCAGAAGAGAGGTGGGGGCTAGCGGCAGTCATTGCCATCTTTGAAATGACATGGGTTTCCCCAGGGAAGTGAAAAACAATGAGGGCCATAGCCAGACCCTGGAAAACCTGGACATCGGAAGAATGAATGGAGTGTAATGATCATGGAGACGTAGGAAAATAAGAGGAGTGTGTCGCAGAGCCATAGATAGGGCCCATCCTCCTTTATGCAGTCTAAAAGGCTCCTGGTATTGGCTATCTACCTACCTATCCAAACTCATTTCCTTCACCTTCCTCACTACATGCTTTACACTTCTGAAGTTTCTGGCATCCAGACCAACCATGCCCTACTCATTTTTACCTCAAGACTGGGCAAGTTTGTCTTCATTTTCTGGAATGCACCGTTACTGACCTATCTTCTTCACTGCCTCTTTTCTGAATCTTCCCTTTGCTCTCACAGCCAGAATGAACCACTCCTGTCCCTGGTGTTCTCGCCTCAAGTTGTATCTGTCTTAACACTTGGAACATTGCTGAGCATTTCCTTTTTTGCTCTGTTTTATCTAATAGAGGGCCAGGGCTATAACTTACTCATCTTTTCATCTTCTAAAGAACCTAAAATAAGACCTAGTTGAGGGATGCCTGGGTGGCTCACGGTTGGGCACCTGCCTTCAGCCCAGGGTGTGATCCTGGAGTCCTGAGATCGAGTCCCACATCAGGCTCCCTGCATGGAGCCTGCTTCTCTCTCTGCCTGTGCCTTCTCTCTCTCTGTCTCTCATGAATAAATAAATAAAATCTTTTAAAAAAAAAGGACCAGTTGAGATCCAATAAAAATTTACTACATCGAGGAAAAAATGCATTAGTTAGTGATCAGATGGGTGGATTATATAAATCTTAAAGATTTGATGGGGAAAAAAACAGTGTAGTATTAAGGTCTTTTTCCTTCAGGATCTTCTGGGTCCTGCTGATTGAGGGGCTGCTCAAATGTTGCATCCACTGGCAGTTCACATTTTCCTTCTTTTGCACATGCTCTCGGGGTTTACCTCACAATCATTGCCATGTTGGAAAGTAAGCAATAAAGGGGGCTTATTAGACCACCTCTTCTAGTAGCATTTGCACAGACCTCTTGACAATCTCTTATTGAAGAATCTCAGGCTGATATGCATGTATTTTGGGGGTGCAGAGTGGATTCTTTAAATCATCCCACATAGGTGGTTCTCTACCAAACTAATACCAGGATGTTCTAGAAATGAAATCAAAAGTTCCACTTCCCGGTTATTTCAAAGGCTGCAGTAAAAGAAAATTAAAACTATAAGAGAAATGTTAACGACGATATGTAAGTGTTCGGCGTGAAATTTGAATTCTCTCAAAAATTTACTTTAGGAAATTTCATAAAAATGGATGGTGGGAGAGATCTTATCTGAAATATTTCACTACAAAAATATTTCATTGATTTCCACCCATTTGAATTCTGTTCTGTTTAGATATTTAACATTTGATAGTTTTAAGAAGGACCAAATGGCTTGAAGTAACAACTTTCCACAAATTCATAACAGCTCTTCATCTGGTCACTGAGCTGAGAGCTGAGCCGGAGCCTGCAGATTCCCTTCAATATTGGGTTTCATTCCCTCCATCTGAAAGCAGGCCGCTCTCAGAGAAAACAGCCAAGAAAAACAACCCAAGCCCAAACGGCTGCAAATTGACTTGCAAATGTACAAATTCAGACCAAAAAGTGAAACAGGAAATCTTCTTTGAAGGGTAATTATCATAATTTATAATGGGCAAATCTAAACTCTTTCCAATATTTCTCTAAACTTTCCAGTGACTTCATTGCCCAGGATTTGGGAAGTTTTGCCACTTCCTTTTCATGTGTATGTTGAGAACCTTCACAGTTCCTCAAACATGGGCAATTATCTTCATGACCTATGACTTGAAAACTAAATTATACTTCTCTCCCACTGACACAAATTAATATTAGATCTGGTAAGAGAACTTGATTATCCCCCCCCCCCAAAAAAAGAATCAAAACAGCCAAGAGATGATTGGGATAGGCTAGGTACTAGGGAATTTATATTTTAAAAGTTCCTGTGATTTCAAAGATTCGCTTAGCTTTTCATAAAAATGAAATGATGAAATATAAAAAGATATATATGAAATCTAAAATAACAAAGGAAATTGAACCTCTGAAAGATAGTTCAGTTCAGTATACTATAGTCTAATACAAAAAAATTAAAAATATGTCAATTATGAGTTAATTTGCTATATGGAAGAAACTAAATGATTGGGAAAAAGGAACACTTAAAGCCACCACTTTGAAGCCTAGATTATCCAAATTGACTGTTTCCATTGACAGATTAAATGATGTTGCAACATTAACATTTCATGAGAAACCTTATAAGCGCACACTTTAGAAAATTATGATTGCTGAGCTGAATAACAGGCATAAAACATATAAAACAACTCACCCAGCCCCATATGGCTATTCTTTTTTCATCAATGAAACCCATTTCTATGAATTTTCTAAAGTAAAAGAAACAAATTTTTAGAATTTTAAGTGTGTACACATGACATTTACTTCATTACACAAGCATATTTAATCCAAAGATTTAATAGAAACGCTCCATTTTCTTTGTTTAAACACATGCATAATAACACTGCACTTACAAATAATTAAAAGAATATTATCATGCTTTCTGCAAAGGATAAAATGGATCCTTCAGACTCTACTGTACATCTATTGGGTAGTATTTGCAGGGCTACAGGTCTAGTATCCTAATTGTGTGAGTGAGTTACTTGAGACTCAAGAGTTCAAGACCCAGGCTGACAGCAACACAAGAAGTAATAGCACCATGACTAGGACCAAATTCCTAAATCCCCAGATTTTGGAAAAAAGATTTTTGTTGCTGCTGCTTTAAATTTTATCAATCTTAAATGCTTAGATGTTAGTGATAATCACCATGTCACTTTTGGTCACTTTCATCCATGGAAAAATGACCATCCCTCTCCCATTTCATACTCAGGTACTCTCAATTTATCACAATACAGATAATTATACGTATCTTTTAGGATATGGACATGATTCACTTGAGTTCCATCACAGAAGAGCCTTCTTTGAAAACTATATTGAAAATAAATATCCTTTTAGGACCAAGTGACCATGCCAAAGGGCAACCTTCACAAAAGTCATGGGAAACCCTCAGAAATGTAACTTTGCAATGTGAGCACAAAATAGGAATGTTTTAGGCTAATTTATCCCAGGCCTCCTTGAGGTTTAGCGCTCTGGAGCAATTGTGACTTATTTGGGGGATGGTTTCATAAAAACTCAGAAAACTCTTAGAAAAAGAGAAGCAGTGGAAGAAAAAAGCACACGGGGTGAGCCATTGCAGAGACCCGGATGCAACAGTGACAGGAAGGAGGGGAGGAGAACAAAGTGACACACAGGGAGCCAGAAAAATACTATTTTTTTTGTTCCTTTTGGTTATGTTAACACCCTTTCTCATTCTTCTCCAGAAATAAGATGGAATGGTTTCATTAGTTGAATAATGGAGTTTCTTATAGGGATTTCACAGCAACCATTTTGCTCGTTGCATTGATTCAACATGCACGTTTCCAATGCACAGAGGAGTTGGGCAAATGCCCGGGACAAACAGATGGGAAGAAGCCCCGTCAGTCACAGCTTACCCCACACCAACTCTGAGGGACACTGAGGAGTCTACGGGGAAGAAATGCAGCAGCAGCAAACGGAAAGTTGCTACCTGTGTGGATGGTGTTCATGGTAAAACAGAGAAAATGTGCAGCAAAGTGTGGAATTTCAGCAATTCTTCCATAAACTTCAAAAGCCAAATGAAAGAGGAGAAGGTTCACTTTCTTTGTTAAAAAAAATCTTTCCTCTAGTGCTCGAAGATAGTTCTGAGCCATAAAATCAATTTCGATTTTATGATCTCCCAGAAGCTAGCAATCATATTGCCTTGCATCTGGGGTAAAAGCAAATAGCAGGTGATACATCGGGAGCAGGAAATTCTTAACAGCTCCCTTCCTTGGTTTATTCTGAAAGGATGACATTTACAGGAAATGATAGTGCAATCGTTAACATGGAAATGAAACATTAACACTTAATGTGGAGGGACTAGGTTAAAGGTTAGCTAGATAATCTGAGCACTTCGAAGCCAACAAGGCTCTATAAAATTTATTTCCAAATTCTGAAGCGCTCGCAGAAGAGTTATCAGAAACACTGTTGATAATGTGGTGAAATAAAGAAAATGTTAGTAACAAATGAGAAAGCATTTTGGAGGCTGGACTGAACTTTACAACTTTTCTCGCACAAAAATGGCCCTAGGCCAAAGGTCAATTTGGAATCCTAGGGATCAGTTATTATTCTATTTTGGAATTGTTCTTATCGATACCATGTATAACAGTATGATATATTTTCTCACCACCAGCCTTCAAGCTGTATAAAAATTTCAAATTGTGGGAATATAAAAAATGTGAAATATACCCCAAATGAATAGAACTGACCCTCTAACTAACGAAGTTTTATGGGTCCTACATATGTACCATTTGCAGAGAAGCCTGATGAAAGCACTTCCTGGTTTCACTTATGCTTTGACCTCATAAGCATTCTCTTTTGTGTAGTCAGTTGTGAGGTTGTATGGCTTCTTCTTCTTCATTTTTTTAAAATCCTGTTTTGCTTTGTTTAAATCTATTTATTAACCCTGACTAGTATTTACTGTCCCTTCCAAATATGTACACATGATTTTCTTTTGGTATCTGAAAAATTTAGCCAGTTTGCCTTTTATATGAGACTGAAGGGGACAAATTTCATTCTTTTGTGGGAAGGTAACTTGAGGGCTACTGTAAAGGGATTGCAATCCCAATTCCCATGTCAAACATTCAGTGTCTGATTCCTAAAATGCTTCTTGGCAGACATGTGGTTGAATTATTCCCAGGATTATCATTATAAATCTATCCTTTTCAGCTTTTGTTTTCTCAAAGCATCGGGTTCCAAGGCTTCCCTTTCACTTTTGCAGAATGATGCCTTCAAGCAAAGCCAGGCCAGCCCCAAGTGCATCTCCACTATTGTGTATATGCTTTGCCTGGGTCACAGAACCTCCTCTTGTTCCCTAGGCTGTTTACTAAACGTTCCGTCTAGCAGCAATGCTATCCCTTCAGAGTGCTGAGGGTTTATCCATTCTACATATTATAAGAGCACTGAAAGTAGAGATCATAAATTGCAAAATTTTACACAGAGTGGATGGCAATGGCACATATTAATATTTGATCTGTTGTTGAATGGCTGAGCAAATGAGGGAACATATGCCTGCTCCAAAGCAGGAAGACTTTCTTCAGATTCCATCCTAAAAATGGCTCAGAGAAGGTACAGGTAGCCAATTACTGCCTCTGGTCTATCTTCAATTCTAAATGCCAAAGACATTTATATTATTGTGAAAATTGGTACAATTTATGGCTTCATGTCCCACATATTGAACATCAGAAATAACAATTTTCCTTAAGGCCTCTACAGGGGTTTCAGGTTTAAATTTTCATTCCATCCAAGAAACGCGATCAGGTCTGTTTCTTGAGATATTCTTAAATTCAAATGCTGCAATTTTGGTGGTAAATAAGTGATGATGTATTGTGTTGTTATCAGTAGATTGTGATGACGATGATGAAGATAAGTTTGTTTTTTAACCAGTGCCAAAACAAACCACTTTTTAGCTCTACCAATTTTGGAAAAGATCCAGTTGAATTACAAATGAGGTATAATCTACATCTGGCTTTTGATGTGGTCCTAGGGTCCCATGCCCTTGGTGTTTATTACATGCTTTAAATACAAAGAGATGTGAATCACAGTGCCAAAAAAAAAAAAAATCTTAAAGAATTAGGTCTGTAACACTGACAATGGTGTTCATACTCCCATCAAGGCACACACAGTCTTTGTGTGAGAAATTGGTAGATCTCTTGGTAGATCTTTCTTTGAGCTATCTCTTCTATGGCTCTCCATTAGGCAGAAGATTCTCCTAAACAGGTTAGTGGCAGACAGGCCAAAAATCTGGATCAGCGAGAAAGATGGAGCCTCCTAGAAATTAGCCGTGAATAATGCTTACAGATTGTGTAGTGTTATTTAATAATCTACTTATTCATTTGTCAGATTTTACCCAAATAGACTGTTTTTAATTGAACATTGTATATAACTGTGTGTATATTACTGTTCACAGAATGGAAGGAAAATTTGAAAACATATGGGTTATGATTACTTTTCTATTTTTAAAAATAATTACTTGTGAGTCTAAACTCTTCTGCTGTGATTAGAGACAAAAATACAGAAAAGTATTGTCTGGGCCTGGCTCCTAGCTGTTAAATACAATCTTCATTGTTTATGCTATAATGAAATCAGTAACTATTAATGACATCGAGACGATAAAAGGAAATTACTAATGAATTTTCTAAATTGCTCTTTGCTGTGAAACAGTATTTGACCTTAGGCCATCACGCACACATGTACATCCACGACTGAGAGTGCAAGTGGCCTGTGTTGGCTTTAACATTTATAAACTACTGTTCTCTAACTTCACATAGCCACAACATAATAACGGAAGCCCAACAACTATAGAGAAATATCCAGAAGAATCCTGCACAGGTTTTCCAAATAAATAATTTCAGTGACTCGATTCTTTCTGTTTCAGAAAACATGATGGAGATGGAGACATAAATTGTGGTTGAGAATGTAGTTGGGAAGAATTCAGATTATGAGTCTGTCTTCCCTATGAATGTTTTCATAATAAAATTTGTATTACATAAAATGAATTTCTTTTTGTCAAATGAAAACAGGAAAATATTCTCATCCTAGCACAGCTGAAATTCACAGCTAGCTTAATTACAAAAGAATGCCTAGTATCTATAAGGATACAGTGTTGATGAAATCTTGAGGCATTCCTAAATTCATGAGGTAGGATCCACAATGCTTGAGTAAATTCAGATGTTTTGTTTCCTATGGACCACCCCTAGAGTTATGCATATTTTTTTTGTGAACCATGTGAATAAATGAAAGGATATCAGAATGATGAAACAACAAAAGAGAGTATTTGTCATTTATCACCATACATCATGTTTTGTGCATTTATTAGCTCTTTTCCATCAACAATTTTTTTCTCACATTGGGTAAAAATATCTCTTTAATGATCACTTTAGATGAAGTTAGGAAAATAGACAAAAAAGAATTAAATCATTAAAGATGGAGAAACCCAACAGTGATTGCATGACTTTTGTTGCACATCAATTTCTGTTTGAATGAGAAGGTGCTCACCTGACAGCTGTGATCTGGTCCTCAACTTCATAAACACCCAGCTTTCGATATACTGCATACAGGAGTTTGTCACCTTGGTAAGCTGTTCCTCGGCCATCCACCAAGGCAATGACTATCCCTTCCTTACTTGCAAGATAAGAAATCCAATTAATACTGAATACAGACTTTACGCTCTGACTGCAGGGACCACCATACCTAAAGGAAAAAAAAAAAAAAAGAATCTTGGATTCCTTTGTAAAACTCAACTTGTCATGATGGCTAAGAATTGCCTTTAGTATTTCCCAGTACATTTGTATGATAAAATTTCAATAACAGTGGCATTAGAACTGGCTCAAAATCAAGAGAGGACCAGGCTTTTCCCAGAGGTTTGCTACAAGGAAGTTGTTTTGGGACACAGCCTCTCCTATTCCCCAAAACGGATACATCTAGGGTTGGCATTTCAAGGAATATGTGTGGGTTTTTCGTCATTTCTGCCACCTGCCACTTGCTAAAAGCAGGCATAAGATATACTAAAAAAAATGCATGGTGTTTTAAGCAAATTGTGTGTAGGTCAGCACTGATTTTGGGTGTGATTCCACTAAATGTATTCCATTCCCTTATTTCATTTCTAACTCACTTACATAAGACATTAAGATGATTTACAATATTTTTTGGCTGCAATTTCTCTATCTCAAAGGTATTCTGACACATTCGGCAATTTGCCATACAAAGGAAATTCAAGACAGCGAATGCAAGCCAGTCCATCTAAAATCCCCAAACTTCCTCAATCTATTTTAAATAGCCATATTTTATTTACTCTGATTAGTTGAGGAATATATAAAAACAGCATCAATAGGAACTGTTACCAAGGAGAATGGTTCATTCTATCTCATAAATGTGTATTTAATTCAACATATTTTCAGTAAATAGTTTTTACACCAAAGAAAATATTACATACACTTGAATTAGCAAGGGATACTTCTTTGATCTGTCAAACCGGGGAGGAAGCATCATCTTGTACCATAAAGCTTGGGGGGGAAAAAAAGAAAAATCTTCATTCCACTATGTTCATAACATTATTTATTTTCTTTACTAACAATATGACATAAAATCAATTCATAACTGGCAAACTGTAAAAAATCAAGAATGTAGTTTAAATTGATTTTTATTACATATTTTTTTGTCAAATTTATAAATTACTAGAAATCTTGAGTTGTATTTTCCAGAAGCACACACTCTAAAATTAAAATTAAACTGTAAAATATATCAATGTTGAAATGGAACTATAGGAAAGTATAAGATCAACTCTATTTACAAACATGTTAAAGATCTTTCGTGAAGCTTTATTGTTACAGTAAGATTGGTTTACTTAAGACCTTTGATATTATAGGGTTTGGACTATAATATTTATCTTATATTTTGTTTAATATAAGTAAGATAAGATAAAGTAAGATAAGCGTACAGCTTCATATTTGTAAATGAGAAGTTTTTAAAGTCTTACTAATATCATCCACTTCAAGTTTCTTAATTTCCTCTTTAGGCAGCTGGATATTTTTCAAAGCATTTTCCAATTCTTTGTTTTCTTCCAGGATTTTAATTTCTTAAAAAAAACCAAAATGTTCATTTTTGATTAATAGTATTCCATAAAAGAGTCCTTTCTTAAAATTCTTTTGGTTTTAATATGGATGAAACTGAAACAATATAAGGAACTGTATAAAAAATTTATCTTGACAAGCACATTTTTAACCCAGTCTTTAAAATAGGTATGAGTTTATGATGACATCAATCATTGCCTCCTGAAACTGATCTTTATGGCATCAAAACACATTTTGAGCAGAATCACAGAGGCAACAATGGTTAGTCACCATATTTTCCCATCTCCAACTTTTCTAACATGAAGCTATGATCTGAGTAGGTGACCCTTTTTTTATCATCTACTAAGAAAAAATAAAAGTAGTAGAAGTAAAATCTTTATTGCTGAAACTTCAAATTAAAAATAGAGGTGCCTGAGTGGCTCAGTCCGTTCAGCATCCAACTCTTGATTTTGGCTCAGGTCATGACCTCAGGCGTGCTCAGCAGAGAGTCTGCTTATATACTCTCTCCCTCTGCCCCTCCCCCATCACATACACACCCTCTCTCTCAAATAAGTAAATAAATCTTTAAATAATTAATTATGTAGTCACAAAGCTTGTTTTTAAGTTTACAATGTGTAAAGTGAAATATTCTTCCTGTGATTTATATATATATATATATATTTTTTTTTGAGAGGGAGAGAGAGAGAGAAGTGGGGGAGGGGCAAAGGAAGAGGGAGAGAGAGAATCTTAAGCAGGCTCCATGGCCAGTGTGGAGCTGGGCACGGGGCTCCATCTCACAACCCTGAGATCATGGCCTGAGCCCTGAGCCGAAATCAAGTCATACACTTCGCCAACTGAGCCACCAGTCACCCCAACATATACATTTCTTTTCCTGCTGTACTTAATTAATATAAGATAATCCTCCCTTTTTTTGTAATTGAATTATTGCACATCATATAGCTTCATATCATTTCTCCCAAGGTGGTTATACATCTTAGTAAAATAACAATATACACACTATGATCTCTTTCTCTTTTTCACCTTAAAGGATCTTCTAAAAAACTGCTGCTTATATTTAAGCTTAATTATGATTCACACTTTAATCTTTGAAACTGAATAATCCATTGATCTCCTGATGCCATAGTTTAGTGGTATATGCAAATGGGTTTCTAGCAATAGAGGGCTTTTTGCAAGTTTTATTTTGAACTAGAATTGATACTGGTTATCTTCTAGAGAAAAGTTAGGCTTTCATATAGCACGCGGAGTTTGACGATTTGTTTTTCTTAAAAGAAGGTCTGGATGACTTCTGAGATATGGCAGTTTTTACAAAAGACATCCTGTGAACTTCTTGTTTTTGTGCCTTTTTAAAAAGTGGTCCTTGAAGATGGGGAACTGGAGGAGTACTTGTAACTACAGTAAGTTTGCCAAACCACTTCCCTTGTAACTCTCAGTTTTCATATACTCATGGCATTTTGTTCCAACATGTTATATTTAATCTTAGAACAAGTATAGATGTTTTGGTATGAGTTGTATAAGATACATAATAAATTTCATTTTAACTTTGGATAATCCATCAGGAAAGAAATACTTGTGGCATCTTAAAAGTTAAAACCAAAAAAAAAAAAAAAAAGCCCTCAAAAAACAACAACAAAAAAAGCCCCACCAAATATACAGTTCTAAGTACAATGGAGCCAGCTCTTCATTCTCCTTGTGTGGGTTCTATGTGTGGAGCTATTATGAATAAAGGGAATCCTATAACGTAGTCACACAGAGTGACTACATTGTAATTGCTTCTTTATTTATTTTTATATTTTGTTTATTATTCTATTTTTTATTTGCTTATTTATTTTTATCATTTTACCAAATACCGGAAGTCAGAAACTGTATTACAAGGGTTGACAGATTGGCTAGACTGATTTCTCCATTTTCCTTCCAGCTATTGAACTTTCCTGATTCATGGCTTACTGAAATGTCAGATTTAATTCATAAGCTTTTTAATGCTTTATAGTCCAGAGAAGCATTTGTTCATACGGTAACTTGGCAATTTTCCCACCCCTTGGAGCAAAATGGGATCTCAAAGGACTGTTGGTGGTGGGGGTGCTGATTGGGCTTCTCTATGTGGCTTTGCATTAAAAGCCTATAACTTGGAAGTTGTGCTACAGTTCAGAGTACCTTTACCTTATTTCGCTCGTCATTATGCACTCAGTACCTACCATACTTAGTACCGAGTACAGCGATATCTATGTGGTATATATGTGGTATGCACTCTATTTATTTGTGGGTTCTTCATTATGATGAAATAAAAAGAATGATGGATCATGTAAGAATTTTTGTTTTAATTATATTAACTACTATATGTTGCTTATTAATTAATTTATGTGAAGAATCTGTGGAAAAGTTGATAAATGAGATCATTAGATCAGTTGGGTAATTGTAATGAGCACCTGCTGTGCCTGAAGCGACTAAGTCTCTTTTGGGATGTCTATGTCATAAAGTGGCAACCCTTCTGGGTTTCTAAAGCATTTGGTTCAGGTCCTGTGTTATTTCCAAATGACCTTATCCCACTTTGCCAATAAAACGAGGCCATTACACTGTTTTCTACAATGTCTACAAACTTTCATACAATGACATTAGTAATTTCTTCATTTTCACTCAGCACAAGGCCAGAAATGAATCTCTACATGTTTCTGGAGTCCATTTTTTCCCAACTTCTCAGAGACCTCCCTCCTTTATGTCTTCCACCATTTCTGGTCTCCAAATTTCTTCTATCAGTGTTTAACCGTGCTCAAATGTTCATTCTGTTTCAAAACCAAAATTAAACCTCTATCAACTGCTTCCAGCCATCGTCTCACCTCTTTCCTCCTCTCTTCAGGCAGGCCTATTGAAAATATTGCTCTTTACTTACCTCCTGTGCAGGCCTAAACTTGCTGCAGTCTGGCTTCCACCTCCAGTGTTCCTCTGAAACTGCTCTGACCAACCCAATGGTAATCTCTCTCTCTTGCTAAGTTCATTGATTTAGAGCAGGTCTCATTTCACTCTCTGTAGCACTTGACACAGATGAGCCCTCCTCTTTCCTGAGATCCACTCTTCTCTGGGTTCTATGATACCATACTCTCAAGGTTATCCTCCTTCTGTTCCCTTCTCTGTCTCCTTTATAGGTTCATTTTCCTCTTCTCATTTCTCGTGTTGGTGTTCTGCATGGTTTTATTCCTACTCTGTGGTCTTATCCTCTTCCATGGTCTCAGTTACCATGTAATTCACCAACAAATGACTTCTTGTTTCTCATCTTCAGTCCAATGTCCAGATACAAAATTTAGTCACTCTGGGACAGCTCCACTTGGATATCCCATCGGCACCCCAAGCTCAGCATTAAAAACAAAATTCATCATCTCCCCAAAAACGTTCTCTCGGCTGCGAATTCCGCTTCTGGTAAAAAGCATCAATATCAATCCACTTGACCAAGCTAGATGTCCAAGCAGCATTAATCTCCTTTATATTTGTGAGTTTCCAGTTTGACGTATCTATCATTAGGAGACATTTCCCAACCACCAAGCCCCACATACAGTACCCTGCTTGTGTGCTGTCCTGCTTTACTCCCCCCATCCTAATCCTTTATCCCGCTCTATTCTCCACTCACATGTTTGCATTCCCAATTGATCTATAATCTCCTCATGGACCTGGACCATATCTAACCCAGTGTCTGTTCATTTTAAGGATCTAGTATCCAGCACAATGTCTGATTTAATGTGATAGGTGCTTAACAAATATCTATTGGATAAAGATTTCTGGTACCAAATGCACTGGAAAACAGGTGAAAAAAAATCTACAAGTAAATAGAAGACCTAGCATCAGCTCTAAAACTCAGCTTATCTGGGTATTTATTAAATATTCAGATTCTCTAGCCTAATTTAAGATCCGCCTGAACTGGGGAGGGCCTGGGAATCTGTATTTACAATAAATACCTCTGGAGAATCTCATCACTAGGCGAATTTGCAGAACTGTGTTCTAAAAAAATCGCATTCTGTTCGAGAGTTAGAAAACATATAAATACATATGAGAAATGAGAGTCACATGAGCTCTGCACCTATTTTGTAAGTATTGGGTGAAATAATAACACTTTTGTATGTAGTACTGAAATTGGTATCTGGCCAGAATAGGAGAAGGATAATTAAAAAGTGGAAATTCATGCTCTGAAAAAAGGGAGGCTGACCTTTAGCAGTCATGATAAAATGGGAATCATGCATTTATGGGAATTTCCATTAAAACAAAATCTTACAGATTTGAATGTAGTATTGCTTTAAAATCTCTCCTACTCAGGGTTGAGATGAACCATACTGAGAAAGACAATGTTTTATTCTTACAAGTATTTCATTATTAGACACGAGGTCAAAAAATCCCACAACTCTAAAATGACACTGGGTTCACAGCCCCTGTTTTACAATACCTGTCCTGTCTAGAGTTTTGGCACTGACTCTGGTTTTCCTCATTATTTTATATTCACCTGTTTTACTTGAGCCATTGAGCTGGCAGCCAAACTAGTCCCAAAGCAGTCTCCTGACTTGTCAACAAAGATGTCCAGGGAGGATCACAGGCACGAGTCCTGAAGTCCCTCATTGTCCCTCATCTCCATCAACTTCAACCCTATAATGTTGTTTAATGGAAAATCAAAAGACAACGAGGAAACTGCAGGGAGAGCATCTGGGCAATCGCATGCTTGGACCACTCTGCCCAGAGCAAAGACAGTCATCTTTGATCCGTGAACTATTTCGAACTAATATCATAAATGCAGGATGGAGGAGGACTGTCTTGATAATGGTTGAAAATGGGAAAAGCCTCTAAAATTTCAGGGATTTCATTCGTAGCAACAGTGTGATGTAGCTGTTAAAACAAAAAAAGCCCGCGTGATAGTCATCCTCTGCTTTGAACTGGACTTAGATCTGGAATTTGTCTCTGGTTTGGGATGTTGCAAAAAAGCAGGAATTCTTATTTGGGAGGGAGGTTGTACTAAATATCCTGAGTTTCCTTCCAATGCTAAGCTTCTGTGTTTTTTATAAGGCTGACTGGGGAAGACAGCAAGAATCCCTGTGATATAACTCATCTGTGTTATGCCAGGTTCTTACTGCAAGTAACTATTAAATTTCTTAGGATCAGGTTTGACTCCAACAATATGCAAGTCTATGTGAAAATAAGCTCTATGACCAAAAGATTCCATCACAGTTCTCCTTGCCCGTGTGGGGAGACTGTCTTGCTTCCTCTCGTGTAATGTCACCCAGAGTTCAAGATTTCTTTAGACAGCAGCATGCAAGAGAGCGGTACCTTGATCAGTGTGGCCGTCATGAAGGGTGGAAATGGGGAGGCCTGGGCCTGTGCACAGGATGCAAACAAAAACATAGTTTAGTGTTAAAGGAACACTGAGTTTCCAAGAAGAACCGCTGGTCATATTTGTGATCAGCGTCAAGCTCAAGTGTATCTTAATTCTACAGCTATTTTTTCCCCCATGGAGAAGTCAACAACACCTTCTAAGTTACATTGAAACAACACATGAGATCAGAGCCTAAAAGAAGATATGTGAGAGAAGACTTGCCTAGGCACCTTTCAAGGAGGGATCCTGAATAGTCCAAATCTAATTAAACAAGCGGCCCCCAGGATCTGCTATGATAGACAGCCTTCTGAGAAGTCATGTCATAGGGCTAGGGTTAGCTGTGTCTTTACTATCCGATAACCTTCACCAGCACCCAGATAATACTTTCAGTCTGGATTCTTGGTTCAATGTTCAGTTTATTTTGGTGGGTGGAACTCAGCATCTTTTTTTTTCTCCCAAGTGAGTAATAAATGTAGAAATAAATTTATATAGAACCCATTACCTGTTCAGATATGCTGTGGTGGTCACATTCTCTGGAAACAGACCCAGAGGTTTTGTGGGACAGAGGTTTTTCTAGGGGTGGTATTAGGATGTTGACTTCTGGGAGAGGAAGGATTGGCTGGTGAGGGAAGGTGGGCTTCAGTGCAGTCAAAATGCAAACCTCAGCTGACCCCGCAAGGAGCTCTAGAGCTGGGTGGTCTGCAGAATGGCCTCCATGTCCCCAACAGGGCTGGCTTTTGTACTCCAGAATGGAGCCGTCATGGGGTGGGCACAAGATGAGAGCAGGGCGGGGGCTCGGCTGTGAGCTCTCGGCCACCAGCACTCAGCAGATGGTGAAGTGAGGGATTCTGTTCTGAATGGGGGGGTTCTGGGTGCAACTCCAGTGTCCACTACATATTGCAGCATGGAGCTCAGGTTCTCTGTGCAGAAACAGGTCATTTTAACAAGATCTACAAATAATTAAACACTAATTATCTCTAACTTACTGGAACTACAGCATAAAATAATACCTGGAAATATACCTTTTAAGAATGTTTAACTTTTTTTGAAGTTGGCTCCACGCCCAGCAGGGAGCCCAGTGTGGGGCTTGAACTCATGACCTAAGCTGAGCATGATCAAGACCTGAACTGAGATCAAGAGTAGGATGCTTAATGGATGGAGTCACCCAGGTGCCCTTGGAAATATACTTTTAAAAGATAAATTTGCTCCACCAGTCAATGGGTTAAAAGAAACACCATGGAAGTTGGGGGCAGGGGTTCATTTGCACTCTTGATGCTTCTTCCTTCTTTGTGGAACATCATTGGAGTAGCACCCTGGTCCCAAGCAAGCAGAAGAGGAGGCAGCCTTTTTGACGAGTTCTCAGAAGACCTGGATAGAAGTAACTCCTTCGGCTTTGTTCCTGGCATCTCCCTGCCTGCTCTTGAGTGGATCCTCAATGCCCTAAGTGGGACAGTGCTAGGGTCTCCAGGAGCCCCCAGTGGCTGTCTAGTCGTACCCACATTTGTGAAACTGTAATATAACTTTTACAGGTAATAAAGCTAATATTTTAACTTCCTTCCTGATCACTGAGTCTAACTTGAGAGTCAGGAGGAGAGCTATTATTTATTAGGTTCTCTCAAAAAAATAGTTCTTTATTGTGTGGAGTTTCAAAATTTTATAGAATTTAATTTCAGAGATTTTCATTTTGACCAGCTTTTCTTTAAAGTTATTAGAAGGGACGAACACATATATTTTTGGGCAGAATGTAAGGAAATGGAACATGATTCTGAATTTCTTGACTTTAGTCAACCAGTATCCTTCCTATGGAATTTTTATGGGTATGAAGTTCCAGTAGTGACAACTAGCATATCTTTTTTGGCCAAACTCTGAGACAGGCTAATGACTGACTGCCCTGGATACAAATGGCCTGTGCATGTGGTTGCAGTGGCACAAAAGGATCAATTGTCTGGAATCCATCCCTTGCATTACTTTTGTTCCATCAGCAGCATGAAGAGGATTTTTACCTATTTAATCCTATTATCTGGGATTTACTCACCATCTCTTGGAGAGTTTGAAGTTACATAATGAGGCTTTACTCTTAGTCCTAAAGGGAAAGATTTCAAGGTTTTTCTTATGATGGCTCAGTGACTCATTTTACTGGAGCTTCAAAAACACCAGACGATGTGATGCTTCCCACACAGTATATTTTTTGCTAAATGGGAAATTACCATACTGCCGAGCAAGAGTGAGTGTGGAAAAGTCAGGCGATTCAAGTTCTAGAAAGGACTCTTCCACCAACTTTTGAGGAGAGCTTAGTCTTCGCTTCCTTGTCTTTTCAGTGGGCACTCAGACTCAAGGAAATATTAGGAAGACAAAGTGACATAAAAGTGGTATAGTGCTTTCAAAAAGGGTTGAAGCATTGTACAAATGCAGAATGCATATAAATAGAAATGAATGCATGCAAGTATAGTGTCACTGATGTCTCAATATATCAGCACAAGAACAAGTATTCTGTCAGGCTTTGCAAAAGGCAATAGTGCTTTGATCTTTAGCACTGATGTTCATTCAACAATTATGCATTATGCGTAATTATTGTGCATTACCCATTTTTCTTGGCCTTATGAATGTAAAGATGTAAAGAAAGCAGCCTCTGCCTTCAGGAGAGAAACACAGATGACTCAGTATAGTTAGTTCAATGATACTATATGCCTGGCATGTAAGCTTTCAATATATGTTGCATAAATACATAGCCTGGGTTGAAAAATGTTGCATATAATTTGAGAAGGACATTTAATATATATCTTTTAAGTGCCATCACCACAACTAGCACATATAGTTATGAACAACAATCTCTTGGCTTTTTGAAGATGTCATTGACTCAACATTTTGTGAAAGTAATTGTACCAAACCGACATCTTGTGCCATCTTAAAGGGAGCATTTGGCTTAAAATGTGTATTCATTCCCTCAGTCAGTTGAGCTAGAGCTCCGGTTCTAGGGCCAGATTATTGGGATGAGGAAAGTGGCATGACAGGGCAGGCTTCCTTCTGGGAAGTAAAGACCCTGGGCTCTTCTGCAACTGGTCAGGGACCTCCATCAGTCAAAGGTTCCATTTGTTCTCTGAGCTGCCTTCCACTGGGAGTTGATACCAGAAACAGCAGAGTGGCATGTAGTTTGTAATAACATTCTCTGTTTGCTGTTTTTCCACCAGGGAAACTCAGGGATTAATTATGGGAATGTGATAGAGAATGGAAAAGTAGATATTTCTCAAGTCCACTTTCCAAATCTCCATGATAATGCCCACCAAGACCCCAACCTAACTTGTCTCATTGCTTATCATATGTTCAAGATGTTATTCATAAAATAAAATTATTTGGATAGAAACTATTAACTAAATGTACACACAGCCTTAAAAACCAGGAAGTATTTAGAATATTTTATTCCCTATGACTTTTTGATATTTGAATGAATTACTTATTACTTATTATGTTTCCCAAATTTAGAAAGGACATACTGGGTGAAAAAAAGTTTATTTTCCATCCTCACTGAAACTATACTGCAAAGAAATATTGGCCTTCAAGGGAAGGAGCTCAGGTATCTAGGACATTCTTTCTTCCCCTGGCTGTAAAGTTTAACATTTCTCCAGGCAAATGGGGCCAAAGTCCAGCAATCATTTTAACAGAGAATGCTTCATTCTATACTATTGCTGGAGTCTTGCTGTGATAGCTGGTAGATGGTGTTTGCATATAACGTTAACGTCATGGTGCCATGGCAGGTAGCTGGTAAGAGCTTGGGATTTACAATCAACAGATCCTCGCTCCCATCCTGGCTTTGCTGCTTACCAGCAGTGTGGGTCTTCTGAAAGTTATCCTGTTTCCTCAACCGCAAAATATTGGTATAAAAATGCTCTCTTATATTTTTTTCATTTTTTTCCCTCCCGCAAACATTAGATAAGATAACATAGGTGAGATCCCCATATAAAACAAGTGCTCAATAACTTGTAGTTTAGGATTGATCCTAGGATGGTGGTGATGAGGCTGACAACATTGGCAGTGGGATGGTGGAGCTCATGTTAGGCCCATTACCTACCATAGCAGATAAGTGCATAGTACTTGGCGTAGTCACTGAAACTTGCTGTGTAATATTGGCACCTTTCTTTCCTTAGATGGCAAGTAATGCACTTTTTGCTTGGAGGAGAGCTTCCAATGCTAATTCTAGAGGAAAATGAAAATAAAACTAAGCTGAAATTTTGAGATTGTATTTATCAAAATGTACTACTCCATGTAAAATGACTAATTTACATATTGACATCAAACCCACTCTATTTTTCTCTTGCCAATATCATTTAAAGTGAAGGGGAATTACA
Source organism: Vulpes vulpes (assembly GCF_048418805.1). Lineage (NCBI taxonomy): Eukaryota > Metazoa > Chordata > Mammalia > Carnivora > Canidae > Vulpes > Vulpes vulpes. The sequence continues at coordinate 8,462,642 of NC_132782.1, forward strand.
GTATTTTGATGTAGCCTGATTTTCAATCGTCTTTGCCTGAATAGGCACAAGCCTGGAGAGAGGAGCCCTTCGGCTTCTCTGCGGTGGGAGAAATATCTAACACCTTGAATGGGAGTGAGGTAACCACTTCTCATAGCCATTCATTCCTTACATCTTACAGAGTGCTTGCCAATGCATAGTTCTTCATCTTCCCATCTCCCTTTTTGTACTCCCATGCAAAACATGCAAGGAAAGTCTGGCAGTCTCACCAAGAAAGGGGTCGCTGTTCTAATCATATGTCTGGAAGGGGAAATCAGTAATAAGCAAAGTGGAAATTGAAAAAACATAGTTTTAAGTGCCTCCTGTGCCTTTCATTCTTTTCTGAAGGACGTTTGGGATCAGATAAGCTCTTCCTGGGAATGCTTCCCTCCACCACATTCCTACACAAGCCAATGTTGGGCCCAGCAGAGCCTTCCGCATGGCTCCTGAGTAGGGTGATTGACTTTAATATACAGACTCCCAGACCTTACCCCAAACCCTCAGAATCAGATTCTCATTCAGAGCAGATTAGATGGTATGATGCCAGAATGGGGTCACGGTCAGAGTCTGTTGTTGCTGGTAAAATACTCTGGCTGCTGCAGTGTGTTCCTTCTGCTGCTGCCCCTGACCTTGCCTGGGGCATGGTAGAGGGGAGCCGGAGTCATTGCTAGGGCCATAGAGGGATTCTTCCCCAATAGGTAAGAAGTCATGATTCAGGAGGGAGTAGAGGAATGTAGAAGAGGGACAATTTATTATTTCCTTGGTTACAGTTCACATTCTCGTTCGCATTTTGGTGTTACCTCGGAAATGTTAGGCAGTTAGCCGTAAGGGAGCTAAGTCAGCATACCCAGGTACAAATTCTGGCTGTAACAGTGTCACCTGCCTCTGAAATTGTGGGATGAAATGAAATTACATATGTAAAGTAGATAAAAACGTTCCTGGATATAGCAGACCACCGGCCCACGGTAACTATGACTTTTACTTCCATATCCAGAGAGGGCTGTAGAGGGCACCATTCCAATAACCAAGGGGACAACTGGACCAAATTAGACACGATTTAGGAACAGAGATGAATTCCCTCCAATTGTAACAGGTTTATGCCAAAGTAAACCATATTAAAAGAAATCACATAATATAGGACTAAACGCAATGCCTGGTATAAGGATCTGCTAAGTGAATGGATGTCCTCAATTACCTCTGAATTTAGTTGAAATACTTAGTATCATGTTCATATCAGCATTAGAATTTCTTGATTTTTTTTTCTGAAGACATTTTGAGTTAGCTAATATTTATTTATTTTAGAGAGAGAGTATGCATGTAAGCATGCTTGAGTAGAGAGAGGGACAGAGAGAGAGAGGGAGAGAGAGAATCTCAAGCAATCTCCCTCCTGAGCTCCGAGCCTGACACAGTGCTTGATCTCACCACCCTGAGATCATGACCTGAGCCGAAACCAAGAGCCAGACGCTTAACCAACTGAGCCACCCAGTCACTCCAGGGGTGTATGTGTGTGTGTGTGTGTGTGTGTGTGTGTGTGTTTATACTGATATAGTGTACAATATTCTCTGAATGTTTTATCTTAATTCATATATTACTTTTATTATATTTGAGGCTTTAAAAAATATTCTAGGGCAGCCCAGGTGGCTCAGCAGTTTAGCGCCACCTTCGGCCCAGGGCGTGATCCTGGAGACCCAAGATCGAGTCCCACGTCAGGCTCCCTTCATGGAGCCTGCTTCTCCCTCTGCCTGTCTCTCTCTCTTTCTCTCTCTCTCTCTCTCATGAATAAGTAAATAAAATCTTTAAAAAGTATTCTATAGATCTAAAGGACTCTGACAGATATTCATTCAAATATTAATGTGTAAAAATTAGAATGAATTGACATAAATTACCTATAGATATTTCTTCTTCCTGGGTAGTCTTCAAATTCATTGCTAGAATAAAACCTGAAAATATATTCAGAAGTTATCAAATAAGTATTGATAACTAAATGGTGATAGAATTTTTAGTATTAATACTAATAAACAATATAGTCCAATGTTCATCTAATGAAACTATATTAATTGGCACTTATGTAGATAAATCATTGCTGTTTATAAATAAATTTAATGTACTTCCTATGACTTTCAAATCATAGGAGAAAGATTAAATTATGCTGAATATTCTTTTTTTATAGGTATACTATATTCTGATTTATTCGTTATGAGTTACACAAAATAAGGTAAGATATTGATTGATATCACCCCCTTCCTTATCCATGACAAACAGTTTACTGGCTTCTCTATGCTATATTAATTTTTCTGAGGATATTTTGGATTTGTTTTGCAGAAGCTCTGACAAAGGATGTATTTGTTATAAATCCGGAAACTCATCTACACTATGACACCGCACAAAGGGGCACGTTACTTCACCCAGATGCAGAAGAAGTCACAAGAGAATATACTTGTTACTTAAGTATCTGGGTCCCAGTTCTAACCTGTCTTAATATAGCCATGAAGTGGGAAATCCAATTTAGTGGCATGATTTTCACTCCTCTGTGAGTTCATCTGAATATCACGAAGTTAACTGTCTTTTTTTTTTTTGGAAGAGCGTAATAGGATGTAAAAAGTCAGGTTCGGTTACTAATTTTTAATTCTTAGGGACTATTCAGCGGCCTATAGGTACTTCTGTTTCTTCACTGTCAAAAACACCTCATTATCCCCAAGTAGAAAAAAAAAAAAGGTCAGAGAATGCAAACCACTCCTAGGATTAAAAGTGTCTTCTTTACTCACTTCACGTGACTCCGATTGAGGGACAGTCACTTGCACTTGCCTTCCCACAGCATCTCAGACTATCAGTGAGTACACTACTCACTATCTTTTCCAAACAGCCCCCTCCCCCCATAGCTTTCCTGTTCTGTCAGAGGCTTCGAGATTGCCTTCATCTAAGCCTTGCAATGAGCCCACTTTGCCTTTCTTTTCCCTTTTCCTTCACAGCCATGAAGTCAGCAGTCTTGCTCGTCCTCCATCTGTCCTTGTGGTCATGTCCCCTTCCTCTCATTCATTTAGCAAATCTTTACTTGAATTCCAGCTCTGTGTCAGGAACTGTGCCAAGTGCTAAGGCAAGAAAAAGGAGGCATAGCTTTTCCCTCCAGAGTCCGTATCTCATTGACACTGTTCCAGTTCAGGCCTCCATCATCGCAGGCCTAGATTATGACCATAGCTGGGTCTTCCTGCCTTGGGTTTTCCCCTACCTCTGTTTCTACTTGACAGTATGTGGTAGGAAGTAATTGCTCAAAAAATGATGGCTGTTGCAGCTAATGATCTTAAATTTATATAACAGTGGATCACTACCAAAATATTTCTGTATCTATGGGCTGCCCTTCATGGACTTTTGAAGCTTGCTCATTTCTTCAAGTGCTGAAGAGTAAAATTTCCATTTAGAAGTAGTTATTTTTAAAAATTTATACTTTTAATTAATTATCTACCAAGTATCAGAAGAGAAATGACCACTTACCAAATATTCTTTCCTGAAAGCTATCATGTTAACTGGCTATTAAAGAATGTGCAATCTTAATGAAACCACAGCTATCTGAGCTAACCTACAGAGTAAGGAAAAAAAAAATGCTCTTAACGAAGAAGTGGGTACAGTATCACTTGTGTGTCCATCAGTGCCAATTAAAACCTGAATGGTGCATCATGCTTCATGCAATACTTACAGTGAATCCTGTGTTACTCTGAATATATTTATGGCCTCCCACTTGCCACTTGTAATTTGAATAGCATTTTCCTATAAAAAGACAAACATTATGTTGTGTGAAGCTGAGCGTTATTTGAGCAACCTCAAGTGAATGATCTTTGAGGAGATAAATCTTGGAAGGAACATACCACAGTGTCTTTGATATAGTGAATATGTTTGTAGCCATCCTTGTCGCTAAATATTTTGTAGTATGAAATGGCATCATAGCTGAAAACTGGTGTTGAAACAAAGAACTGAAAGAAATGAACAGAGGTTATGTTCAAGAGACAAACCAAACTAAAACTATAGATTTTTTCAAAAGCAGTGGATAGTTCTGATTATAGGAACTAGAATGCCTTGCCTCCCCTGCCTTCCATCACTCACATCTGAAATTCCATTCTTTCAGATAGACAGCTTTTTTAGTGATTCTAACAGGCATTTTCACATTCCAACTGCTGCTTAATTGCTACTACATACCCCTGTGTTTATAATGTTTAATTTGATTGAATGTCTACGCTTAGAGAGTATGTGGTTTGAAATACAGTTAAAAGGATCACAAGTAAGTGTTGATATTTAGCCAAGTCAAACTTCAAAATGTGCTATTTGACCAAAGTGTGACTCATGAGGGTTGATAATTCTTTTGATTTTTGTTTTGTCTGATGCCAAGCACCTAATGCCAATGATTCAATGAAGACATTTTAAAGATGAAAATATCATGGCTTGCTAGCCACAGTTTTTAATGGCGGTAGGAAGAAACTTCTAGACTTGAGAAATAAAATGTTACCAGGACAAGAAAGTAGGAGGTTTACTCCTTGAGCTCATGGAGGGAGCAGGCCTTGTTGCCTGTCTCTGACCTCTCCTCAGGGCCCCCACTGGCCACTTGCTGGGAACTGCTGAATGACCGAAGGAGTCCCCGATATTCAGCTTTCTTATGCCTGGAACAGAGTAAGCCATACCTCTATATCCTGAATGGCTTAGATAACAAAAACTAAAACCTACAAATGTCCTCACACGGAATTTTAGCTAGTAGTTTCTCACATTAAAAATATATATATATATATGATAAGGCATATATGTATATATATATATATATATATATATATGCCTTATCTTACATCTGTTGGGTTATTTTTCTCCTGGTCCTTGGGTTGTAAAAGAAAGGTCAGGTGGTAAAATGACGACATGAGGAAAGAGCTACTCTGCATTGTACCCAGTAGATATTCTCACAAATAATCCCGAACTGGCTCTCTCTAGCCAGAAGTGCTTCCACAGGACAGTGAAACAAGATGTTCGACTCCTTCAGAACTAAGTGACCACAACCAAACCATCAGTATCTTTTAGTTGTTATAGACCTTTTTAGTGATGGCTCCCTGTGTGACCTGATCATTGATGCTCTTTGATAAAACTGATGGTTATGATTGCATGATATTAAAATGTAACTTATTTGATGTGGTGTCTATAGTGGTCCGAATAGTGTTGTCCAAAATTCATTTGAACCCAGAACCTCTGAAGATGACTACCATGGACTGAATGTTTGTGTCTCCCCAAAATTCATATTTTGAAACCCTAACCCCCATTAGGATGGTATTAGGAGGTGGGACCTTTGACAGGTGCTTAGGATTAGATGAGGTCACAGGGGTAGAGCCCCCATGAATGAGATTAATGCCCTTATAAGAATCACTAGAGAGCTTGCTTCCCTTGTTCTATTCTCTCCCATGTAAGGATACAAGATGTGCAACCTAGAAGAGAGCTCTCATCAGAACCCAATCATGCTGGCACCCTAATCTAAGACTACCAGCCTCCAGAAGTGTGAGAAATCAACTTCTATTGTCTATAAACCACTCAGTCTATGGTGCTTTGTTTCAGCAGCCCAAATGGAGGAAGATAATGACCCTATTTGCAGATATAATCAAGCTAAGAATGGAGATGTGATCATATTGGATTAGGATGGGCCCTAAATCCAATCCATCTGGTGTCCTCATAAGAAGAGACGATACCACTAGACACAGAGGGACACAATGAACAGCTAGCCAAGGAAGTTCAAGTACTGTCAAGAGCCACCAGTTGCTGGAACGAGAAATAATTCTTCCCTAGAAGCTTCAAAGGGAGCAGTACCCTGCTGGCATCTTGACTTTGGACATACAGCCTCCAGGCTGGTGACAGAGTAAATTTCTGTTGTTTTAAGCCATCAAGTTTGTGGTACTTTGTTGCAGTGGTCCCAGGAAACCTCAGGTACTAAGTCTTATCACTTTGGCATAGCATGGATGTCTTTCACAAATGAAAAATGGGTTTTGAGACTCATGCCTCTAAATGAAATCGAGGGTGAACTGAGTGAAAAAAAGGCCCAGGAAAAAGAAACTCTGGCTCACAATTTTGTGGATGGAATTTCATTAGTATAGATCATCATAACAAGCCCTTCTTCCATTTTAGAATGCAGCTTTGCCTTCTTAGGCAAATGATGATATACTTACTAGTAACCACTTCACAATGCCTCCCTCTCACTCCTCAGGGTGAAAGACAAAACCCAGCTCTACACTGTCTTTATCATTAAAATGGAACCAGGGTCACAAAATATTTTGAGATGCCAGAGTAAAAACATATTCTCCTCACACCTCCGGTTAGTAGGGAACTGTAAAGAAAAAGGTTTTGTTCTAGATTCAAACTTAAAATTTCATTTTCATTAAAAAAAAAGAGGGCAGAGGGTTATATTTTAAGATATTAGAATCAGGCAAACAGGAAGACTATCTCTGCTAAACAAAGACTGTTATCTTCTCCCTTTTTATTGCATTCATTGAAGAGAGCTGCTTTAGATGGACGGGTAACTTGGGTGAGCTAAAGAGAGTGTGAAATATTTCCGCCTTCACTTTAGCAGAGCTAGAGCCATCATGCATCCTGAGTTAAGTGCTTCTTGCGGCCACTCACACCTGGACCCTAGATAAGCACTCATAACGAGGTGGTCCTCAGTTTTAACAAGGCCTTTTCACAGCCCCTTTATCATGCTTAGGTTTTCTGATAAATTACTCACCTCTATGTGCAAAGCCATTTCAAACATTTTACTTGGAAGGTAAGATTATTTACCACCAGATAATTTCTTCCCATGGCTGGTGAACAACCTGAGGTCCTACTTATCAAAGGCTGATGCCTAAACGGAGTCCACATTCGGTGAAAAGCCCAGACTCAGCATCGGGTAGAAAGCTCATTTTTCTGGCAACTGAACTGAGCCAGCTTTATTTAAGGTTTATTTCCTTGTTTCTTACTTAAAAGTAAAAAATAAATAAAACCCCCAAATCCAAAACAACTCTCGTTTTTGTGAACAAAGGGATTTTGCCAACAGCTAAGGGAAGTGTATGGCTTAATGACTTTAAAGTAATTTACGTGTGGTTTTGCACTCACTCTCAGCTTTATGCTTTTAGTGCTTGCTCTCCAAATTTTACCAATTCCATGCTAGATTCTTTGATTAAAGGTTTCTTTTTGTCTGTTCTCTACAGGGCAAGGAATAGTTTGTTTAAAGTGAACTTGTGGTTGTTATTTTTCAGATCAAATACCAAAGGAGAATTTAGGCTCTTTCCCCCAAACTAAGACACTGAGCATCTGATGCTGGAGGACAGAAAGTGATAGGTAAAGCTCTATTCCCAGGTCCGTGCCTGCAGCTAACAGGTGCATTGCTTTTTGCAAGTCATTCACTCTCACGCCTCTGATTCACAGGTGTTTTCCAAAGGTGTTTTTCAGTTTAAATCCCCTTAATAAATTCTAAAGGATCAACTTCTCTAAAGTCACTCTTTGGTTTTAGACTAATATGATTAACCAGCACACTTTCTCTAAAAACTTCATAAATATTACTTGAACAAATGTCTGAAAGACATACGTATTTCTAGGTTATTTGTGGGTAGTTTTATTAAGCCATTGGTTTGATTATAGGTCAAAGGAAGCTATCCAGCATTTATGACATATGAGTTATGAGCATATGAAGTTATGCCCTGACTTTTAAAAGACATGTCAAAACTTATAAAATCTAATGACTGACCTCTTCAAAGCAGCTGCCTTGGGAGAATGTGAACTTTCTCTTGAAAGCTATCACTGCAAAGGTTTTCAACAATACCTCTTCTGGTATTTAGAAAATTTACTGACCATTGGGTAAATTTTAGGAATTTGAGATGAATACGTGAAAAAAATATTTTTCCCAGTAGAATTCCAAAGCTACAGATATTAAAATGATCTAGCACAAAACATATATTGCAGATAAACAATGCATTATTCACTAGATTTATTTTGGCATGATTTTTTAAAACTGATTTTTTATTTAATGTAGGAATCTCATCTTCCCTCAAAAGATATGCATGTGCCTCCACTGAGGATATTTAAAACGATGTTCTTCAGCTTTAGAAGGCAATTAACTAATTAATTAATTGATCCATTCACCCAGCTCATATTTGCTGAGGTTGCAAGGCTGGTGCTATACAGATTGTAAAAGTTGATAAGATATAAATATTGATGATTCTAAGATGCTTCTAAATAAGAGATTTCAAAAGATGCATTCTAAAATAATTCAGAGTGTTTTGAATGCTGGTAGCATTTTCAGAATAAATGTGTATGAATTTCTAAAATCATGTCTTTAAGAAGACTATTGATATCATCTATTTGTAAAATATCTAGTATCTATTTGTAGGTAAATACAAATAGATAATCTATTATCTATTTATATATTTGTAAAATCGTATCATTCATGTTATTCTGTAATAACTTCAGCTACGTTATCATCAAGGAGAATACAACCAAAGGAAGTCTTCAGGTAATCTTCTTTGCCTTCATTCTTTACTGGAAGTTAAAGGTTAACATTCCTTTTCCTCAAGTTTTCAAACAATGACCTAGGAATTACCTTTTTGGAGGAGAAGCTTTGAACTGACCAACATTCCAAAAATTTAGAAAGTTCTGTCCTTTCACTAAATATTTCTGATTTTTCTTGTGTTGCTTAGTACAGTGGCAAAGGGTGAACTCAAATAGGACTTCCCCATTTTTTTCTGGATTACACACTTATCCTTGTTACCTCGCTATTTTAGAATATAACTTACATTTACTGTATATATTTAATAAAGTAATAACTATCTTCTAGTTAATGACTAAAACAGAACTGTTTTTAACTAAAGACAAAGCAAACATGTATAAGCTAAAAATCACTAAATCCAGAAAAGTGCAAAACAGTTTTTAATATCTGAAGATATTTTACTTTGCAATTTACCTTCTTTATACTCACCTTAACTTTGAATTTTTATGAGTTATTATCTTACAATTGACTCTGAATTTTTTATTGTTCTTGTACCATGGGTTAATGTATTAAACCAGGGCCTAAGAGTTTCCTTTTTCTTTACATGTGCTACTCAGAGAAACTTGTGTATGTGTTTTTTAATCCAAATGCTAGTTGAATTCAATCATATGTTTGTAATAAGTGGAAGCATCCACACAACATCCACTTATTCTCTGTCCAATTGTGTATTCTTCATATGGTATATTAGACACAATTGAGAATTTTGTAAAACGTGATTTTGTTACACTAAAAATTTACACAAATCACTGAATAAACCTATCTCCCCAAACCTATATATAAGTGATCACAAACCATCACAAAGCACACATTTTCCTATTTGATACCACTTAAAAACTGGAAAAAATATATAATTCATTTATTCATTTCAGCTTATATAAAATCTAATGAGGTAGATTGTCTCTAAATTCCTAAGAATACCAGTGTATTTGATTCCTCTGGTTAGTAATTATTATTTTAAGCTGATCAGGAATGTAATCTTTTGAAAAATAATCTTTATTTTATTCATTTAATAAAATATTAATTATGATACTGGAGATTCAACTGAAAAAGTCAAGGATGGGACATGAGGAATATGATTTGTTCTCAACAGAATTTTAAACATCTAGACATTAAATTTATCTGGCACACAATTGCTGAAAGGATCACTACCTTTTTTTTTTTTACCTTGTTATTTTTTCTATGAAACAAGTAGTGTCAGTTTGAATACATTTAAAATAGTCCTTTGGGGATCCCTGGGTGGCTCAGCAGTTTGGCGCCTGCTTTTGGCTCAGGGCATGATCCTGGGGACCTGGGATTGAGTCCCACATCGGGCTCCCTGTGTGGAGCCTGCTTCTCCCTCTGCCTGTGTCTCTGCCTCTCTCTCTGTGTCTCTCATGAATAAACAAATAGAATTTTTTAAAAATAAATAAAATAAAATAGTCCTTTGATAGCTGAGAATCTGGCAAGTGACAGTAAAATATAAGGAAAAGATAGCAAAATCATACTCCACCAGCCCATCCAGTTCTGCTTTCTTCTATATGTTCCTGGGCCTAAAAGAAAGATCACAACAAACATACTATTAGGAGAACAGTTTTTCCTAAATATAATCTGGGCATTTGAACCACTTAAGCTGCCTACTCAAAATGTACTATTGTTAATTGAGTAACTCACACTTGAGTTTAAGATGGCCATATTCAAAATCTTATACATCAGTGCTATTGCATACACATGAGTGATCTAAGGGCTGTATCTTACTCCAAACCTTTTATAATTCTGGCTTAATTTTCCATGAGGCAGTGCCTGGAATTATTACATCTATGGAAGCCTAGCACAACCCAAGCACTTGGTGTCATGCAGTTACAAAAGGCATTTCACAGTGGAGTTTAGGTTAATTTTTTCTTTTCTTAGTCTTATTAAATAGGTAGGAATCTTAAAATGTGTGCTGGATCTTATTTTGGTATATATTTTGGCATAATACAGTCAATCATTTATTGAACAGAATTTAGAAAGCTTAAAAGGATGAATAGGTTTTCCTAGTCAAGTAATTAGAAAGAACATTCTTGGTGAAATGAACAAGACAGAGGCCAAGTCAGCTTAGTAGACCACAAGGGTGGTTCAGTATGGCTGAGTGGAGGGTGACTATCAAAAAGAGTTAAAGATGAGGGAAGATGCAGGGGTATCAAAACAATCTTGGAGAAATTTTTATGCCACCCTAGGAATTTTGGACTTTCACTCTGGGCACATCCTTTGAAGGATTTCAAAATCACAATTTGGACAATATAATTGAGAACGTGATACAGAGAATGGATTAGAAATGAGTAATTCTAGCTAGAAGGAGACAGAGAGACCAATTGGAAGGCTATTTTAATGTTTGAAGAAAGGATGATAAAGGCCTAAAACCCTGGATCAATAGTGAGGATGAACCAGAGAAGATGTAGCCATTTGAGGGACAAATGGTAACAAAACCTCTGGTATAGATAAAAACCACCTGAAGAGTAGGTTGAGAATTGTGGTAAAGACTGTAAGATTATCAGCAATCATTTTCTCTTTTTTTGCTAGGAATATAGGTGGGCTACATTTCGCAGGTCTCCTTCCTGTAGGACGTGGTCATTTGAGAAGCTCTAACCGACGGTGTGTGAGCCACTTCTGGGCCTCACCTATAGAAGCCTCTTGTACATGATCCTCCACTCTCTTTTCCATTCTCTAGCTGATCATTAGTGGTCATATTCAAATGAGGTTTGAATAACTTTGAACTAGCCCTGAAACTCACTAGATAAGACAGCAGAAATGCCATTGCCTGAGCACCCCATCCCCCACCCCTCATCATCCCCCACTTACCTGGACTTACTAGTAGGTAGTAACGTGAATGTGCAAAATATTTCTATTGTATTAGCCCACTGAGTCACTGGAAGGGTTCTATGGCTGCTATAGCAGTTAGCCTACCTTGCAAATACATTAATTTGGAGAATAATACGATTTTTAGAGAATAGAAAAAGAAGAGCTGGAAACAAAAAGAACAGTCAGTGAAGAAGAAAGAGAATCACGAGAGAGTACTGTTACAAGAAGCAAGGAAATAATAAATCTGAAGGCACAGCTTTGTTGTCTAACTCAACACTTGGTTGTTCTAAAATCTGAAAATGTGTTCCATGTATTTATCAAATTATTTTGAAGCAGAGGTTGTTTTGAAATCCTAAGTTTAATTAAACCTGGAATTCTAAATTTAATCACTGTTTTGGGCTATAAAGCTAAAGTTTATATTCCAAGGATTTCCACAGCTCCTTGAATAAGTATCCTATATATACTGTCAGTTTGGATTAAAGTTGTCCCTGATTTTGATAAATTAGAATTTCAGATTCCAAAGCAATTGCCGTTTTTAAATGCCTAGGTTTGAGAACTAAAAATTGTATCTAAATGACTGATCTTGTAGTTTTAAACTAATGAAAGTAAAGCAATCATTCCTCATACCTAGATTCAATGAAAACATTGAAGATATATCCCTCCAAAGCTGATTTATCAGATAAATGGTTTCTAATTAACTACCACAATCAAGTTTATTCTTTTCCCCCCTATGCTACTGCATTAAAGCCAACATCTTTCTGTTTTGTATTTCAAAATATAAATAAGATAAAAATAAGCTTCTAGCAGATTCCATCAAAATTAGTCAAGCTTCTTACAGAGTAGTGATTTAAAAAAATATTTTTAGCCCAAGTAATGTTGACTATTATAGTCCTGATATATTTCCAAATAGATTCATATGACTCTTTTCTTGCAAAACATAGTGTCCTAATTTTGAGATGGAATTTAGTGATTTACTTTGATTGCTCTGTGCTTTTTTCCTAACTTTATAAAATAGGTTTATTCCATATTCGGTTTAATGAAATGTCTCCATAATTAGAAGTCTTGTGAAATGTATCCATCAAATTTCCTATTTGAAGATAACATTTTGTATTTCTTAGTCTCTAATATGAGTCCTTATGAGCAGGCTCATTTTAAAGCTTTTAGATAGCTGAAGTACTTGTCTAGCTCATTAATTTAACAGATTATGTTTGGATTTGAACAATAGAAACAATTAAAACTCAACAATAAATCTGTGCCTAATTTGCGAGTTTTTTCTTCCTAAAATTAGCATAGTATGGAGTATTCTCAAGATAACAGGAGAGCAGGATAATTTGATCTGCTATTTCATGTCATACTCTCAATTATCTACTGTTAATTTTAAAATGGGAATATTTGGCTTTTTTATAATATCCATTTCCTCTGAAATTTTTATTTTTCAATTTTGACACTGAATAGAACATAGCACCATTAGAATTTTTTTGTTTTTTTGTTTTTAATAGAACATATCTATTTTCCTAATAGAGCCATCTTATCTTTTCATCCTCATTATTTTGGGGGTTTTGACTGCCAGTGGTATCATCTCAAAAGGGTGGATTTCCATCCTAACTCAGAACCAGACACCTTATTTCTCCAATTGTTTCATTTAGCCTTTTTCTCTATGCAGTATCAGTGCTAAAGTCATTTTTAATAAAAATAATGGGCTGAATAAGGAGGGATTTGTTTGCAAAGCAATCAAGAATTGAATGTGTTAATTCTGGCCTTATAATACAAAATGTTAGCCCCCTCATGGGCTTTCTACTTCAGAAATATACCTCTGGGGTTCTAATATAACCTACCTTTGGACAATCCCATGTCTGCCAGCCTTCCCTGAAATCACATATGGACAGAACTGAAACGTTCTGGATTCTTTTTAGCCACTGCAAACATACTCGTTCATCAGTAACCCATGTGAGCCAACTGAAATAATAATCACTGCAAATAAAGCAAAACAGATAGTCATAGCCATAAAGTAGCATCACATCAAATAATTTCTTAAGGTTTGTTTTCTAAAGGATGTATTTTAGTATTATGAAACATTTATCCCATAGATAAGGAAAGTAAAACATTCCCTTTTCCACAAAGAAAGCTTAAATATACTTGCTGATTTTTATTTTATTAAAAAAATTTTTTTAAAGAGAGTGCACATGAGCCCAGGACCGGGGTGGGGGGGTGGGGGTGGGGGTGGCAGAGAGAGAGGGAGAGAGAATCTCAAGCAGGTTCCCTGCCCAGTGCAGAGTTCAATGTGGGGCTCCACGTCACAACCCTGAGCTCATGACCTGAGCCAAAATCAGGAGTCAGATGTTTAACTGACTGAACCACCCAGGCTCCCCATACTTGCTGACTTTTAAGAATATCTCTGAGAGACCTCATTCACCTAGTGGACTTATTTTATGCTTGAATTTTCTCCTCACTTTGGATTTTACATCTTAGGAAAAATCTTAAGACATGAGACAAAGTTATTGGTCCATCTACAGGGGGAAAAGCATGAAACTGGTGATTTTGCACAGGTAAACTCATTTTTTTTTCACTTTTTAACTAGCAGAGAGCCAAGCGTGATAAATGCCCATCTTTCTCTCCAGGCATGTTTGTGTTGGAGCCGAGTTTTAACTGTGACCATGGTCAGGGGTTGAAATTCAGATTTACTGCAATAATCAGAGATGATGTATACTAAGTAACTCAAATAATGCTTGGCACACAGTTGGTGTCAATGAATGGCAGCAATCATTACTCCACTCAGAGGACGAAGCTGTAGATAGAGAACATCAGTGTAAATAAACCACAGAATTTTGGACATTGATGTAAAAGAAATCACAGAACTGGAAGGGTCTCTGGCTCAGATTCTGGTTTTACCTCCTACTAGTTATACTATTTAAGGCTACTTACTTAACATGTCTGTGCCTCTGTTTCTATATAAAATGGGAATAATAATATTACCAAATTTAAAGCTTGCTACAAAATTTGTTGAGAGTGCTTGAAGTTCTTGAGATTTCTGCCTGCTTCATGGTGAGGGCTACGAAAATGTTAACTATTACTGGTACATTGTCAGGATTTTATAGATGCTCCAACAAGCCTCTTGACTCCTTCTACAGCACCCTTCTATCATTTCATTTGGCTCCTAAGGAGAATGATACTTAAAAAGAAAAAAAAAAAAAGATGTATTTAGTCGAGCTTTTGTCAACTAGATTGGGGTTGAGGGAGTAATGGATCATCCAAAAAATAACAATAATAATAAAGCTATTTTAAATTACCCACGAGTGGATTCACCCTGGAAGGGCCCAGCAGAGGCCTCTGCTGAGGTTCTTTACCTTGTTAGTGATCAATCATTCGGCCTTGGCTGACTCTCCTGCATGGGCCAGCAGGAGGAAAAGCCAAGCCCTTTGGGAAGTAGTAAAGAGGCCCACCAGGCAGGGCATAGGGCTTCTCTTACCTTTATCAGCTTCACCCAGAATGACCACAGAGGACTGATGGAGATGCTGCAGGGTTGCTATAATCAGGGTTAATCAGACAATATCTACCTAGGGTGCCATGCTGGGGAAGTGAGACTGCTTCATGTCCCTGTCTAACTGTAGTTAACCCCAAACAGATAATTGTGCCAACAGATAATTGTGGATAGACTGCATTCTAGTAAAAAATAAAATGCTAATATTTGGAGAGGGTTGACTTTTTTCCTCTTGTTTGTCATGCATATGTGAGCAAGCATGATCTCTAAATCCTGGGTTGGAAAGTAGACCAGAGTTGAGAGAAGCCACGCTGAGAACTTGTATGAATTATACTATCTGCCTACTGATCCTAAGTTTACATTCACACATCTGAGGGAAGTATCCCTTATATTATCACTAAGATCACCTTTATATGTGTGAAAGAGGCTAGTATTTTAAAATCAATTTAAGAAACGTATTTGTGCTTTTTAATTTGATTATGTATTCGGGTTTGCATGCCAACTTTATTTATTTATTTTTGCTTGGAATATAAACACCATAAACTCACTAGAAAAGAAGTGTAAATCCCGATAAAGAAATTTCAGTGTTAAAATTCAGTTTAAGGTGGGAAGCATCTGAGCTTACTATACCTTGATGCTATCATTGCTGGAACTGGCACTTCTCTGGGACCTGTCTGCTGAGGATAAGTGGTATCGATAATAAATATCCGAACAACAGGGTTCTTAGCTCCAGCCTGCCAAAACATTGGAGATATATAAGCTCATAAAATTCTAATTATTGCCAACATATTAAAGACACTTTAGGAATTTAGGCATATTTTTATAAGCTAATAATATTAAGTATATTACTGTGAAAACATTCTAATTATAACATGACCAGGAATCTCATTTCAATTTTACTTGCAGGGCAACTACAAATATTGTGTCAACCAGAGTGAAAACACACATTTTAAGTGATTAATGAGGGGGCTTTGATTCATAGGGAAAAATATTTTGGATATGAAAATGCAGTTCCATAATTGATATTCTCTTTTCTGCCTTTCAAGACAGATATTTCCTATAATTATTATTATGATACGTATAACAATCGTTTCTCCATGTGCTAAAGGGAGTGTGGGGTGGGGAGAGTGTAAAGAATGAATAATGAAAGATACCTTTTGCCTTGTACCCTATAGTTTGGTCTAGGACAGTCATCACTCACTCTCCTTGCTGGTTATATTACTACTTCTTTCATCCCCCCAAAATTAGGGAAATGTCACCTCCAAATAAAGTGCCCGTGGAATTTGCACTTTCCTTGTTTTGTACTTTCTGTGCTATTATACACCCTAAATTTACATGACAGTGTAGTTCACACCCAGACAGCTTCTTAGAGTTCCTGTTATTTTAACACAGTAAAAGAGAGTCTTATAATTGTTAAACAACTTAAGTCCAGGAAGTTTAGGTTCACAGCCTTAAATGACTCTGGGCTGTTCGGATTCATCTAAAGAACTGTCCAGGCTCTCCTCTGACCCGTTTCACTCTGAGGTTCAGCTGGGACTTCTGGCTTTTTGCAAGCTGTCTCACTTCTCAGTCTGATTTCAGATGTTTCAACAACTTCAGTCTTCAAGGAAGCATGAAAGTTTGGGTCCCAACTTCTCTGCCAGTGTCAGTCTTCAATTCTGGGTTCCTCCATCTCTTCCTGCTCGCTTCCACCCTCCTAAAGATCCAAGCTCTTTTACATCCCAGGCCCCAAGTACCATACCTCTTGCTTCCAAATATCTCCAGCTTTCGGACTTTGTACACAGCCATTGAGAGATCTCCTACCTAAACGTACACCTCCTGTCCACTGCCTTTTCTCAAATGACCTTTAACATAAATTTTAGACTATCTGCTATTTCTACTTCTCTGACCACAGCCACTTTGGCTCGCATCGAAAAGCACTTGTGTGTATGCACATCCATCCCATTCGTGTCATGTATGGGGACCCACTGCGTCCATCCATAACAGTGCTCTCTTTGGCAAGTAAACACAATAGGAACTAAAGAACAAAGAACTATTTTCTAAAATCACTTCCATGCCTTTTGAAAGAGGAGGATTTGACCCCCTTTCAGGTTTTTTGTCTATATCAAATTAGGATATGACGCTTCTCCACCATATGACCTTCCAAGTGACCTTGCTGTTCTCCCACTACAGACACAGGACCCTTCTCTTCGGACAGGGGACTGAATGAAAAGTATGTACACTAAGAATTCTACAATGGTTATACAAGAAACTCTGGGCTCACTCCATGTCTAATTTCCTCAAGGAAGAAACTAGGCTTATAAACTTAACCTACCTTGTGTGTCCAGAAAAGATCACAACTCATACCTGCTTCTACCTGACAGGAACATCAAGTTCAACATTTGTATTTTCCATTCTAGTCGGCATTTACATGAGAATTCAAGAGGGAATTGCAAAACAGAACTTTACCCTGAATTTGGAGCATGAAATATGAAAAATTAAAATTAAGTTAAGCTTGTTTTTCCTCCATAATCTAGACCATATGTTTTTCAAAGATTCTGCGATGGATTTTGCAAAGACTACTTCATCCAGCACAACCAGATGTCCAAAGCAACAGATGTCCACATAAATAATAGAGCACAGTACAATGTTTGCCTTACAATGCACAAGGATAAGAAGCTCTCCAAACTTGTTGATCCCACCTCTATTCATGGTATTGGTTGCTCATTTTGACACCGGAGGAATAGAAGCATCTGCTAAAAGTACTCAACATACCTTTGGGTATGGAATATTTATTGTTCTAGGATATTGTTCATCACCATAATAGGAATAGGCAATAACTGGTATCTCTGTATCATTAAATTCTGCATATGCCAAAAATTTTCCATTAGGAGACCACCAGAGAGCATGTTTTGTAGCAAGCATTTCCTCTGAAAGATAAATACAAGCATATTAATTACAATTATAACTTACTCTTAGGATCAATGTAAATGCCTCAAAATAGATTGTATTAGGCATTTATTGACTGAAATAATTTACTTAATGTGGATGTGACATATGCCAAAATTTGGTTATGAAAAAGGATAATCTGAATTTAAAGATATACCCCATATCAAACATCAACCAGTCTTCTTAAGAATTGATATGAATCAGAAGTGTAATTATTTCAGTAAACTAATTAAACATTTCAACAATAAATGATTTTTCCTTTGGGGCAGCTTCTGGTTTCTATAGTCACCTAAAGTACCCAAACAAGAACTATAATTAAATACTACAGAGTGACAAAAACGTTGGAAGTTAACTTTTTCTCCTGGGAATATTTTTAAAAACAACAATAACACTTCAGTTATTTATTTTTTTAGTACTGGCAAAGACTATAAAACCTTTTAACGTCAAGTCCTGGACTCTACATGGCATAGAAAGAGGACGCAAGTCACGAAAACATCAAAAACTAGGGATATTTCCCTGCAAAATTATGAAGACTGCTGTTTTGTTTTGGAAGAAAGACTTATTTCTCAAGAAAAGAGAAACCTGAGGTAATGTACTAACAGCATCTAAGGACCACATACTTCTTGAAATATAAATTATTATTACCACTTTATAATGCTTATGAAAATAAACTCAGGCCAATTATTAGATTTTGCTCTTTCAGAACAGGCACATTCTGTTCCTAACCTGATAAAAGCTTTCAGAAATGCCACCCTTCATCTCAGTAACGTACCACTCATCTCTATCTTACTAAATATATGCAATTATTTTCAATTAAAGCCCTAAAACAGTAACAGCAGAAAAACAGTACAGTTTTACCTTCATATACCCAGTCTGGGATTCCATTGAATATTTTATTTTCTCTTCCATTATACGTTATTTGAAAAGGTGGGTCTTCCGGTCTTTGTTTCAAATAGATATTGTTTTGATAGACATATGCCTAGAAGTAATGGTAAGTGAGTTAATAAGGAGAATTCCATAAGAAACACAATGAAGTCTGGACATTTGTATTAACTATTTATCTAACACTTACAAAATGAGTGGTAATCCATTTTGAAATGTGAAAAAGATTCACAACTGAAGTATCATTTTAATAGGTCAAAAAAACCAACCAATTCACATTAATTAACATCAATTATGATTTTTAAAGTCTATACCAAATAAAGCATAAAGTCTACTATTGTATATGTTGTTTTATTACCCAAATAAATAATTGTGTATATTAACAGAAAGTCAAATAAATCTTTGAATATTAATAGCTAGCCAGATCTAATCTTTATTTAGAGTCCTTAAATAAGAGCTTGGACAAAATTTCATGTTGTCTGAAGCTAGTCTGGGAAACTTGTGAAAACCATATTTTTCCTCAGCTTTCTGGCACAACGCATTCTGGCTGAGTATGAGGATAAAGTTTTTGACTGCGATATTTAAAGAAGTCTATCCATGAGCTTGAGATTTTGCGGAATTCTCAGATGAGTTTCAATTTATCAAAACTCTTCCCGTTTTTAACCACTAAAATAGTCATGAATTTTTTTTTTTCCTTTCAGGCAGGGAAATTTAACAAAGGCCAAAATCAAATGGCTCCTCTTTTATTTAAATGATTAAACACTTCTATAATTTAAACACTTACTAATTTACTCCCAACAGGCGACCAGCATAAATACTGAATTGGACGAGGAAGCTCATTTCTTCTTATAAACTCTCTAGAAGGAAAAAAAAAAAGAAAGAAAAAATAATAATAAACCTTGCTGTTCAATGGAAAAAGACGTCTTTAAAAGCAGAAAAAAAGTAAACAAGAACAATGAAGGATCATCCTCTGCTTCTTTAAACCTAACAGAAAGAATGTGGCAGCAATGGCACTAGAGACATTAGGGTTCTTTACTAGTTACTTAAAAGTCATTTGACTTCTCCGGGTCTCAGTTTTCTGACCTCTCTAGTGAAGTGAATTAGAGATTTCAAAAAAGATTTATAGGCTGCAAAAGTGGGACTATCTCTAGAAATTATCTAAAAGAACCCCTCCTTTTATAAAAAATAAACATGAGGTTCGAGGGATACGACTTTTTAAAATTACATAGCTGGTTCTTGGCAGACCCCGAAGTAAACTCAAGCCTCTTACCCCTCAGGACTGTAAAATTTGTACACATCAGGCTGAGATGGTCGATGAAGTGCCTTCCAGCTCTCCAATGCTATAATTGTGCTGAAGTTTAATATGTACTCTTCCACATTCTCATTTACAACCCCCATCTCTGTGAATGCATATGCATTTCAAATTTTTGAAAATAAGATGCCATTTGACAATCTCCCCAGGGATCTGACTTGAAATCAGAAAAGGAAAGGAACATCTGATCTCAAGCTAAACTGAAAAACAGATCATACACTGGGCAGTATGCCTTAAGCTTGCAAAGTTCTCCACCCATGGGGAAATTTCAAATATCTTATTGGCCAAAAATCTCACTTTGATGCCTAAAGTCGCCCTGCAAATACTCAATTGACTAACTTACACTGTGGAGCTTTTGTCGTTCTTCAGCAAGAATGTGTTCAGATTTTTACAAGTGCTAAAGAGTCATAGGATGCTATGCCCAAGTTTTGACTATTATATTCTTGAAGATCATATTAATGGTTTTATTAGGAATGCTTTTGTGGAGACACAAAACAAGACTTGCCTCCAATGTATAAATTGAGGAGCCTGAAGAAAGACTCTTTGGCCTCCTCTCCAAAAACTAACTTTAGCCTGGCTTGAACATCTGCCTGGCATTTCTACTTTTCTCATTCTTTTAAAGTAGAGACACCTGCAAAGGCTTGTAACCCACACTACTTTGATGTAACTTCTTAGGTCGTGCAGCCTGAGGCCTAGCATAGCAGGGGCAGGTCAGTTTTGCTTGGGAAAAGAGTGATGCCCCCGGAAAAGAGAGAAACCATTGGTGCTGCAGTGAGAATCCTGCCTGCCAGAGGACAGTTTATGAGCAGCAGGCACCAGGAAGGGCCAGAATATATTGAAAGACATGAGGAATGATCCGAAAAAGAAGACATTCTTCACCTGGCTACAGTTCTGTGTCAAGCCAGGGTTCATGCTACCTTTGACATTGTAACACTGTCTCAGGTTTCCATATGCTGTGGAATCATCCAGGCACGCATTCAGACAGCGCCAAGCTGAAAATCTCAGCACACAGGCTCTTCATGACTGGCAAGTCACCACAGCTGCCATTTTCTGTTTTCTAAATAACTAACACTATGAGAGAAAGTGGAGGAGGCTGCTTACAAAGGCTGTCATCTCCTCAGTACTCCTTCCCATGCTTGAAACCAGAAGTATCTTCATTTGCTCTGTGGTAGATTTTTATAGACTCTTCAGAGGCACATAGAAAACTTGGAATTAGTGATATTTGGTCTTGCCTTGAATCTCAACAAATTTGTCATCCCTCACTTCCTAAATTATGCTATATTTGCCTGACAAAAAAGAATCAGTCTGGCAAATTAGTTGTACAGGAAAGAAAGGAAGAAAGAAAGGAAGAAAGCAAGAAAGCAAGCAAGTTTGACTAAATTCACTGCACAAAAGCTAAATACTTAAAATGATTCTAGGCCATAAAGCTTATACAAGCCATAATTAAAATATTAGTATTGTCATCTTCTTTTGGAATGCTATTTAATTTGTTGAACCTCGACATAGGTAGGACATGGAGAATTGCAAAATGATTATAAGAAAAATGAGAAAATGTTTCAAGCTTCAAGAAGTTGTGCTGAAAGAGTAAGGGTTTTTATTTCACTAGTTTCAAGTTTTCTTGAGAGCGGGGCTAGTGCCTCAAATTCATCTGTATCTCTCCCACATGTGCTTTTCACATAGTAGGTGTTCAAAAAATCCTTTTTGAATTTGATGATGATGTGGATATAGAGAAGAGAAAGACCCAGAGTACATTAGATGACTTCAGGTTCTACTTTATGTAGCTGTTCCTAGTTCTTAATTTGACAGTTTAAGATCAGAGTTATTCTTTCCTGAACTTTTAAAATAAGTAGATTTTTTTTTGAATTTTTGTGCTCTTGCTGGACAAAAGAGGAAATAGACCATAAAATTTTTCAATACCTCTTAAAGCCATATACTTATTTTACCCTTTTATATAACAGCAAATAGGATATCACATTAAGATGAGTAACTAAACCAATTCATTGTCCATACTTAGTCAGAGTGATTTTTCTAAAGTGCAAATCTGATCATGTCATTTCCCATTTAAAACTCTTCAGTGATTCCCTATTGTCATCACAACGACATCTAAAACTCTTCTTGTTTCCTCATTATTATTTGGCCCCTGCTTCCTGGCCCCAACTCCTTCCCAACCTTACATTACCTTTCACTAGTTGGCATGCCCTTCTCCAGTTTCAACTCAACTGACCTACTTTGAGTTTCTGGAACATTCCATGCTCTTCCTTCCCTTTGGGCCTTTACATGTTATTGCTTCTGCCAGGAATTCTTTCACTAGGTCTTTGCCTACCTACTCACTCCTTTTTTTTTTTCTTTTAAATTGTAAATATTTCAAGTAGTTAGGCATTACAAATAAATAAAGAAAATGATATAATAGGTAACAATTTATCCACAACCTAAATTTAAGAAATACTTATATTTTGCAATGTTAAATAAAATTGATTTAAAAAACAATTAATGGAGTATGTGTTCAAATACAACTAATATTGCATCTCCTTCCCTTCTGCTTCCTTCCAATGAAGTAGCCATTCTCCTGAAAGTATTGTATCATTCCCATGCATGTGTTTGTATTTTCAGTACGTATGTTTACTTCCATAAATGGTTTATTTATACTGTGTTGTCCCGAAGTAGGGAAAATAAAACTGCATTATGTGTAAAAATGCAAGGTATTAGTCAAATAAAAAAGGTAAATATTCCATAAAAGTATTTCTTTAAATTTCTTAAGTGTGATGGGTACACATCCACTGTAAAGGAGTAAGAAACTAAAATCAGTAACAAGAGAATTTAGTCTTAACCTCAAAACAGAATTTGGAATGAAAAACTATAATAGATGTAAGTATTATGAATAAATAGACATGAAATTTTACCCATTATTGAGGTTATAGATGTGATATGTTGCTGTGTAAGAATATCTCCAAAGCTGTCAGAAAGAGGAGAGACAAAGACACATTATGATTCTTAAAAAGCTTATATTAATAATGTATCATCACAAATCATTCAACTTAAAATCCAAAATTATAAAATGACAATTTTCACAAGGCACTAGGAAAGATATGTTTCAATTCCAAAAGAGTCTTCATTTAAAAGAGTTTTACTGTGGACTTTTGTGCTGTTTGTCTAAGTTCCAGAACTAATCTCAGCAGTGATTCAACCCTCACTCCATAAAAAGCATATCCGAAGACATTTCTTAATATAAAAAGCTTTCTTTGACACACTCTCTCCTAAGAATTTTCCCTTTATGCTTTACCTTGATTGAAGTGAAACCACTATGATCTCCATGGCCATAAGGATTACCCTACACCTGTGTTCATTACAACGATACCCTCTAAAATTAGGTAAAGAATTTCACTCAACACAGGTTTTGTTACAAAATGTTTATCTTTCTTTAAATTTAACACTTTTAAAAATAATAGAAATTGAAAAATAAATAGAAGATATGTAGTTTATAATTCCTCTTAAAAAAAACTGTTCTTTTTCTCATTAAGTATATGTGTTCTGTGGTTAGGGAATAATATAAGTATTACTTTGGATTTTGTTTCTTAAAAGAGCTTTCAAACTCTTGGCAAAGAAACTCTAACTGGTTGAAATGCGTCTTCCTAAAGATTGCCAGTGACCAGGACCTGGTCCAATGGAAAATAATCAGCAGACAAGAAGAGCTGTGGAGGGGAAAGATTAACTATTCATTCTGTGTATTAAGAGTTTTACGTCTCACCTGGGATATGAGAAATGGCGATTAAAAGATTGTCTATCTAAAAGTAATTACTAGACGTTTAAGTTGATAATAAATTTTTGTGCCTTATTACAAAAAATAAGTATCTTGGAGTTGTATAAGTAGATAAAACAAGATAATTAACTTCCCTCTGCAACTTCATTCGGGAAGGGGAAATTAAGTAAGGCTAAATGGTTATGGTTTGGTAGGATTCTCCTTTTCCAGGCTTTTGAACACACAGATTTAAACCCTGGTCTACCACTGGCTATGTATTATTTTACCTGAGCAAGTGAGTTAAATAGGTTACACCTTGATTTTCCCATTTTAAATAATAATAAACTTTCAAGAGGTTAAAATATGTGCGAACTAATGATTTGTGAAGTCAAATAGCTTTAGAAATACAAGTATAACTCTCCCATTTCTGATAAACGTCAGTGCCCCGAAATGTATCCCCCCAAAGGAAAGTAGTTTCTACTACCTAGATGATAACCAGACAAGTACACCAAATTCTGAATTATTTGTGTATGTTTCAGTTATACTTTGGGGGCTCATTGAGAACCCACATTAACTTGTTGAATATTTAGATATAAAAATATACTCTTGCTTCCTCTTACTTTTACAAGTCAAACTGTGGATTAGTAAGAGATATAAACAGATATACCCAAATTAAATAGTCCATACCTTTGAATAATCACTTTCTAGATATGCAAATTGACGATCAGGTGATAAGCCATAATTTGAAGCATTCACACTTTTCTGAAATTATAAAGAAGTTGATTAGAATACAGAAAAAAAAAAACACCCAGAGCCATGTAAATGTGTAGTTCTAAAAGGATATCATATACCTGATATACTCCTACATGCAGTTTTTAAAAATGTTTACATAGCACTTACTGTATACAAAGAAATTTATTAAACATTATGGGAAGAAGATGTGATAAATAGGATATACCTTGTGATTTCTAGAAGCTTAAAATGTTAAGCTTGAAAATCAGTAATGTATTGCAAGTTAGAAAGTTCTATTAAAGATATATAAATATAACATTACCAAGGCATTAAAAAAAGAAGAGATCAAATCCAAATGAGAGGATCATTGATTGTGCAGAGGAGGAGAGTATCATCTGAGCTTGACTTTAAAATATTAGTAGG